>NC_141303.1:4767500-5345000 GCF_037954325.1 Fistularia commersonii
CAGGGTCTGCATGATCACGTAAAAATAGAGTAAGTGTATTGTAAGAAAGCAAAAAAATCACCGAGATGTTCTTTTATTTGACTATGAGGTCAATGCAGTGTTTGTCCTATGGGCTCATTTTTCATTGCAGTATAAAGTTCTGCACCTTTACGGAAACTGCAGAGTAATGACTATTTAAGGCAAGGAAGCAGAGGAATTAAATGTTTTGTGATATGTAATGCCAATCATAATAACAAAAAGAAATATGTTGATTTTTTCTCTCCCCAGAACACATTGACTTTTTTCTCTCTCACTGTGTGTTTGTGTGTATTTGTGTTTGTGTGTGCACGCGATTATACAGGTTTCCTGGACTCTGATCCTTTGGGAAAGGCTGAAGATGACATTGTATCAGAGGTCAATCTAAACAATGCCATCATGACTGAGGAGGAGAGAGAGGAGTTTCAGCAGGAATTAGTTAAAGTATTCACACACACAATTGTCTTTTTCATCTGCAGAGCCATGTGTTTTGATTTCCTAAAAGCATATCTCTCTCTCTCTGTCTGTCCAGCTAGAGGAAGAGATCAGTACTCTGAAGCAGGTTTTGGCATCTAAGGAGAAACAGCACGCCGAGCTCAGACAGAAACTGGGTATCACTCCCCTGAGCGAGCTCAGAAATAACTTTAGCCGAGGCTGGCAGGACATGCAGAGCTCCACAGCGTGAGTAAACGTTTGAAGCGGGAAAGGCTGTGATAATTAAATTTAAGAATAAAAAATGATTTTCCCACATGACTGGATTTAAAGACTGAGGTACGTTTTCAGTATTTTGGATAAGAATCCTCTATTTTGCGTGTCAACGCAGACACCCTGTAGAAGACGCGTACACACAACATAAAAACACACGGGCAGTTGTCAGGCTTGAAACTATCCTCCAAGCAGAGTGGCACAGACATTACAAACCAGATTTGAAAAGACATGATCCTTCGCTCCGAGCCGAGAACCAGGTGTGTGATGTGCCATCTGTTTTGTTCAAGTGGTAACAGACATCAGAAACCTGATTAAAAGCAGCCCTACAGCTCCTGCTGGCTATATGCATGCATTTAATAGGAAAATGTTTGGAGCACTTTTGCAATGGAAATGCCAAATAATGTATTATCTTACTGTAGCGATAAAATCACCAGAAGTAAAAGTCCTGAGACCATCTGTGTTCCAAAGCAATAAAAATCTGTAGTGTTCCTACAGGCTCAGATGGGACTCTGTCTTTTCTTTTCTAATTTGTCTGATTAGCAGCTCTACACTGAGCTCCACAGAGACAGACAGAGAAGTGCAGGGAGGCGGAGGGGATAGCTGCTTATCCAGTTTCACTTCAACCTTAAGATCACTTTACACACACTATTCTCATCAATAATGAACCAGTGTGACCGCAGGAGGGTGAGGTTTTCACCAGAGCCGAACTTCAAATATAGATGTTTACATAAGTTGTAGCACAAAATGCGAGTGGAAAAATGAATATTATAAAAACAAACTGCAGCAGGGAAAACAGGCAAGAGTTACTCATATAATTTGGTGATATATGACCGTGGTATTGTGTTGTCTCCCTTATATGTATTTTATACTATATTGAAAACATTTGATTGTGGAATTTTGGGTTTCTACCAACTGCGATGTTTAAAAGAATGTCATTCAGCCCTCTATCACGTTATCATTCAGTATAGTGACTTTTGGTGTGTCGGTCAGGTACAAGAAGACGTCAGAGACATTGTCCACAGCCGGACAGAAAACCTCAGCAGCCTTCAGCAACCTCGGCAGCACCATCACCAGGAAGTTTGGAGACATGAGGTAGAGCATGCCGATCCTTCTCTCACAGAGTTAAAGCTCTTGTTGCTACCCTGTCTCCTAGCTATTACCAATGTCAGCGCTGTCTCTCTGGGGACTAATTTGATGTTGTGCAAACACCGGCCATGTGTGTGTTCTTTCGCTGGCCTGGAGAACCGCCACCTCAACTTGTTCTGATCACATCAAATACCCTTCTGCAACCGAAGGCAGCAAATTTGACTGCTTTGGATTGTTTTATGGCTTATTGCAGTTCAGCGTTAAAGTACAAGTAGATTCTTAGGTGTCCAAAGTCTTTTTGAGAGGTCCTTCATATTTGGAAGCATTGAAATATTGAAGAGTTAATTTCATTTGCCTATAGTTAATCACAACATCATGGATTAATCACATATTTCTTTGGATGTTAGTGAATGAATTTGAGTGAGATATTTTATCTGTGTTTAAATTAGCATGACAGGTTTTGAGGAAATTAGGGGATATCCCATGATCCCAAAGGTAAGACATGAGGATAAATGCCCTTCATGTCTTCACGCAGCTAATTAGACCAAACTCAGTAACTAAGAATAATTCAAAATACATCTGGATACTAATTCAGTGATGCCTTTCATGCCTTCCAATATATTTAAAATATTCAGGGATTTGACATGATTCTGCCCCATCACAGTGTGATCCGATCTGATACAACCTCATGAATCACCATGTCACTTCGCTCTATATTTTTATATTTACGTGAAGAAATGCTGATAGATTTATTAATTCAGGTCAGAGGGGGAGATTACACAAGCAGTCATGTCTGGAATCTCATTCTTACCAAAAGTGTACTGAACAGTTAATATGAAGAGCGATGTGGTCGTAGTGATTTTACCTTGCAGGGGAAGCGAGGCATGGAGGAACATGTCAGACATCCAGATCGCAGCATATTAACGATACTCACCCTGAATGCAACTAATCTGAATGTGTACGATAAGCTCTAAGATGAGGATGAAAATACGCTAAAAAGCATTAATGCTTGTTAAATCTGTACAGTCACTTTCAACATAAGGGTGTAGAAATGCCTATTCCATCTTCAGCACTCTTTCTTTCGATCAGAAGGTGACCATTTATATTCCCCTCACCCATGACTACCGCCACTGTTTCATTTGCCCTTACATTGAGCTCAGTGTGTTTTCTATATTTATGCTCTCCATCCCTGTCTCCCAAGAGTTGTGAGTCTTGCCTTAGCCAGTTCTACGGTAGCTGAGATTACGTAAGCACACATTAAGCTGCTTTCTCTGAGAGCTGAACGGTTAGAGACAAAGTCTGTCTCACTCACTTTTGTTCTTTTGCATTTGCTCGGGTTCGGCTATGCAGAAATGTGCATGGCCTGTTTGCTTCTGTATGAAATTAAAAGGAAAGGCACCTGGGGGAGAGCGCTTGAGAATATAGGACTCTGTGGCTTTTTTTTTTGTGAAAAAGACATGAGTTTTGCAGCGTGGAGTACATTTAGTCTGCACATTAGAAAGCACAAAGAAAGCTTTTTTTTATGAGACCAAATTGTATGGATTATCAAAATAAGCAAATGATGACGGATGCATGTTTGATCGCGATTATAAAATGTTACATCTGATGCTATTATTTAATCTAATACACTGCTTTTATTTTTGCCATTTGTTAACAACATTCTAAAATATCAGGTGTTTAAATATACATTTTGAGTGTATAAAAGTAGTACTTGAGACTTTTTAATATGGGATTGAATATATTCTCATAGATTCGATTACAACATTTAACAATATTTGTCATTATTATAAATATAAATAAATCTACCGAGAATGTAGATTTTATCTTTTATTTCAACAATAAAAGATAGGTTGATTTTTTTTGTGGGGCAAAATGCATTCTGTATTTTCAAGAAACAATACATATCCTATACTATTATATATTATTCCCATATTGTTATTATTATTACAGCATGGTTGGTCTAGAGATACTTTTCCCCCGGAGGTATGTTTGTGTGATGTTTGTGTACTTGAGTGTGTTTGAAAGGTTTGGTTAAAATGCACGAAATCATGCTTGTGTTCATCTCTGCTACATTTGCAGTGAGTGTTTGCATCTGATATTTTGCAGTGTCATATAGTTGAAGAATTTCACACAGCTTTGATTTTTAGATAATCCAGACATTATTTTATAGTACTGAAACATGAACTGTTCAATGTGGTTTTAATTATACTGCTAAAACTATGATTCCATTCTTATGTAAGATGTAGTATGAACAACAGCAAACAGTTAAAGTGATACAACAGTTACATATCTTCATTTACTATTTAAAAAAATGTTTTTCCAAAACCTTGAGTACGTGCGGGCATGTGGTTTTATAAGAGCGTGCTATATGCATTTGGATGCATGGTCTTGTAGATGCAGATATACCTATGTGGTAAGTATATTCATTGGATTTCCAAGTGTGGTTCTAAAATTGTTAGTATAAATATTTTATCTCCCTTGTATTTTATCTCAGATATGAGTCCTAACTGGATTTGAGGTTTAATTGCTCACTTTCTTTCAGTTTTGCAGAAGGGGATTTAGAAACAATAAGACTACTATGTCTGGGATGTATTAATAATTCTAAGAATATCAAGTTGGGATGTCGTTTGGGCATGTAATCGAACTCGTTTTGCCCTAAAGCATGCTTTTAAATGTTTTCCCTCCTCCTCCTCCTTCATGCTCCCTAAGGTCCAGCTCCATAGGGTAAGAACCGTCCACTGTACCCCATCAGAACCCTCCGAGTGAAGAGCGTTCTAGAGAATCATGCACTATGTGCAGACATAGCTCAGTAGCTGGCTGGTACAGTACTTACCGGAAAACAGAGTCTGCTGACTCTGGTTAAAGCAAATGATATTAGCAAGTTGCACTGCAGAATTAGAATCAGGTGCTTGTTTCTACTCAGAATCAGATCAAATTGACTTTAGTTTTGGTTTTTGGTTCAATAAAAATGCCTCAATTAAGCTTGAACCTTCCTGTGGCAGCTTCACCAAAACTGACCTTTTACAGGCCAAGACTTACAACTTTTGGACGATAAATGACTTCATCCTCTATGCATCATGCTTTTAATGCGATTATGCGTCTGATTGCTGTTTGTGAAAAGATGCATTTTCAATTTGTAAGTTGCAACACTTAGAAACAGAAACCCTGAGAGGCACATTTCAGCGTTTATTGGCGCCGTAAAATTTTGAGGTGATTAAATTGTACTCTTACAAATCCATTCCCTACTTTGTGATTCTACTCTCCTACATCTCAGGGAAAATACTTTATCGATCAGAAGTCCAGTACAAGTATTGCAGACAAACTGTACTTAAAAGTTTCAAAAGTGAATCATTATTCAGATTGCATTCTTTATTTTATGTTAGTGTATTGCATTTTTAGCGCAAAAAATACATGTCAAGTATTTCAATAGTTAGTGTCGTGTCAAGTTTGTTGCATAACTCTTCATTTTGATGATGTATGATATGTATAACTTGATTAGATGTTTTAATCTGTAAACCAAATACAGCTGTGAGATAAATAGCGTAGAAAGTGCAGTTTGTCTCACTAAATGTCATGTAATGAAACAAGGAAATGGTATCTAGAGGAAGGAGTCAGGTGATACTATAAGTAATTTAAAATAAGGTTTAAGTGCACTGCCAAGATAAAGTCACATACATATTTTCCACTGCTGTTAATGTACAAATTATTATTTGTGAAACATGAATGCTTTTGAATATGTTTAGGAAAACAGGATATTGGCACCTCCCTGAGGCTAACATTGTTATTGCAGTTGCAAAGCAGCAGACTTTTTTTTTTCTCTCATTTTATTTAGATATTTTGGTACGTATTTGTTAGTTTTTTTTATAAAACATAACAGAATATTATTCAGAAAAAATAGAGTGAAAAAAATCCCACCTGCATCCGACTAGATTTTGTAACTGTGAATGTTGCTTTTTACCAGCAAAAAAGAGATAAGAATCTCCTCCTATAAAATGTAATAGTGCTTGCATATTCTCTCCATTCACCCCTCCTTCTCCTCTCCCTTCTGTCCGTCTCACTCACATCTTCTAAATGACACTGAAAAATGGTTTATCATTCTGTCCTCAACAGCTTGGTTGCTTCTTTTGCTTTTCCTGCCTTTTTCCTGTGCTAATGATTAACCCCTCTCTCACATGCTCACCTGGAACAGCTACTCTATCAAACAGTCTATGAGCATGCCCACCATGAGGTAACTGTCGTGTGTGTGCGTGTGTGTCTGTGTGTGTGTGAGAACATGTTACTTACTTTCTATCCCAGTTCATCACTTTTTGTTTTGTCAAGTGACCACACCGAATGGCCTGGATTGCCTTGGAAGATTACCCTGAATTTGTAAAATGTGCAAATATGGTTAAAAATGGGCAACAGTGGGCCAAAATATTATGTGACAAACTGAATAACAACTTCATCCTGAACTTAGACCACTGTCAACCCAAGAATAAATATCCTAGGGTCGACTAGGGGAGGATAAGATCAATTCATAAGTGATTGAAAACAACCAAAATGCGCAAAGTCCCTTTTACCATTGGTTTCTATCAAGAGAAAAAAAGAATAGTGATGGAAAATCTATGCATCACAAATTGTTTTTTAAAAAAAATGAACTATCATTCTGAGTGACTGTCATGTAAGTGAATGAATTCAGTCATTCTCTCACAGATCAGAATCTATGAAATAATTAACACATGTTCTTCTTTATAGAAACTCGCCCAGCTTCAAGTCTTTTGAGGAGAAAATGGAAAATACAGTGTCCACTATCAAGGTGAACAGTGAGTGACTGTGTGAGTGAGTGAGATGCGTCATGCATTAATGCTGCGCAATTGAGAGCATGGAATCCATTTTATATTCCAGCGATTCATCCATTCCATTAAAAATTATATTAATATTATTAATGGTAATCCCATATAAATATAACTGATTTATAACAAGTCAGTCCAGTCATGCTTGCTGGAAGAAATCTATTGATAAGTCTGCTATGTTATCTATTATCAGTTGATACTCAGTTGATCAGTTGACTTGTTGACTTCCTTCATCCTTTTGGCAAAATACACAAAATTAAAATGTGGCAGTGTCTTTTGCAGATAGAAGATGGTTACTTGAATGAAATTATTGTATTTGTACTGCTTACCTGTCTTTGCACTGTTTACATTTCAATGCAATAATATGCATATCATGCATTGTTTTGTTTTTTGTCTACCCATCTGGCTTCACTGTGGACAGCAAAATAATGATATCGTTGTACAGGGAAACACATTTACAGACAATAAACACTTTGAATCTCGAATCTTGAAGAGAAGGGAAAAATTAACAATTAAAAAGGGAAATAACAACAGAAACCTTTGCTATTGGCTGTTGGTCATATTGTTTTTTAAACAATTTCATTGACTTGGGGCTGCATCATTTCATGGGAAATGCATTGGGTAAATAAACTATTAGCAAAACCTCACTGACGAATCCTCTGCAGCCTGCAAAATCTGCAAGAAATAACCAGAAATTTATGGGGAAATGAACCTAAAGGTTGTTGGAAATATATTATGTCTTTTGAAAGTAGCATTCAAGCATATAATCAGAAGTGTAATAAAAGTAAGGATTATTATTTGACAGAAAATGAACCAGTATCCTCATAAGTCTGAGTCTGATAGATGTTTGTGAAACTCTGCCACCTCTAGCAAACAGAGAAATAAGAAAAGAAAAAAAATTCACCACGGTGCACAAATGAATTGATTTTTTTTTCCCCTTACATTTTGTCAGACTAAGGTCGGGAGCTCCGGGACTGGAGGTAGTTTTGAGGAAGTCCTATCCTCTGCAGCAAAGGCCAGCTCTCTGGAAACTCCCACTAGCGATGCCACCGACACACCTGAGAGACAGTGTTAGATGTGTGTCCGTCTGGTTGGACTCCAAAGGCTTATGAGTTTTCTGCAAGCAGACCCACGTACATGATGAACTCAGCAGTAAGAATTCAGCTCTTACTGGATTTCTACCTATGGTTTTGTGAAACAAGGTTCATATATATATAGGGCCTTTTGCTTACTTAAGGCTTATAATCACACTATTAACACTGTAAACCTGAGTCTCTTAAAAGATATTACCGAGAAATCGGAGATAACGGAACTGATATTTTGGATGATTCTACTCATCTGAATTGGCGAGTGATGTCCTGCCCCCTACTGGTGTTCAGATCAGTGAACGAGACCCATTTGACTTCCCCAATCAGATCATGTCGTTTTCTGACACATGCAGAATTCAGTTATGGTTTCCCAACACGCCCGGTAAGTTTATTGATTCCCACTGTGGGGGTGTCACTCCACACACACACAGACATACACTTTAAGGCTATATATTTCAATCCCCTTTGTCATACACCCTGTGAAGGCAGTGTCTTCGTAGTGAAAACTCTGAAAGGCCGCAGTTCGAAGAGTTCATGCTTGTTTAAAATCCCCCCGGAGGTTTTCTTTTTCCCAGGGCTCGGTCAACATGACTGTTTGCTGTCATAGCAACGAATGAACTACCTGTTTTACAGCTGTTACAACACTGGTTTCATTGTGAAATTAACTAGCTTAACGTCTCCTTCATTTAAGATGTTTTACAGACTATTTAACTTACACTTGTTTGTGATAATTAGTTCACTGAAATTCCAGTTCTCCCTGTTAAGATTTAGTTAATAATTAATCCAGATGCACATTATCTGCTGTTGACATTTACCTTATTTGTTTAAATGCTGGTTCGCACGGCACTGAAGTGTGGACAATTGTAAATAAATACGATTCCAGAGAAACACTGAACAACTGTGAGGTTTGAGCTGAAATAACAGAGGTTCAGTTTTTCCTCTTCCTCTTACTGAGTCACGAGCAGCAAAATATAATGTCTGTTCAATAATATAACTTTGACATTTCTGTAATTCAGTACTTGGCAGCCTCTGAAATCCAACATACTCTTATCCTTGAAGTACATGAAAAAGACCTGAATGTTTAACTTGTTGACTTTTGGTTTAGAACTAACTTATTAATGCTTTATAACTGTCTTGAATCAGATTTTACAGCTATTCCATCAATGTTTTTGTTCTGAGAAAGACTTAAAGCTTGCATGATTTGACCATAGTGACAACTTTCTGCTCTCAAAAAAATCCGTTATGTTTAATCTTTCTCCTTATCCTTCATGTTTTTGATAATTTCTTGATTGTGTTTTGACAAATATATCAGGATAAATTCATGTTTAGGTCGGTTGGTCTATTAAGCAAATTTACTAGAATTCATGTCAATGTCCAGATGCTGAAACATCCTTTGTATCAAGTAAAACCAGTCAGGTCTGTCACATTTGTGCAACAAGCTGAAATAAAATGTATTTGAGCACCATTTTCAAGAGGTTTTTCAAACTAACATTCACCTTATCCTGTGTGTCAACACTATTAATTATCTTTTCTTTCTGACTAATGTAACATTAAGGAGCATTTGAACAAAAAAAAAAAAAAACAACATAAAAGTTGTTCTAATAAATTTATGAGAACTTGATGTACTTTTGAAGTGAAGCTGTGGAAAACTCAAACTGTTGAAGAAAAAAAATGCAAATGCGATTTGACAACACTCCATGGCAGTCAGTGAACTATATTGGCAGATTGACCAACTGCCATCCATTAATATTGACCATATACAGTAAATGCATATTACATTTTTTCATTTAGTCCTTGTTGAAAATTCATTAAGAAAATATTAAAATATCAAATCATGCTGCTACAGACAAGCCGGATGATGCTGCACAATCAACCCACTTAGCTGCCCGATTTCATGTACAATTGCTAATCTTTAAATATCACAGATTAAAGGTGCAATAAATAGACCATGACACTGCATAAACATTACATTAACAGCAGCGGCAGTAGATAAAAAATGACTTTGAATAACGGATCGGTTTCGAAAGACTTGAGAAAACAATTGCTGTTACTGCAAATAATTTACAGAAGAACAGACCTCAATTACTGTTTTCATGAAGTGTAAATATATTATTACATTTGTATCGTTTCAGAGGAGGTATAACGATTGGATGCATGTATTTATCCATTAGTTATTGTATAACACTGTAACAAATAGTAACAATGTTGCAAAAAATCAAATAAGAACTAAGTCACTAACACCATTTGCAGATGACTCTCTGATGTCCTAAGTTAAGTATTGTTGTGTCCCAGGGGAAACTGAATGCATCTCCACGTCTTCTGCTCCACGATCCAGCATTTCCGAGGCTCCCTTAAGTTCTACAGTCATGCTGTATCAGAGGTTGAGTGAGGTTCTGCGACAGTCTCCTGTGAATTCCTGGAATTCTGCCCTTTGCGATTTTCCCTCTCCTCATTTAAAGAGCAAACGATGTGCAGAACGTCCGGGTGGTGAAACCGACCTAAGCAGAAGCACAATTATAAAGAAAAACGGCTTAGCTAAATTTTTATTGTATTTCTCTCACCCGCAGACAAGCACTCAAGAGGTCAAAAGATTTGACTTCAGTATAAATTCTTTTTTTTTTGTCAACGGCAAAATGTTCTTTTTCAGACCTTTTCTTTGAGTATCCTGTTTTGTCAAAAATAAACTGTATCAGGTAGTCAATTTATAAGCAATGACGCCCAGATACAAATTACAATCTCACCCTCTGTGGAGTCAAAGAATTCCTGCAGCCGTCCCGGCGTCTCTTCCAGCTCTTCGTACTCGTGAGCTTGAAGAATCATCTCAAGCAGATCGAACTGTTTCACCAGCCGAGCCTCCGGACTGCTCTGGGTTTCATATTCCTGCAGGTTATTATTGATGACAGTGTCCCATGAGATGGACGTGCTCCTGCATTTAATTTCAAAGTGCTGGTCTCTTAACAGGATCCTCACAGGACAGAAATCAATCACAGTTTGACCACATCTAGACAAAGGACTTTGCTGGCCTTGGTTCTTAGGACAGCTCCAATTTATTTGCCGTTTTGATTCATCCAGCTTTCTTAAATCATCTGGAACATAGTAACACGTGCATTACTTCCTATTGAATTCCACCCAACTTCCATGCGCAAATCCTTATTGATCTTTATAGGCAGTGGATTAATATTTCATAAGTTTATCATAACTTTGCACTGCAAATAAGAGTAATTATAAAACATTTCTGAATTGAGACATTATTATTCTATCTAGCAAACAGGAAAGAGAACTGTACCTCCCACAGGCCATAGATTTCCCTTCTGAGTCCTTCTGGCAGAAGACCGGATAGATGCCTCATTGCCTCCTGAAGTAAGAATTGAGTTTTTAAGAAGAAAAAAAAGTTTGCAATGAATAGATAATATAGCAGGTAGAGACGAGACATGGCTTTTAATGCAGCTCATTTTAATAAAGCACCCCCCTTTGCAAGGTTACTTGCCTCTTCTCGTCTATGTTTCTCTGCTTTGCTGATGTTGTCTGATGGTGCAATATCGCCAACAATGCACTCGGCCATATCGTGAACCAGAGCCAGCTTTATACATCTCGAGACAGACAGTAGATTAAAATGAGTAATGTGCTCTCACCGATAAAACTTCCAATAAATACATGAACAATTTCCCACAAGGGATCAATAAAGTATTCCAATCGGTCAAATCAAAAATATTAGGTTTGGGGTTTTATAATACTATAGAGTAAATTCTTGTCGAAATCTTGTCGTTGTGGCAACTGGACTTAAATTTCATTCGAGAGTCTTCTTCAGTTCTGAGAAGTAATTCAAGTCCATCTGCCACGACAAGAAGAATTGATGAATGACCTTGATGACTGGGAACCTCCACAGATGAAAAAAAAAGTAAATATTATTTCACAAAAAAAAGTTCATGAATGGAGGATGCACGTTATGACAACACACCTGTCCTTGTCCACTGTGGGGTCTGTGATGGTCAGAGACATCATGGCCATGCGATACATGTGGTCCGACACACTCTCTGGATCTTTAACCTTCTTATAAACCCACCCTGTGCGCCGGACCCTCTGCAAGAAACACAAGTTAAACCAGTGATTTGTATTTATGACTTATGATGTCACTCCATTTAATGCCTCTGACAGATGAACCGCTCTGAGTCAGGTTATTTCTTACTTTAAGTTGTCCGATGAGCTTCATAAATTGCAGCATGTTGCTACTAACAACACTTTTCTCCATGCCGGCAGCAGCCATCCTGCTATGTCTTCTTCTCTGAGTATTATTGTAAAATAGCTCAGGGGATTCGATTGAACAGCGCCATCTGCTGTCTCGGAGGTCAAAGTTCAAGAACGTTGAAGCACAGATTTTTTTTCCCACACTTAATGTTCTCATCTTCTTGTGATACGCCTTATAATTTTTTTCTTTTTAGCAGATTACACTAATATGTTTATACTGAACCTCAGACCATTTTTCCCGCAAAATAAATTGTAGGTATTAAATTTTGCCGGTAGGTGACGGCCACGCGACCATGCAGCACCGGAAATGCACAAAGAAGAATCCGGAAGAGGAAGAAGCGGGAGATTGGAAATCGTCAACAAACATTTTAACTCACTGCCTAACGGAAGCGCTTGATAAAATGCTGAAAAAACCGACGAAACTGAAGTCTATCGTAAAATCCAAAATGAAAAACAACGTTAACATTCGGCCAGCGTCAGAAGCGATGGTAAGTAATCTGATTGTCTGGATTTAGCTTTAGCTACCGTTAGCTCGCTCACAACCACTCTATTCCCAGATTGAACTGCTGACACTGCTGTTTCTCAGCGACCTAGCCGAGGAGGCAAAAGCCAAAGCTTTTGAGGAGAAATCTACAACCATCAGAGCTAGTCACCTCAAAGCTGTTTCCAAGGTCAGTTCTAGGATGCAAAATTTGGTTTCCTTTCGCCTGAGATTGACTTTATATGCATCAATGTTGTGTGCTGTTACTCTTCAATGAAAAGAAATAATACAACCGATCTGTAACGGTGACATGCAAGCAGGGATGTAGTGATCAATCCATGTGATACATCATTTATATAAATAGTAATCTTACGTTGATAACAATCAGTCTATAGTTAAATGTGGGCTACACAAAAAGTGTTGTCAATCTAAATGAACCGAGTTCATGATACAAATTCAAATGTTATGAGTTCGAAATATGCATTTGTTATCATGTTGAGTTAAACGCAACATGTCACACTTTGATATATCTGAAATTTTACCATTTGCAGAAATTGGAATTTTACATGTCTAAGACTGATTGTGCATTTTGTTGTGAGAGATTTTTTTCCTTTTTTTCAAACCAAAAACTAGCAGTTTTCAGATGAGATAAGTATTGGTCCACAAGTGATAAATTTGCGCCAATTCTATTTATAGATGGCATCGCCACAGAATGTGTATCTTTTTTTTAATCAGATATCTGGAGGCTAAACAGGAGATAACAAAGATTTTTTAACAATGTAGGTAAATGTACAAAATGCAAGTGTCCAAAAAAGAATACTTCTGCACTATAACTTCTGTATTAGACTGTGTTGTGACAACTTGTCCGTCATACTGTAGCATCTGAAAATGTCCCAGACAAGTGCCTTTCAAAAATAATTTCAAAAGATGTCATTCTATTGAATTGTAATTTTTTTTTTCTCTCTTCAATATTCCATTTATCATCAAAATTCCATCTATATTGCAAGTTTGCATTCCCTTGAATATATTTTTCATTTTGTACAAACATTCATATTTTCCCAAATATTGATGGTTGATGTTTTGACTTTGGGGTGTTTCTTTAATAAGGGCATTTTTGTCATGGAAAATATTTTACAATTGAGATTTTTTTTCTCTTTATAGAAAGTCCTGAAAAAAGCAAGAGGATGAAGACCATTGTATATTAGCCGTTATGGACGAATCTATGAACCCATCTCTCTGTCCTGTGCGTCTTGAATGTTAATGTTATTTCTTGTTGTAGTACAAAGATCAGTCCCCTCAGTCATAGAGCCACTATGCCCATGTTGGGCTCTTTTCTATCTATTTTCCTTTTCATTAAATTCCATCCCTGTTTAAAAACTGAACATGTCTCAGGGATGTTTTTCAATCACTATGATGTCTTGTTTTTCTCCCTAAAAAAACACCTGAAGGTAGAATCACAGAAGAGCCTCTGTGGTCTGACTTGAAAAGAAGATTTACAACAGAAACCTGATGCTTGTGCAAAGCTATAGGTATTTTGTGTGCAGAGGTGACTCATTCCATATACCTGACCGACTAACAGGAAAGATTTTTCATGCAAGCACAGGAGACAGAGTGGCGGAAAGCCACAGGGTCCCGCTTATAGAAACCGCAGGCTATGACACCAGCGACAAAGACTCTGTAAAGGAGCTCCTTGGTCTGAGAGACAGAAATAAATTCCCAAGAGCTGTCACTACCCTCCCAACTATAATCTGTCCTGTCTGCCAGACCCCAAAGTTCCCTTGAGTTAATGTCATTAGGGCAACTTGACCTTTCTTGTTTTATTCAGTAGACTATGAGTCATTATCTTTGCTACTAAATATGGTTGACATTCAGTGCCCTTCTCTGGCAGGCTGGAACAGGACTTTACATTCTCTCTGCTTTCATAATTAAATCAGCTTTTTTTATTTCATATGTTTAATGTTAAACGAAGGCAGCTATTGTGATACATCCAAAAAAGAATGGGCTTTTTGATAAATACCGCTGAATTCGTACGGCGGTTACATTCTCTTTAATGCATACATTGAAATGATTATCAAGCATTTTTCATTGCTGGTTCAGGTATGGTGATTCAATGATTTATTGGGCAGATGAAGACATTCAGACACCCTGTATCATTTAGAGTTGGCGGATCATTGTAAATTCTCCAAAGATAAAGGCAGAAACAGAATTTTACCACCCAAAAATTTTATATAATTTCTCAATTTCCTCCAGGTAAAGAGCCAAAAGTCCAGCTTGTGTCTTATAGCCAACAGACCCAACATCCACATTTTCTTTTTGTTTCAACGATTTTTATAGTTAATTAAAAGTAGTTCCAGGCAAACACATTTAGGGCGTCTATTTTTTTATTTATTCCTTCGGGATAAATAAAGTTGTTCTCATCTCTCATCTCAAATCAAGGAAATCAGGAACCTTAAAGTGAAATGAATTTAAAAAGTGCAAACAGAGCTGAATCACTCTTTTTCCTCTTAAAGACAGCCTCTGGGGGTGGCAGGTAGATGAAGATGCCATCATCTGCCTGGCGAATCTGGACCAACCCAAGAGCGATGAGAGTCAGGTTCTTTGAATTCGCCAATGCATTCCATACCATCAGGCTGCCTGTACTTTGTGCTAAATTGTCATCCATGAAGGTAGAGGCCTCTATTGTGGACTGTCCCACTGGCAGACCACAGAATGTACACTTGCAACAATGTCTGACAAGGTGGTCTGCAACACTGAGATGCTGCAAAGTATTTTGGTCAGAGCTGAGTCCTGCCACCATAAAAAAAAAATTCAGTTGTGGTTAAATCATCTGAGAGGGTGATGAGTCGGAATACTGGGCTGTTGTGGACGACAGAGGTGATTGTGAATTTTAAAAGGTTCAAATCACCTGTTGTCCTGGTTTCCGTCCATGGGGTTGACGTGGACACTGTGATGGACTACAGATACACGGGCGTGCACATTGACAGCAAACTGAAATTGACCCAAAAAATGCAATGCAGTCTTTGAGAAGGGCCAGAGTCTTATCTACTTCCTGAGGCAGCTCGGGAGGTCAGAGAAGGTCGTTCTTGTTTGTGGCCATCAGACTGTTCAACTTCACACTATCTCATCTCATCTCACTGGTTATCCATCTGGTTGTCTTTTGCTCTTGTAACTTATTTTACCTTAAACCACCACTTATATTTTGTCTTTACCTGTTTATTGGCGTTCATCTCATCTTATTTATCTTTTTTCTTTGTGTACCTCGGATCACACAATTTCCTCTGGTTTCAAAAAAGTATTTCTGAATAAACATCTTCAGAAAACAATAAATAAGAACAGAATTTGAACATGTGCAAACAGAGCATTGACTAAACCTTTTCTCTTAAAGTAAAAGTGCCTTAAAGTAAAGGGGTCCCGGCATAAATACTGACAGCCTCCTTTCAAGTAAAAATAGGTCTTCAGAAAATATATAAAAAGTGTCATTTTTAGGGAAAAATACAAAAAGAGCTTTGATATTTATCTATTCATCTGTCTGCAACCAATATGCACTCTGAGTTTGCACACCCAAATTTGTGAGATGTCAACCCGCACTTTACACACCTTTACTGTTTACATTCGAACTTGCACATCCTGTTAATACCGTTTACATTTCTCTGCACTGTTTACATTTCTTCGCTTCGTTGCATTGTCATATGCACAATCAGGAAAGGTGTTTTCCTTGTACAACGAAATTCTTATTTTGCTGTCCACAGTGAAGCCAGATAGGTAGCAAAAAAAACCAAAACAATAATAATAAGGATATTATTGTAATAAAATTTAAATAGTGCAAGGAAATGTAAACATTATTTACAGGATGAACAGTTGAAAGAAAGAGTGCAAATTGAAATGTACACATTGTATGCAGACAGTTGAATAAATTTGGTGATATAGACAGCTCTCCTGTGGGGTTCTGCTGTTCTTCTCTGCAGTTTTCACCACACGCTGCATGCGCTTTCGATTCAAAGCAGTGGTGATTCCGTACCATACGGCAATACGGTTCGGTTCCCACTCTCCCCATAGCCTGTTAAAGCGTTGTTGCGTAAAACACTGAACTCCTAACTGTGTCCTTGGCGCTGCTCAGTATCTACTTTCTGCTCATGGTTCATTCATGATGGGTTAAATGCAGCAGTTTGCTGATGTTGTGTTCTATGCACAACTGAATGTGACAATAATGGTCTTTCTTCTTCAGCAGCCTCCTCAGAAAGTATAGTTGCTGTTGAGCCTTCTTAAATGTCTGCGCCGTGCTGAGTGATCAGATGACGTCTTTACTGATGTGAATGATGATTAGGGGCAGAAAAGGTCTCATGTCCACTATCATCCCCTCCTACTGCAAGACACGTCAGTTTGTTTGGCTTGTTAGCAGAGAAAATATCAAGAAATGATTTTTCAGTTGTTGGGTCACACGGCTGCTGCATGAATTAGTCTCAAAATGATGTTAATCGCAGTATTTTAAAGCTTTGTGCTCTTACTTGTTTCTCTCACTCCTTTGCTGGCCTCTTCATCTATATTATGTATCATTTCCCTCCTGTTCAAGGTCAGCCAAGACATTGCAAAGCCTCCAAAAGTGATTTTTTTTTTTTTTTTTTTTTTTTGCAATAATCGTATTGTGCACGCCAGCCTTGTCTTTGCTGTTTTCACAGTTAAGTTGACACATGTTTATCTATCTTTGTGTATGTTGAGTTCCTTCTCGTCCGCACTCCTCCATTCTGTTCTCTCACAGTTCTGACTATCTGAATAATCTCATGATGGAGCCGACAAGCATTGTCAACAAACTTTGCTCTTCTTCGCAAACTAGCGTTAAATCCTTGTCTAGACTGAAGGATGGCTTCGCTGTGTGGCAGATGACTTCATGTCCAGGCTTGTGTGATTTTAGCTCTTCATTCTTTTCCCCTTTCTTGAAAAAGAATGAGCAACCTGGCCTTGAAGCGCATCGCCTGTTTGGTGTCTGAGCACCCGTTGACAGTTTGAAGTTCTGTCCAGCTTCTCTGTCTGGCAGCTCCTTGCATCTCGGTCTCTAATATAACAATTGGCTCCGGGTGTAGAGTCATGCTGCACAGCTACTGATTTTTCAAAAAAAGGAAAAAGGGAAAATGCTAAGGAAGTGGGGTGCTTTGTCTTGGCTTGGATTAACTGGTTACTGTCTTTTTGTCCTTGTCCATTAAAATCCTTGCCGTCAGTGAAAATAGAATTCATTCTCAGAGAGAGATGGTATTCTACACAATATGGTGATGGAACGAGAAAGAGAACTGCATCTTTAGTGTCCTTGCAAAATATTTAATTTGAATATAAGCACTTGCTTTTTTTAAGTTTACAGGACTGTCTTGGAAAATTTGAATGATGAAGTTGTGTGATAAAGTTCTTTATTTTCTGTAATGCAATCACAAAAACAAAAATGTCATACACTCTGGATTCATTACAAATCAACTGAAATATTGCAAATCTTTTATTATTTTATTATTGCTGATCTTAAGAAATTGCAAAAGTCCTATCTCAAACTATTAGAATATCATTAAAAAGTTTTTTTTTTTCAATTGCATTACAGAAGATATAGAACTTTATCACAATATTCTAATTTTCTGAGACAGTCCTGTATGCCACGGACAGTGGCCAAATTACAAATTGGGGAAAATTTCTAGATGACTTCCCAATGATGATATGAGTAATAAGTATGGCTCGAATATGACCTGGCTTCTTGAAGGATCTGCTAGGCTCAAATAATCATAGGTTATTTGAGCAAATAACAGATTTAAAAATGGCAAAATCCAACCTATGGATTTTGCCATTTTGTAGCAGCAAGTTGGAGTGTTCTGATTGGTTACAAGGCCATCCAATGGGAATGGTTCAGAGGAGAGGTTAACCCCTTCCAGTAAACTGGAAAGAAATAAGGAAATCAGTCCAATTTCAACTGAGACAGAATATTTATTTCATTTTGAAATTAAAGAAAAAAAACCATTTTGACCAAACGGCATCTGTCTCTCCTCAGCAACTCCTTCGTGTGAATGTTTTTTTTGAAAAAAAAAAAAAAAAAAAAATCAATATCTATAAAAATTAGCGTGACCGTATTGTCCAAAAATTCCTGAGCATTCTGGAAATTTGTGATTCAGTGTGACCTGACAGGCACTGAAAAAATAAACAGATTGATTATTTAATGAAGGAAAGTATTTGCAGGAAACACCTGTTGCATGAAGTGGAACAGATCTGTTTTAAAGAGAGGGATGAAGAAGCCCAGAGTTCTCAAAAGGCAATGGTATTCAGCAAAACGCCAAACAAAAACTGTCCGGAGGAGCAGGTTGTCATCACCGATCATAAACTTGACTGGAATTGCAAAACCCCTCTGACACCAGCAGCTCTGACCTTTTAATTTCTCATCTGAAGGCATTGCAGTCATCCGGTATCATTCATTTTCATTTCCTGATTTCAACCTTAATTGAAAACATGCAGTTCATAATCAAGGTGAACGTTGAAATAAAAATGACTGGTTCAGCACGGGGAATTCTGCCATTGCCTGGTCTGACATTTGATTTTGTGTCATTCTTTTCAGGTTATTCCATCCGTTTGATTCGAACCAGGCTCTTCAAACACTTATGAAAATCTGTTGTTAATGCTGTGACGAAATGCATCAAATATTTAGCTGTGCCTTGGTTCTGAATCGAATCAAACAATAAGATATTTTCGATCCAAAATTTAAGCAGTTATACTAGTACTACTTGGAGTAGTAGAAAATAAAATAAAACAATGTTAAGAACAGAACTGCTCGTTACAAAAAACAAATGGAACCAAAGCTCACTATCAGTTTTGTCTGTTACCAGAAAAATACATAAATTCTGTACATAAAGCATTTTTCAATTACTGCCTTCAAATAAAAATAACATTTTGTTTAATGATGTCTGTCTTTGCCCAGATAGTAGTCATTTTCTTTATTTTTTTTCCCCCAATATAGAAGTTTGTCATTTCTAAACCTTGAGAAAATTCCCATCTGTATATATGAATTTGTCTGGTCGACCTTTATTTCAACATCACAAAATCACACCTTTTGTTGTAAATCCAAATGCAGAGAGTGAAGAATTGTCAGCTTCAAGAGAAACACAGACACAGAGGGGCTATTCGAGTTCCTTTACCAAATAATTAATAAGAAGATTGTGAAAAGAAAGAAAATAAATAAATATTTATGTTTTTACTCCTTTTTCATCAGATTTCCCTTAATAATCAGATTAGTAACCTCAATAGTTGTTTGCGACTATATTTCCACGACCTTCACCTCAGCTTACCTTTGTCCTGATTTACGCAGTTTTAAATAAACGATTATTTCCATTAAAATCATCTTTTGCACGAATCACTCGACAGACAAACCTTTTTTGACCTGCTCATTTTAAGTAACACGGAGTGACATGATTAGTTGTAACTTTTACTCTCCGGACTAGAAAGACAACATTTATTATACTTTTCATTTCAAGTTTCCGATTGATTTTCCGCCGTTTAGTTTCAGGGTATTGGAGCACTTAAAAAGTTGGCATCAGGATGACCCGACTCAGTGTCAAGGTCACTGTCAAGTCAACCTGTGCGAACATTAAAACCAGCGGAGGGAGGAGAAACACAGGAGAGGCGAACGGCAGGATGGGAGTGCAGAGAGAAACGGGAATGAATCCTTAACTTAGACGTAACGTTAGATAGGGGTCGTGACTGTCGTAAGATGGTTTCTCTTCTGTTTGCATTTTTCGAGGCATTCTTTTAGCTCCAGTGATCTCATGGAATGCACGTGGGATTTTTTTTCCCTCACGAGAACATTCAGCGCCGCTCTGCACTTGCCTGCTGTCTTCTCCAGGCTAACGTCTCCGCATGGATCCATATGAACACTTTTAAAGCAAAAGACAACAATTTATGCCATGGAACATGGGACTGTTTACAGGGTGTTTTTACTGACCGTATCAATGCTGTGCTGAAGACAAAGGAATATGCAGATGCCATCAATAATTTGGATTCTGCACCTCCTGAATTTTTCAAAAAGTTTAGAAAATACCAAGAATCTACACTACAGGCGTGAGTATTGACACTTTTCAAGGCCATGCAATCCATATGATTTTAGGCTTCTCTTCTCCCAGTTTAAAAAAGCAAAAAGCAAATGGAAACATGAGGACAATATAACTTCTTAAAGCTTTCAGGGATTATTGCCATCGTAGATTTCCGAACGTTTAGGCACCTTGCTGTCACAAAACTTTCTGTAAATTGAAAATGGCAGATGATTCAAAGTCTGATATTTGGGGAATAAGATTCCCGGTTACTGCTTTCAGACACAGTCCGTGAAACATCCCTCCGGTACATCCGTGGGTCGGCTACTCTGAATCGGAGGATTCAGCCGAGGAGAGTCATCGTCCCGCCACATCAATTAATGATCCAGCCCTTGTCTCACATTTCTTACCATATGATAAATTGTCAGTCTTTGTGCGAGCAGCTTTGTTTTGCAGTTGACATTCACAGGGCCTCCTGTTGTGCAGCATGGGGGAACCTGAACCTGATCTGTTTTTATCTATTCCAAGGTGGCTCATCGGTGAGCAGACGGTGTCAGGCGGGTTGTGCAACTTGCTCTGCCCTGAACGGCTGCCTGTCTTGTAAACCTCGCTTCTTCTTCCACCTGGAGCTCAGTGGAATACGGCAAAGGGGTACCTGCTTATCACTGTGTCCGAGGGGTTTCTATGGCACGCGCTCCCCGCACACTAACACATGCAACCGTAGGTACCAAAGATGTTTGCATATCCCTTCACGAAGTGATTCGGTTTCTCCAAAAAGCGGAACAGAGACTTTAAAATGATTTGAAAATGTGCACAGAAAATTGTTTCATAGGTTTTTTTTAATGCGTTTTTGTGAGAACCAGACTTCTAAGTACTAACTGTGGCTATAAGTCTGTGTTGAAAACCCAGATTTCTTCCTTTTGGTCTGCAGGATGTAAAGAGGACTGCGCTTCATGCTTCAGTGAACATTTCTGCACACAGTGTCATCTGGACCATTTCCTACTCAGGGGAAAATGTGAAAGCAGTTGTCCGAAGGGTCTGACAACAAATACAGTGGCGCGAGAGTGCATCGGTGAACCACATGACAAATGGAGTAGTCTGTTTGCCTTTTTTTACTCATCACGTCAAATCTCGTTTTGAAAAAAAAAAAAAAAAAAAAAAAACACCGGCTGCCAAGCAGTTATTTCAAATGGATAGTAACATCTGTTGAATGTTGAAAAAAGCTGGACCTGGGCTTGCAGAAAAAATCAAATGGAAAAACATTAGAAAACAATCAGCACAAACCACATATTGGTTTATTTAGTCACTTACTAGATTATTCGTTAATTTCTATATAATGTAGTCTTTAGTCCTTTTATGTTGAAAGAACCTAATTTTGTCAATTTTTAATTTATTTTTTGTTTTTTGAACAAACAAATTAGACATTTGACGATATTTTAATATTTTTCAAAGCAGGCCACCATATTCTCTGTCTCCGTGAGAAGGTATTGTTTAAGCTCTCATTTCAGAAGCTTACCTTTCCAGTAAGATAATCAAGATAACAAGCTTTGTAAGATAGTCTTCAATGGAATCAGTAATTTATTTATTTATCCACTCATTGGTATTTCTTTATTTCTTTCATTTTTTAATTTCTCTATTTCTTTTCTTCTTTCTTTTTGACAATTCTAGAAGGGAACCTCAATTTGTTCCCCGATGTGTTTATGTTCATATTCATCAACTCACACCAGTCAATTTATTCCAACCCAATTTAACCAAGGTGTTCAATTATGTCAGAAACCTAATACATGGTTGCTTACCCGTCTCTCAGAATGCCCTGTAGGGTGCGAGCTGTGTTTGGATCAGGACATGTGTGTGAGCAGAACTATACATACTCCACGGCCGCTGCCACCGGACCTGCCCGAGGGGATGGGAACCTGATGCAAAACTCATCCGATGCAGCCCCCAAGGTAAGAAGATAACCCCCTTCTCTGCCATCCTTGCTGAAATGAGTAAATGAAATAAATTACTACCACTGTATGAATCTTGTCCCTTGAGACTAACTTTTTCACTATTTCATGTCTTATCACTCTATGAAGGTGGGGGTGAACTGCCTGGGGGTCCATTTGTGGGGAAAAGAAGCCCTCAGGCCAAAATGATGGGACGAGACATGTTGCAGGGGAAGTCCTGAGACCCTGCTTTGGTGTCCCAGTTCAGGAAGTGTGTCGATCCAAAAAAAAACCCTTGGCATGAACCAGCTAATAAATTCAGTTTTTTGTTATATTGGGTCTTGTGTTTTATATGGCATTGTAGCTAAGTTGTAATGCAAATTATTGCAAATTTTCCATCAATATGAAACTGTATTGATGGTTGAGAAATACAACATCTTAGCATCCAGTAATAATCATCATCATCGTCGTCAACATTATCCTCCTCAGACACGTAGGACAAATGTTGCTCGAGGATTGTTTTTTTTTTTTTTTTTATATATACATGTTGCCTAAGACAACATTTGTGTAAGTAAAGGAGTGGAATCATATAATTTTTAGAAAGGCAAACAACCGTGTATTTCTCTTATTATAATAGATATGAGGGAATCACATGAATGTTAAAAGGAAAAGTAAAATTGATATTTGCTGTTTTGCATGTAAGAGATTTCTGACCATTCTTCAACTTAATTACTTAATTAAGTTTGTTAATAGGGATTTTTTTTTTTTTTTAATTTAAATTGGCTTGAATGCATTTAAAACCATGAGGTATTTTTGTGTATGAATAAGCAAGATCACAAATTTTCCTCAGCAAAAATGTTCCTTTATTGGAGGGGTGAGTCATTTTTCCCAGTCAACTTTAGAAAGTCATTTTGGGATCTCTACCTTTTTAAAGTCATTTTGGAACTTTGAAATGAATTTTATAATAACTACAGTAAGTTAATGGTCCAAAAAATGAGAAAGTCAGATGAACTACTTTAGAAGAATAGCCTGAAAAATAATTAATTAGAATCATTTCATGTGATATTACATTTATAATAACTTTTATAACATAAGAGTGTGACAGCAGTCAGCATTCCTTCCTCATAGCATGAAGGTTCTGTGAAGGGGTTCTGGATTTTCTTTTTTCCCCAATTTCCTCCCACAGTCCAGAGACATGCAATAGGTGAATTTGAAGCCTCTAGTTTCCCCTGTGTGCGAAAGAGTGCGAATGGATCTACACGTTGCCCTATGATAGGTGATTTTTTTCAGCTTACACCCTGCCTCTTGCCCGATGCCAACTGGGTTTGGCTCCAATCCTCCTGTGACTCAATGTTGTATAAGCAGTAGAGAGAATAAATGAATGAAACAGTCATGATTCACGGTTTGCTCAGAGTTCCAAAAGTATCTGCAAAATGTCTTAGAGCACTTCCAACTATTCTCGTGAATAAAATGGTTACAGTGCATTAAATCTCACATAGATTTTTGTCCGTACACTGATGATACCTGAATCTAGGGCACAGTATAGGACAAAAAAAAGAGGATCTTTAAAATGCTGTTGGTGACATCTAATGGTCAAACTTAATATTGCATCTATAGGATAAGAACATAAAAACAACCCTTTTTTTATTTGGTTTTTATCCTTCAGAAGGCTGCCCCCAATCTTCAAGTCAGTTTGGAAGACTTTTGTTGTGATCGTGAACTGAGTAATATCCATGTTTGCTTTCAATAGCACAAAGAAGCATAGAGACCCCTTCAGGGGTCGCCACAGCAAATCAACCTTCTTCATCTAACCCTATTCTCTGTATCCTCCTCTCTCACTACATTCATAAGTCTTCTCTTTGGTCTTCCTCTCGACCTCCTGCCTGGCAGCTCCGATTCCAGCATCTTTCTACCAATATATTCACTATCTCAGTCTCATCTCAGTCTGGCTACTCTGACCTTCTCTCCAAAACGTCTTACATGTGCTGTCCGTCTGATAGTCTCATTCGTGATCCTATCCATCCTTGTCGCTCCCCAAAAAAAACCTCAGCATCTTCATCTCTGTCTTTTTGTCAATTTCACTGTTTCTAAATCACACCGCATCGCTGGTCTCCCCACTGTCTTATATACCTTTCCTTTAATTCTGTCTGATATTTTTCTGCCGCATACCCCTGACACTTTGCTCCACCCATTCCAACCTGCTTGAATCCGTTTCTTTACCTCTTTTCCACTCTGGACTGTTGACCCCAAGTACCTGAAATCCTCCAACTTTTTGATCTCCACTCCCTGTAGCCTCACCGTTCCTCTCATTCACACACATATACTCTGTCTTGCTGGGACTAAACTTCATTCCTCTCCTTTCCAGAGCATACCTCCACCTCTCTAGATTTTCCCCATCCTGTTCCCCGTTCTCACTACAGATCACAATGTCATCTGCAAACATCATGGAGATTCCTGTCTAAGCTCATCTGTCAGCCTGTCCATCACCACAGTAAACAAGAAGGATCTCAGAGCTGATCCCTGATGGAGTCCCACCTCCACCTTGAACTTCTCTGTTACCCCTACAGCACACCTCACCACTGTCTCCCAGCTATACAGTGCGCCCCCTGAACCAAATAGTGTCCGTGTCACTAAAATGAAGTATTAAACTGAATTATCTCAAATTTGCATTGATAGGTTAAACTCCTGGGCTCTCTTAATATCAAGAGACAGGTTTTCAAACTTCTTTTCTCCGCAGATTCATTACAGAAAGGGGCGACTCAGCTACTCTATGTCCACTTAGTGAAGAATAATGAATTGTAACCTCATATTGTTCCTTAAGTATGAAATAATGACCCATTTTTCCACTTTATTGCTTCTACTATTAGACCTCACGGCAGCTCTTGACACCACTGATCGTGTTATACTATAAGATTGTCTTAAAAGGGGAAATTTTACCCCTCGGGCCTGGCTCTCACATGTTTGAAGTCTTACTTGTCTGAAAGGAAACAGGCTGTTTTAATCATAACAATGTGTTAATATATATTGAATAAAGGGCTTGCCTTAGGGGTAAGCACTCCATACTTGGCTTTCACTATGTGACCTTGAGGCTAAATTTTAAAAAGGAATAGAAAAGATTTTAATTAGTTCGATCAATAATTCTGCAGATGATCTGTCTCAAAGGGAACACAGAGAGATCTCGTCAACAGTCAAGAACGCTGGCTCCATATTTATTCCAACAGTCTTTATAACCCGGTCTCAATCAAGTCATCAAGATCACCATCCTCCATCTGCATATCAAAACAAATTATATGATAAAACCGGAGTTTTCTACACCACCTCTGTATTTGTGGTGGATCAGAGTTCAAGGTGATGATCTTAGAAGCTATGAAAGGAGTCACGCATTTGTGAATAAGTGCTTTTAAAATAAACACTGATGCTCCATGTTGGCTTTTCTCACTCCCCGGGAGCAGGGTTGCTATATGTTCCCAGAGTTTAAAAGAGGGCAGCGCCGACCCTGCAGCATTTCTCTTACATTCTGTTCTCTTTTCAGGTCCCAAATCTCCTCCAGCTATATGAGTTTTATCCTTCTGTCCTTTTTTTCCTCCCCTTCTCATGTTTTTTGTTTATGATCCGTCTTTTCTCACCTCTCCATGGTTGAAACAAGATCATCTGATCCATCCTCCCCCAGGTCCCTGTTCTAAGATTGGGGTCATGTGATCTATCCTCCTCTACGTCTATGTGGCTCTGAGGAGATCATGTGATCTTTCTCCCTCCAGGTCCTCGAGGATAAGAGGAGGTCATCTGTTCTTTCTCCTCTCCCAGTCTCGTCATCTTTTCTTCTCTATTTTATGAGCTTTTCTTTTGTGACAAGTGAATCCTGCAGCCTTCTGAGGACTGTGTGTCCTGGGAGAGGGACCCCATCTCTGTGTTGTTCCATTCTGTTCCATGTTGATATGTTTGGATTTTACAGATAGTGTTTCTTTGCTTGGGCCATGGTTCTAAGGGCAGGGTATCATAGTCCAGCTCTTAAAGTCCTGAGAGGCAAAGGGGGGACTTACATTGTTTGTTTGTTTTTTTTAAATACTGGCCAATAATAACATGTTTAGTTAGAAACCAAAACAGCTCTCTGGAATACCAGATAAGCAATTCAACAGATCATGCCTTAACACTATTTAAACATGAATTAAACCATTGGATAAGTCATTGTTAATAAAGAAGCCTCTTGGATAAGAGGTGAAATATCTTCAAGGAAAGAAAATCAAGTCCAGTTGCCACCAATTGTAGATTTGGTCAAGAATTAACCATGACCTGGATGACTGAGAACCTCCACAGATATGAATTGAACCATGATCACCCACTATCAGGCAGCACTAAGAGTAACCACCTGCACTGCATTAAAGGTGCAACTGCAAGGGGGGAAGCTGCTGCTCCACAGCACACATGGATCTTCCCTGCAAGATGGTGGAGATGATGCAGCAAAGCTGCAACCTCAGTAACAGCTAAAATATTCAGCGTGCAGAATGTCAGTGGGTCACAGTGTCTTGCGACAATTACGATTTATAACTTGAAAACGAATAAGAAATACATCTCTTATCTTAATTTGCGAAATACAAAATGATCCCTTTATAGTTAATAATCAAGTGCCATTTTTCACCCAGATATGTCCTCTATTTACATCCCTTCTGGAGCATCCAGGGGGTTTTATGAATTGGCAAAAATGCCAGGTTTTCATGCTTTCCCACAGGACCATAAATCATGTACTTTAATTGATTTGAGCTTTGCATGGAATAACTGTAACACAACAGTGCAATACAATTTCAGAGATACTTCTTGCAAAGACTTTCACACATGAGCTGCTGACTACGATCAGCTCTACAACAAAATATGGATAGGCAGACAGGGAAGGAATTAAATAAGTAACAAGTGAAGACACTTTATAGTCTTCACTTGTTACTTAAGACACTTTATAGTTTATTTGTATTTCTTATTCCCCGCCCCCCCTTTTTTTTGACTGTTTATACAATTTTCTACTATTATTTATTGTTATATTTTTCTTGTAATTCTGGCACAACAATTTCCTTTGCGATGAATTAAGATGTTGGTGTTCTTATTCTTATATACCTGAAGAAATATTCTTTGTCAAATGTTTTCTGTTTACATAACAACATTGAAATAACGGTAAGATGTATTTATTTAAAAAAGGGAGAAGAGGCATTATATATTATAGTATACATTTTTCATAGACTTGTGGAAAGAGCGATGTTTTTGTTAGAAAGCATTATTTAGGTCATTATTTAATCACAGAGACTTTTAATGTAGTATCAAAATGTAATTTATTTAATCTTTCTATATTTAATGTTGACATATTTTGATATATAAAAATTTGAAATAATACCATGAATCTTAAGAACTTCGTGGTCCCCCCCTTAAAAACAATATTTTTTAAATTTAGGTCGGAGGTGGGGCCTCCGTTGAATTTGCCCGCGGCCCAGTCATCGCGTACGCCGGCCCTGCTGTTTCGAGGCTGCGAAGTCAGATGTTTGGGCTCTGTCTGGATCTGTGTCGCTACGCAGACATTACTTTATATAAACTTCGTAACAGAAGTTAAATGCGGCGTTATAAAAATCTCCGTCGGCAATTCTGCCAGGGAAGATTTTAAAGGCTACAAAACCTGAACGTGAGTCACCTAACATTTGTTTCACGCTAACTGCGCATGATATTACAGATGTCAAGGTAGCCCGACGTTAGCTAAGAAACTGTTAGCTTGACCTAAATTAAATTGCGCTGCTTTTCACGGGTTACGTTTAAATTCGTCGATATCACAGGGGTGAAATTGTTAGCTTTATCATTTGGGTGGTAAGAAAATAATGTTTTCGGCCAAGTTGGCCAACCTTAACCGCGAAGATAGCTCAGTTGGATGGGTGTTGACAGGCAACAGGAGGCCTCATTTAGTCCGTTTTTAGAATGTATTGTGTGGAAATGAAGACACGCTGACAAACTGTTGATGTCATACGGTAGCATCTCAAATGGTTGATATTAAAAATTGAATTTACCTAACTATTCGTAACCGGATATACATAAGAGCTGTTTGAGGGCGTTTCCAAAAATAATGTCAACCGCGCCGTGTATGGAAGGGGGTTTGGCACACGATCTCTATTCGTCACTGAATCATGTAAGGTTACTATCAGTGTCTTGTTGTGTGTTTGACTGCATAGCATGGCAGGCTGTGGAGAAGTGGACTGCTCTGTGAGTGACCTGGCTCCCTCCAAGCTGATCGAGGACGTGGGGGAGAGCTGTCCAAGCTCTTGCTCCACCACCCCCGAGTGTGCCATCTGCCTGCAGAGCTGCGTTCACCCTGTGCGCCTCCCTTGCTGCCATGTCTTCTGCTTCCTTTGTGTGAAAGGAGCCTCCTGGCAAAGCAAGCGGTGTGCCCTGTGCCGCCAGGAGATCCCGGAGGACTTCCTGGAGCGGCCGGTGCTCCTTTCCCCCGAGGAACTGAAAGCAGCCGCCGCAGGGGTGAGCCGATGCGGTCTCACCGGCGGTGGTTTCCGTGAGGCCTATGCATGGTATTATGAGGGGCGCAACGGCTGGTGGCAGTATGATGAGAGAACCAGCCATGAGCTGGAAGAGGCTTTTTCCAGAGGAAGGAAGAGCACAGAGATGTTGATTGCGGGATTTCTTTATGTAGCCGATTTGGAAAACATGGTGCAGTATCGGCGAAATGAACACGGCCGCAGACGCAAGATGAAGAGGGATGTAGTAGATATCCCCAAGAAGGGGGTGGCAGGACTGCGGTTAGACCCTGAACCTGCACCTATCACTATACCACCAGTAGCAACACAACGTTTCAGTTCAGCTGATGGATCAGACACTGCTGGCCAGTCACAGGCTACAACCTTTGGATATCTGGCGTCTCCTCCCCCAGTGAGACCCCCAACACTCCTTGGCCGCCATTACACCAGTCCCCCGTCCTCTGCACCCTCAGACCTTGAAGAATCGTTGTCCCAGCTTTCACTCAGCCAGCCGGAGGGCGGAGAGGTCGAAGGAGGAGACGAGCTTCGTAATCAGATGTTAGAATACACATCCGGCAGCAGTGAGAGCGAGGAGGAAACGCAGGACTCGGAGAGAAGAAGAGCGGAGATGGCGACTCGGCAAAGACGCAGACAGCAACCACTGAGAGAGACTCAGCCAGCCAGGATGCCTCCAAGAGGGGGGCCTTCCAGCTCGGCACTCAGTCTCCGCTCACGCAGTCCTGATGGGCAGTGCACTGTGACTGAAGTGTGACAGCGTTCCTCAAAGACGACCACTCTTGAGACTAAGTTCAGTAAAACAAATATGTGAAAGTAGTCATGCACCTTAAGGGTAATCTCAGAAGAAAGTATATGTACTACCAGGTGTGTTTTCCATACTGATCACAACAAAACTGTATCTCAACCTTTAAATTGCCCCCCTCCACCCACCAACCCCCAAAAAATAGAAAAAAAAATCCACTAGCAGGTGAATGAAGACCCTTTTGTTTTGTGAGGAAACCCTGCAAGCTGTGCAAAAAAAAATAGAAAACCAGGGAGCCCTTTCAAGAGCCTTTTTAAAAGGTGAATGGAGGTCTTTGTCTAAATAATTGAAAGTAGGACATGGCCTGTAATATGTGGGCATGTCCTGCTTTTCGCAACAAATTCAGTAGTGACACGGTAGCAAGGCCTGAAAATGACACGAACTGTGATGCGTGTGATGTGTCAGTTAATATCTCTAACTGCCTTAACATCAGATGTGGAAAGTGCACTAACAACCTTTTTTTGCAAAAGATTTGTCTTTCTTGTTTTAACCTTTGAGTGTGTTTTTGATGTGGCAGATAATCTTATTTGTTCCAGAGGGGGTTAAAAAAATCTAGCTATATTTACAACCTCATACATCAGTTGTAGAAAAGGCTGCGCAGTTACTGAAACTTTCTCAGAACACACCAGGCTTTTAGAACTTATGTGTAGAGAACTTACTTCATAAATAGGCATTACTTGTCACATTGTGTTAAACAGAAACCAACTTCATTAACTTTGATGATTTTGGGTTCATCACACTGAGCAAATCATTTCTAATGTGCAGAAAAACAAGATCAATAAATATTAATCAAAATGGAGATTATGCCTTGAAGAAACTCAGTTATTGACATAATTGCCTAGTCCTTTTACATTTTTAAAATGAATTTTCTTTTTGCAAATTTTTTTTTTCAATCTTTTTTTCAACAGCCATCTTACATTCTTTATTTAAATTGTACATTTTTAGTGTGTGTGTGTCCACTCTGTTTTTATGTTGAAGCCTTATTTTAATAGACACTTGCCATTGTTTTTGTTTTGTGTGTCGTTGGATGATGAAAAGTTATTGGCAGAACCACTGGAAAATAACAGGCTATTTGTGGAAAGACACATTTGGATTTCTATTTCTTGTCACCTGCATATGCAGGGCTGCTTTCAGAGTCACTGGCAGTGACATTCACTTGGATTAACTCCAGTCATCCTACCATTCTCTATTTTTTTGATTCGCTTGTTTTGTGTTTGAAGCCTAGCTGCTACTTCAAATCAAACTTAAGTGTCGAGTCTCATTATTGGAGATTCCTACTGTAAACTGCGTGATGTATCCCTCAGTGGTTATTTTTGTGCTATTAAAAGTCTATCTACTAAAATCACATTTTGACTCAGAGCTTCTCAGTGTCTTTTGTTATTAAGAAATCATGATGGGATATATAGCAGGTTAAAGTGTGGCATCGATTACTTTTAAATGCGACATATACCTGTCCTCCAGTGTTCTTCAAGTGTCCACGGGGTGGCGCTGCTGCACAGGTTAAGCAGTTTTTTCCACGCCCGACGTCTGACGTCTTCACAAACTGCAGAGTATAAAGTGTGTAATTGTAACACTGTCATAGATTGGTGCAAGGGGTTGAATAAATTACTATCAATGATTTCACGTATAAAACAATGAATGGTTTCAATAAGAACTTTAAATGTTTAACAGATAGTGTTTTTTCAGGGACAAAATGTTGAAAGTATTCCAAGAATACCTTCCTGGGGGAACAATTATGATAAAAGCATCCCACAAACATTATAGGAAAACATCTCTTATTCTTTTGACACTTTTCTACCTTTATCTGTGTGGTCAGATCTGGTCACCTTAAAATTCCCACATTCTCTTTGCAAACTCTTAAAAAGAATTAACATACACAATATGATGTGTAATATGCAAGTTTTATCTACAGCATTTTGGGGAGATTTTGGTGTGTAAAGGGTATCTTATTTTTCAAGTTGATGCCAATATATAATAAAATAGATGAATACTAGAGCATGGCTTCGTAGTTATAACATGTTAAATTGATGAAATAATTCCAGATGAGTCGTCTGCAGGTTTTATTATCAAATATTTATGAATATTGTTGGGCTGTGGACAGTCGGACAGGGATAAAGGGACACATTTAAGCATATCATCAAAATATTCGGGATGGCTTTTTTTTTTTCAACATTGTTCATGTGATTGCTCAAACAGTTTGGAGCATCGCACGGGAAAAAACTCCCAAACCACTTTTTATGCCGACAAATTATTTTCTCGGTCAAACATACTCTTAGTCGTGTCCTTTAGTGCAGCAGGGTGTCTGCAGGGAAGGGGCTGACCGCTCGCTTCAGGGTTGCAGCAGTAACACCTGATGCACGAAACACCGCCAGGGCCGAGAGCGTTCCCACCGATGCAGCTGATGAGCAGCGTCTGCCAAATGAATCAGAGCATGGAGTCAGTGTTTGGACTTGGACTGTGACTTGAATTAGAAACAAAGTTTAATGAGCCTGACTTAAGCTAGTCAGAGCCTTTAAAGAGCTTTCCTATTACAGGATGAGTAACATGTGGCAGCTGTGGCCTTTTAGCAAAAAAAGAAAAAAAAAAAACATTTCATAAATACTTTGGCGTGGTTAAAGAATCGTAAAACAACGAACAATCATCTTCATATAAAACAAGGAGTTTGATGAATTTGGCTCCTCGCTATTTATTACATTGAAAGGTTTAAAAAAGCCAGTCAGAATCAGAAAGTGTCAATGGTGTCAAGAAGAAATGGGAGGAGTTCCATAAATTGGAAGCCACAGATTTATCGTTAGCAGTTAAATGATGTTAAAGGACAGACAGTAATAATTGATCTGATAACATTAGAACCTGGCCGGGCATGCAGGGCAAGGTGAGCTCAGTTTTATTTTGGGATGTTTGCTCATACAAGGCTTTCAAAGCAAGCACCAGTATCGTTAAAGGGATTCAAAATTTACCAGAAGGCCAGAGAAGAGATAGGATTACGATGATGTGTGCTCTTTTCATCCCCGGCAACTTACTGAATAACTTGAAAATTTGGGAGATGATTTAACCGAGAACAAATGAAATAAAGCAATCTTCTTAGATAAATGCATGCATGACCATCTACTTTTCAGTCATAGATGCAACATTCTCAACTGTAATAGTATATATAAAGGGATCATGATGCCACAAATGACACCTGAATATCAGACGTTGGCACTTAATCACCCAATATATTACTTGACATGTGGATGAAATTGTTGGACGTGAATATTAAGGTATTTTAAATTAAAGTGGTTATCGCCATTCTTCTATGTGTTTGATCAAAATGCGCATTGAAAACTGTCCGTTGTTGTATAAATACGGCCGAATTTCATCAGCGTTGAAATCCTAGATGTCGTTAAAAATGCGAATTATCTCTACCAAAGGCAGTATATAAATTATGACCAGACTCACTACCGAACCCAGAGAGAAATTCTTTCACCCAGAGGAGATATGGAAACTTTTGTTTGAAATTAAGTATGAAAATAAATTTAAGGCCACTCAAGGTCTTTATCTACAATTAAACAGCCATCATAAACAGACAAAAAAAGTTTTAAAATTATGTCAATATATATTTAAGCATCAGCTCAGTGATAGTCAATCAGATTTCTAAAGTTAAACGCTTGTAAAAGACGTCCAAATTCTTGGTCTCTGCCCCTAAAAAAAAAAAAAAAAGCCATGAAATTTCAAGCCTCTGATCCAACTACAAATATAGTATTCAGACCTCAGTTTATACGAGAGAGCTCCCAGCGGGGGTCGTACCGGGACGGGAAACTCGCCAAGGCGTATGGCACCAGCACGGCGAGGGGAGCTTGACGATCGTGACAAAAGGAAAAGTGACATGGTGCGTGAGGTCAAAGAATTTCACTTCAAATAGAAGCGAAAGTCTTCGCATGATAAGACCTCCCTGTCTGCACACAGTCTGGGCATGCAATATGTGATAGTGCCAGACATAGTTTTCCTTTCCCACATACAGACAGACAGGAGACAGATCTACTACGGTATATGTTTTCAGACACATGGCTGCCCTTTAACTGCTTCCTATGCGCTATCATATCCTGGTCAAATGCCTTCTGTAGCCCCCCTTTTTCATCTATAGAAAATACATGCTCAGTATCCAGTCCCTCTACAAATAGTCCTGTCACGCTCACATCTATCGCCACCATGGAGGCCTCATAGTAAAGCATTGTTGTTGTGAAGATTATTTATGACTTAATTTCTGTGGCGCAAGGTCACTTTGTGGTTTCTGTTAATGCACTCCAAGAAAAGACTATTGCCATCTTACTTGTCTGCTATGTCAGAATGGTTGTCAAATGGTGCAATTGCTACATTTAGGGGCCCCGATCAGCCTGGTATTAACAAATATTGACAATATTAAACTATAATAAACCCCCAGAAAGGTTGATACTTTCAATAATTTGCAAGATATATGCTGATAAATCATAATGTCGCATTGGTATTGAGGGCAGCGGCTTCACTGACACGCCATAAGACCCTGGCGGTCCGACTTGGCACATATATCTTTACATTTATCTACGTTGTGAATATTTCAAACCGTAAGTCTGAGATTCATAGACAGGGTATCTCACTGCTACAGGAGCCACAAATGACATCATTGCTTCTGCAATGATCATCGGGCTAACGCCATCGTTGCATATCGAGTGACACATCTTGCTGAGCCTGGTGCCACTGAACCGTTTTTAACAGCGATGTGTCATTACAGCGATGATTTCTAAAATCTTAAATATTTATATTCTGGGCATTTGCCAGTTCTAAATGTGGTTTCATAGTATTGCACATTCGGTCCCTTTCTGTTTTTGGTGCATAATAAATCATGTTTGCCTTCTAGTTATTGTTGCGTCAGGTAAGATATAAAGATTTGAGAGGTTATTCAGGCAAGTAGCTAAATGTTGAACAATTTAGGCATCGACGGTGGCAGGTGGACAGATTTCTGGAGTGACATGTCCATGTTGTGTGCAGGATTTATTTTAAATGACATAAACAACTGACCTAACAAGTGCTCTTAGAGTGAGCATCCATTTGATTTCATTAATATATTCGCAGGAGCGAAGGTGTGTAACTTTGTTTTTCAGTGTTCTTTACAAGGGGGCTGGAAAAGCATGCATTACATTACATTACATTACATTACATTGCATTTGGCAGACGCTTTTATCCAAAGCGACTTACAATAGAGGACATCGGGACTGCAAATACACTTGCAAATACAAGATGCACAGGAAATATACAGCACAGTAAGCTTGGGTTAGTGAGGGTTTTTTTTTGTTTTTTTTTACAAAGACATACACAAATGTACACGCACACACACACTGCATGTGTGCATGCATGTGTGCATGCTTTCATGCATGTGTATGGATTTGTATAAAAATATACAGAAGAGATAGGTGCTGATTGGTCCAGGCAAACAACGCAAAACTGTCTGTAAGCTCTCTGTGGCGTGAGCAGCAACAAGATTCAGAGCCGCTGAGACTTTTACTACTTTTGGGCCGACTGCCCCCCCATCAATTCAACAATTTCCTTCGGGATAAATAAAGTTGTTCTTATTCCTATTCTTATTCTTATCCCTCCCTCCTGTCCAGATCATGAGCTATGCTAACCAAGTGCTAGTTGCGGCATCATATTTCCCTGTGTGACTTGTATTTATCATGTTAAACTGACTCTCATCCAGCTAATCTGGTGACCAGATAGATGAAAATAGAAGCATTTCTTAATATCAAGGCTGCGTTTACAGACTTTCCATAAAAATTCAATGTTTAATTGAGGCATTCATGGAGACATATCACAGTTCAACCAAAAAAAATCTTAATCTCACTTAAAGATACTTTCTATCAGACCTTCAGATAAACAAGAGGCAAAGAGGATTCTTGAACCCACCGGTGATGTGTGAGTTTGCAACTTGGCAGCCCTAATTTCCTTTTTTATGTCCAGGAAAGTTTCACAGTGCTGACTACAAATTTCAAAGGCCGTCTTTGAGAAGGCCTGTCAGCATTTAGCCCCGCATGTGTATGTGTGTGTGTGTGTGTGTAATTACTTTCCCCTCACTGATCCCCTGCATTCAAATTAAAATGTTTCATTCATCACACGATTAACAGAGCACTATAGTCCCCTCTGCAGGGCAGCAGCAGTTGCCAGTCCCACGAGAGCGACCGCTCTTGTTTTGAAAGGCGAGCCTCACAGGTTGTCTTTCAAGGGGAGATATTTGGCCCTATTCTATTTTAATGGAGAGGCCCGAGATTCTCAAGACCCCTTTGGGGCCGTCTCGCCTGTCCTTGATGGTCCTACCTCTTGCCTCGCCGCAATCATCGTACGGCATTTGAGATGACCATTTCAATGGAAGGACCCGGACGCACTGACAGCTTGGACAGGTGGACGAAGATGGAGCGGGCCGTGTGGTCACAGCAGCTCCGCTCCGACAGTCGGGGGAAGTTTTTGTACCTTGTGGATAAAGTGGGTGAAAAATTGAAGTGCAGAGTGGTAGGATTTAAAAAGCACACCTTAGGTCTAAAAGGCTCGACCTCTAGATTAATAATATAAGCCGTCAACACTCTCTCCCTCAATAAACAACAGTTGACTTTTACGGGAGGCTAACATGCTGCAATTTGGTTTGTATTCTTAACACTGACAACTCAGAAATTCCACAAGGCTTAAAGTTATAAATGATCTTGTGATTGATGTAGAGTATCATCAAAAATAAATGATTATTCAGATACCTCAAAGCTTTCTCTGAGTAATAACACAGAGAGCATAGTTACATTAATGTAATGTCTAAAAACATATCTTAAATAACCAGTTGATGGGGCGACGGATTTGTTCTTCTATGTGCTTCCCAAAGATTCCTAACTAAAATGTTCAATTTTCTCGGTTTTGAAAAAAGGAAACATCCCTGTACCAAGATGCTCATGGGTGTGCACGTGGGTGACAGAGTAAAAAGTAAACTGTGTCGCACTTGACCCCATGGCTCTTGTGAAATTGATGCGAAAGTCTGCAGACCATTAACTTTTATAGGAGAAATATCCACGTAATATAATATAATATAATATAATATAATATAATATAATATAATATAATATAATGTAATATAATATAATATAATATAATATAATATAATATAATATAATATAATATAATATAATATAATATAAAATAATATAATACAATATGATATAATATGATATAGTGACAGACTGGACATCACTGTAAAATAAGATAAACTTTATTGATTCCTTTGCCACAGCAGCGTAACAATTCTAATGTTAAAAAAAGGAAATAAATAAGAATATAAATATAAATAGAAAGGCAGAGGACAGAAGATAGCGAGACAAGAAAAAATCCATGAATAAAATAGTTTGATTTTGTGGTTGTTTGGCCTTCTTTATGTTTGTGGTCCCAACATTGTATGCTTATTTTTGTTATACGCGGAGAAAAAAAACTAAAAGCGATACTTAGCTGTCTATTTCATGTCTGTTCCTGGAGCAGCTGACAAATACTCAGAATCACAGAGTCTACTTAAGAACTCTTGTGGTCAAGTTGTTTATGACATTAACCAATTACATTTTCACTTCATGTCATTATTTTAAATCTTTCATTCACGCTCCTGAAATAAAATGTTTATATTCATATGGTTGTACATGTTTTATATATGTTTGTCTCAATATGTGTGTATAAAAGACTGCATTCATGGAGACTATAAACATTGTTTTTTCTGCATTTCATACAGAAGTAATGATATTAAAAGAAAATCAGGTTATTTTCCAGTTTGTTTAGATGTTTACACACCCAGTTACTATCAATTGTTAAAGCTGGCAACAATGTAGTTGTAAAAATGTAATCCTGTGTCCTCTATAAAGTGTTGTTTTTGTGTGAATATGTGTTTGCGGTACATATTTGTGTATGATTTTTCCATATTTTCTGATATTAAACTTGATCTACACGTTTTATAGGTCTGAGTGCATTGCAGTGCCATGTTTTTCATTAAATTCTGCACCTCTTCAGGGGAAATGGTTCCCTGCAGTGACCACAAATTCAGTTTAATGGGGCATTTTCACAGGTGTCTCCGCTGAAAATAACCGTCCCCCCAGTCGGATTTGAAACTCATTAACGCATTAACTTGCCCTGCTTTGAGAAACTTTGTCACATTAACTAAGTCGGAGTACATGCCGACTTTACACTGGGGGCTGTTAGTTTAAATATGATTTGATGTGAACATATACAGCTTTCGGGTAGTGGATGATCTTACATCACAGCGCGTGTGTTCGAAAGCGGTTGCAGAAAAAAATTGAGGAAAAGGTGAACCTTTGAAGCGATCCTATGCCACCTTCTGATCCCCATTCAGCGAATACTATATGTACACAACTACACACACTGTGGTACACACAAGACAAAAAAAACAACCCCTGCAAACGTATTAATAGCTGTAATGACAGCTACTTAAATGTAATGTGTGCACTAGTTTTATTATGCTGTACTATTTTTTGTAGTTAATCGGTAATATCTCTTCTGTATGACTTTTTCTCATTTATTCAGCAGTCTACTCTTGCGCTCCATTTCCACATCTCTCTTATATGTCTCATGAATGGGCTGTTTATTAGCAGGCATGCAGTGCCAAGCCCTGCCATGCAGTGCCTGTCTGGTGAAAATGTCCTTGGCCGGAGGAACAGGGAACAAAGGAGGACAAGATGGGAGTGACAGAGGGAGCCAAAACTAAAGCACTAAGGAAAAAGAAATGTATTTATTGTGCTCTAAATATTGCGGATCCTGTGTGACACTTGTGTCATGCAGTCAATAGAGATATATGAGAGGTGGCCAAGAGAACTGCCTAGTTAAAATACCTCCATGCTGCTTAAGGAGGTGTCAGCCAGTAACATGGGACTGTCCGTTTACACATGGGCAAGCATACAACAAGAGGTAAAAAGAAAAAAAAAAAGAAGATGAGTTCAATAATTACTGTTTAAACAAATGCAGAACCAGACAGGGCTGTTGATTCATGAGATTTTTGAGAAAAACGATAAATTCCCGATACGCAAACAAATTTGGGTGAATGCCTCGCCCCTCATCTATTTATTTATACCCCCTAAAGACAGCGGGCTAAGATTTCTGGCACCAAAACACACGTCACGCTTGCTATTTCTGTCTTTGGTGCCATCCAACACCAGAAGATTGTGTGACAAGCTGAGGCAAAATGGGACCAAGAGACTTCCTTACACACTCCCAACCATTACACCACCTTCCACGGTTTGGCAGCCTTTGTGTACACTGTGGATGAGCCTGCACATGTGCAGTGATGTTGACTACTCTGCAAAAATGACAAGGTTTTTGAAATATTGGATTTACTCATTGTTTGTGTCCAGTGGTTTCTTTTATAAAAGACGGAGGAGTCCGGAAATAGCGATGTTGTTGACAACACTATCACGCTGCGATCGCTTGCAGTGCAGAAATCAATTCATTTTGTTGTATAACAGTTCTTGAAATTACAAATGAAACCTTGAAATATCGATTATCCCGCCCAGCGTAACTCTCCTGCTTACTCAGGGTTGCTTCAACCAGTAATGGGTTGAAGTTAGTGGAGCAGTTAGCGCATTTCCTGTGACACATATCATCACTTGAGCAGGGACTGAACTGCTGTTGTAATGGCATGCAAGTAGCAGCTGGTGTCAGATATCCACAAGATTTAAATGGCCAAAGTCATCAGCATCCTGAAATATGAGCCACTGATAATGAGTCAAATCTGTCAAGTCATTCCAAAACAGAAAGAGATTGAGTCTTTATCTCAAAACACAGTCATATTTATTATCAAGAAAAATACATTAAAAGGCATATTCATTTCTCACAACTGCTATTTAAACATCTTAAATATATTAATTTGACAGTATGATACAGTAAAACACACATAATGACAGTTAGCAGGTTGTTGCCAGGGGAACTGTTAGAAATGAATGTACTCACACTGGTGGACAAGTTGCATTTGATTCAACCGGGTTTCTATGAGGATTCAACACATACGCATGCACCCTCAAACAAGTGTTGAGTGCAAAAACCTCTATATAGGAACACCTGAAACTGAACAGAAAAAGGGAATGACGACTAAACACTACTCTGATGTTTTGACCAAGTTTCAGTCCAGAAAATGCAAAAAACCACAGCAACACTGAAGGATGCGGACGCTTTCTGTCATGGAGTGTTTGGCGTGGATCATTTTTAAGCAACTCTCTCAAATCACTTTGCATTCGGGAACAGTCCTTACTATTTACAGGGAGAGAGGATGTCGGCTGGGAACAACGCGTTTTCAGATTGATCAGAAAACAGAAAGGCTATTACATAATGATGGTCTCGGTTTGAAAAGAATAGGAAACAGTTGGCCTTTGTTTTGTTGCAGGACTTGAGGTTCTGGTCATTTGGCTAGGGGAGTAAGTCAGGGGACTTGGGGGTTGGTACCTTGGGCCTGATGGCGTTTTGATTATGGCGGTCGGGGTCCGGCCAGCCCATCTGGAAGGAGGCCGCTGGTTTGCTGGCCGTGCGGGACGGGAGAAGCTCTCCTTAGGTTTGGGGGACAACTGGACTGGATTTACCTGAGTGGAATGAATAGAAGTCACAAGTCAACATCCAGCATTAACTACAAGACTTAAAAGCTTATTGATACCAGGGCGCAATGAAATTCACCTGCTGTGGATCCTGCCTGTAAGCTGTTCTGGGACTTGAGCTGTACTCGTGTTGGATCTCCAGCATATCCAGCAGCTCAATCAGGTCTTCGTCTCTGCCGCAGTGTGGCAACTCTGACTGACTCGCTAATCCAGCCCTCTGGATCTTTTGAGCTCCATAGGCAGTGCTTGAGGCCCTATAGTCCATTTTGGGCTCACCAAGATGGGATGAAGGCTTCCTTGCTCTCTCACCTTGAGCCTGTCCCCCATCCCTTTCAGACATACTGTTGGCCCTGGATCTAATCTTTGGGCTCCCTGCCACCTGTGCCCTCCTCTGGGAGAGTTGGGGACTAGTGGGGGATCCTACAGAATGACTACCTCTCAAATCCTTGTGGATCTGTCTGCCGGAGTCCACCACCGACCCCCACTCTTGGCTAGGCTCCATCTCTGGTGTCCAGACATCAGAATCTGCTCTGCATTTCTGGACACACCTGCCATTTACGGGAGAAAGTCCGCGAGCTCTGCGTTGACAGACAGGGGTCGGGCACTTTGATTCGGTAGCCTGTTGGGTCACCACCCCCGAATCTGTGAGCAATTTGCCCTCATTTTCCTGTAGCATGGCTCCAAACTTCCTGAGAATAGAAGGACTGTTGCACTTCTTATCACCAAGGACACCTGGACTTAAGCACTTCCGGTCCTGAGCAGGAGACTCTGGGGCGGCAACCGGTAGCTGGGAGGTCGAGCGGGATTGGAAAGCAGTTGTATCCTTTTGTCCGAGTGGAGGTTTGCCACCCGTGTTTTCTTTGTTGGGGCAACACTTCATGTGAGACACTCGGTTTTTCCTGTTTTCATTCTGCTCCGGACTGCCCAAAAACTGCTCCTGACCGACCCTGGCATCATATAAAAAAACAGACATTAGAAAAGGGCCACTATGTCGAACAAGTACATTTGGCTTTGGTGCCACGTCCCTTACTTACCTTACATTTCCAGATCTTTTTTGGATATCATCCTGGCATCCAGGCGTGTCCTGACTCACCTTGATTGTGTCACTAAAGCGCTAAGAGAAATGGAAAAAAAATATGTGAACAGAATATCCTGCAACAATCCACACCAACATGACCAACTTTGAATTTGCATTCTTCTGTACTTCTTCCGTACTTTGACTTAAACCAAACCTTAAATGACCCGTAATGAGCACTCAGTATATCACTGCCAAACCAAGTGCACTTGGCATTTCATGTGCAACAGAAAACAGTTAAACATCTCGGCTGCCTTCCTGACAGCACTGTCAATGTGCTCACTGAAAAGTTGGCAAAGGAAAAGCAAGTGAGTCCTATCTGGTAACCTATGTTTATTAGAGGAATTGAATGATATGGCAACCTGCTATTAATATATTCCTGGCTTAAATCACGGCTGTGACTTGTATTATTCTTCATCAATTTTCTTGGAAGTGACAACTTGAAGATATTTTTTCCATTCACTCACCACGTGGCGAGCTCCGGTATTCTTCCTGCTGGCCGGTTTCTCCTGGCCAAGGTAATCCTGCAACAGGTCTCCAATCTCAGACACACCACTGGTGGGGCTGCAACCGTAGTTGTTCTGACTACTCGTGGCATAATTGTACCCGTTTGGGCCATAGTTACAACCGCTGCCATGGTGATTTGGCACAGCTATCGCTCCAGTGTGGTCCTTGCTGTTAAGGGCAGGCGTGAAAAGGCCATTTCCATGGTGCCCGAGGCCACATTCGAGCTGGCTGCCATTTTTCATGTTGCCGGTAGCGATGTCACTACCTCCTCTGCGGGCCTGGACTTCGGTGTACAGCTGAATAATGAAAGCAAAAGAAAGCATTAAGAGCAATTAGCTTATTTCATGTTATTCTTTAGATATTGCATTTATTGTGCTATGCATTTATTGCGTTTAAAAACATGGTTCACTATGGTGTTGTGCATCAAGACAAATCTTAAAAGTATCTCAAAATCATTGCACAATCTAACCTATATATAAGATTAACACATGATACTCCACACTGCACAAGGATTTCAGCTCTAGGTACCTCCCATAGTATCTGCTTTCAATTGGAGTTTGAGAAGTTGTGTGTGCACATGTGTGTGTGTGTGTGTGTGTGTGTGTGTGTGAGGGACGGAGAGACAGAGAAGGAGAGAGAGGTCTGTCAGCACATCACATTTTAATTAGCTTGTTAACATGTGTTTGTATCATTGCTAAAACAAGGCCACATGTTTGCCCATGTGCTGCCAACATTTATTATGTGAAATCTGTGCGCATGCATGTGTGCGCTGACGCGTGCACACCCAGACACACACACTAATGATCACAAAATGTTGCGAGGCAAAGAAGCTCAAAAACCTGGAAACAAATCCGTGAACATGTTCACACATTCAAGTATGGATCTTCAGTAGGGATTGTTAATTAAAATGACAGAACACGCTACACAACTCTAGATATTATTGTTGGTAAAAAAAAAAAAAAAAAAGTTAAATGACACCATATATTCGACTATCCAAAGATCTCTTCACATGTTGCAGATCTTGTAAACACTCTGACAAGAAAAAATCAGGAGAATCTCTCAGGAGTTCTCTTCTTGAACTAAGCAATGTTCTGCAATAATACTCAAGAGAAAGAACCAACTTCTCTTTACTGCTGCTGATTTTTTTTATTTGTCTATTTAAAGCACTGCTGATTCTTTACAAAACTAATATTGCAGACATTTCTATCCTAGTTGTACAACTGAAATAAAACTTAAGAATCCGAGCAAGATTCACAACACTGCTAAAGCCAGTATATGGCAGGTGGATGTCGTGCGGATCGGCATGATATTCCATCATCAGGCAGTTTCCTTTTCAACCCTTACCTCTTCTATTTTTCTTTGGATGTCCTGAAGCTGGTCCTCCCACTCTTGCATTTCTGAGTCAAAGTTGTCCATCAGCTCCAGCCTCTCTTTTCCCCAGTTTCGGCCACTGTGTTCCAGCCCACGCTCCAGGTCAATGGCTGCCATGATGCAGGCCACTCAATACGCAAGGCTGTTTTAAACGGCTATTTCCCCTTTCTCCTCTTTCACTCTCCTGTCAGAGGTCACAGTCGGTGGAGTTGCCGGAGAGCGGCGGAAGGATCAATGGTGTGGAAACACTAAGTAGACAAAATCATGGGCGATAAAAGTCATGAGTGAGCAGGCACATCCTGTTTGGGGTCAAATAAATCATTTTCATCTGTCTACATTTGTACATAACCGTAAACCGGCCGTTTAAGTCACTTGATTTATCAGTCGGGATCTATCTGACACTAAAGAGGTCAGATATTTTAAGATACCTGTGTTCGCGTTCTTGTCCAAAATTCACAGGCATGTAAGACTACCTATGTAGCACGTGTGGACAGGATTGTTGCATGACACCATTAGTATGTTTAGACTCTTGGTTACTTTGACCTCCAACACGTCGCTGTACACTTCACTAGAGAGAAGAATGTCAGGCATGTGACTGGGGTGGCCAATTTCTTGGAATTCGTAAAAACATGGCCCAATTTCTGCGGGCTTGAGCTCAAACACAGCTGTATGTATCATTCTATTATTCTTGGTTTACAAACCTAGATAGAGATGAGATGATATGGGATAAGATAAGATGGGATTGGATGAAATAAGATAAGATAAGATAAGATAAGATAAGATAAGATAAGATAAGATAAGGGCATGATGTAATTAGACAGACACGGTTTAAGTTGTTGCAATTACTGAATATATCCTGCTTGAAGACGTCCGAATGTACCACCAGCTTCCCTCCCACCACTAATGTGTTGAGACACTCTAGAATGATCCATTAACTTGTGCGTACCAGCCAGAATATGGGTGCATCAAGGGTTAAGATACCAAGAAAAAAACATTTTTAAATTAAATACTAGATAAATTAAGGACAATTTAAGTGCATAAAAAAATTGTTTTGATTTTTTTTTTTTTTTTTGGTATTACAACTCTACAATTTTTCCGATGATATAAATCCAATCAAAATGGCTAGCCTTACCTTGTTCTATAGCAGTTTTTCTCAGTCTTTCAGTAAATCCTCAGAACAGTCTAGATCCTGTACACTGGTGCCTTGACTTCTCCGATAGGTTTCCTCCCGTTGCCTAATTACCAAGTGCCTCTGTCCCTTGCTGCCGCTTTGATTTTCCTCTACCGTGTTACATAAATCCCCTGCTGACTGAATTTAAAGGGACCCCTACCCTTAGTCACGCCCCAGCGTGGAGGGGCTAAGTCTGAAGTGGTGAACAAAAGCGTAAACAAGTTGTCCGAGCCGGAGCGTTGGGCCTTTATAACGCTCCCTGGTGTTTACGTGCGAGTGCCTGTGTAGGTGGGATCACGTATCATAATGTCAAATTTATTCGTGCATTTGAAGTCTCCAAGGGACAACTGTCGTCACCATCCTCCTGGCTATAATTACCGGGGCTCACGAAGAGAGGGAAAGTGTTTACATTGCTATTTCAGCTGCTGCGCTCTCACGGCCAATGAGCTTCTCTGTTGCTACTCCGCTTTAGGATGCTCGGGCAGATTCTGTCTTGTGACCGGCCCTCTGCAACAAACCATTTTCCAAGAGATGCCAATTGGGTGAGTATAACACCATGAGTACTAATGTGTCGGTAATATCTCTATTAATCATAAGCAAGAAAAAGAAATTGCTAGACTTTTCTGACCATACTAATGAGGTCATTTATTGTGCTCTTCGCACTGAATTCACCAGGATTCTGCCGGTTTTAAGATATTTTGAAGATTACGTGAATGAGAGAAATGCGTGGAATGTCTGACTACATCCGGGTGTTATTTGATCCCGGGACCTATACATCACTCTGACGTCTGAAGACAGTTGCTGCTGCCCATCTGTCACACCATCGATTGCTAATACTCGCCTCCAATCGGGGGCCCGGTCGAGAGTTTTGGGGCGGACGGACAAGACCTTCGGCATTGGATATGATCATGAGAATTCCTGCCAGATTTAAGCTCCGGTAAGATCACCATCATCTCCCCACCTGTTGTCTTCCCCTAGTAAACGGCAATAAATCCCTTAAGGGGTTAAAGAAAGGGACAAAACCAAACATTGCCCTTTCGTTACTTTCCAGTGCAAACGCTTTCATTGAATGTTCTGGAATGCAAATGCAGGGTGACATCTGATACGAGAAGAAAAGTATTTAGGTGGGAGTTTAAACCAGGTCATGGGATGATTTAGATCTTGGCGACCTTTAAGTTGATTGTACAGAATGTTGAACCTATATAACCTCTAACTCTTGTTTACATAAATGTAAGCTCACACCGTTTTCTGCTCTGCTGAAATCAGATACCTTTGAAATTGCCTGGTAAGTGTCAGTCGCTCATAAGCACAACATGTATCTGATCTGTGACAAACAAATTGGACTGGGGACAATGTTTTAAAAAGGAATGGGACAGCAAAGTCGACCAGTCCAGGGTGTACCCCGTCTTTAGCCCGATGACAGCTGGGAGTGCAGGATAAGCGGCAGAAGATGGATGGATGGGACAGCAAAGTGCTTAAACACACATTTTTGTCAGTGCAAGTGCACGGTGCAGCTCACCTTCAGGAGGGAATGATGCAGACTGCAGTCTGTTATGGATAATGTAGTCATCTGTTTGGTGTTCTGCCATGAATTCGACTGTCGCTTTGAGAATTGCTGATGTTTTCCTGCGCTTTTGGTAACCTTGGCAACAAATGATGTGGGGAGGGAACAAAAAATATCAACAGCGGAAAAAAACAAAAGAGGGATGGTGTAAATGAGGGGGGGTTCTACTTCACAAAACAAAGAAAAGTGTAAAAAGAAAGACTAGTTTAAATATGGTGGCATAGGAGAGTGATGAGAACAACACAAGTATGAGGATAAGCAGAATGATGGGCTGAAACATCTGGGCGGGAGAAGAGACACAAATAGAATGGGGAAGGAGAAGTTAAATTAAGTGAAACAAAGAAAAAAAAAAATCAAAATTAATCAGTTGACAGATTTCCCGCACTATAATGTAACTTAAACTGTGTTCTAGTCTGGGCAATATATCATTTATAAATATTGAAAACCGTGACACATTACTTATTATCAAATTCACCGTTTCGCTAAATGTACTAATTGTTCACAAAAAAATTCAACAATTTACATAAATATTGTCAAGAACATAAGCAACACAGAAAATTTTAAAACTGACAGGCAAATACATTGAATCTGCAGGACATTCAATTTATTGTGTTCTAATGTAATCATATTATTTTAATACTGGAATTTTTTTATTTTTTTTATTTTATTACTTTTATTCTTTTTTGCCCAGTTGTCGTGAATACTCTGAACATGTACGTTTTCTCACCGACAGCGGCTCCTCCGCCTCCCTGTCTTCCAGCCTCGGCACTTCCAGTCGGTCTATGAAGGCCTGCAGTTCTTTCCGGAAAGCCTTCATCTGGGCGTTAATGCGATAAAGCAGTTCATGTTCCCTGATCCTGCCCCCGTCATCCTCTCCTCCCTCCTCCCCGCCTCGCCCGAACATGAGGTCCCCATTGGAGACGTACACCCTTGCCTCCGATATGATGGTCGCCGTGTCAGCGATCAACCGGTCGATGGTTCGAACGAGCCTCTCCGCTTCCACTCGGATGTCAATCATTTGCTGCCTGTCGCGCAGGCTGCAGCGATCCCCCGGCAGGAAGCGGGTCAGACTGGGGGAGGCGGCGCCCTCGGGCCCGGTGGGCGTATAGAGGCCCCTGGTGGGAGTCATGCTACGACTGCTGCCGTTATTGTTTCTGACTTCATCCGAGTCACTTTCGCCGCCCACGGGACCTTCGCGCTTGCGGTGAGGCGGCAGCAGTCTGGAGGAGGTCGAGTCCTCGTCGCTCTCTCTGCGGCCGCTCGTCGCGCCGCCGGCGTCGCTCTCGGCGTCGCTGTCCCTCGGGCTCGGGCGCAGCGACAGGTGGGAAGCGAGGTCGTAGCGCTGCATGTTGGAGAGGAGAACGCGGTTCTCGTACTGCAGCTGCATCACCTGGAGGGAAGGAGAAGCGGCGGCGTCGGTTTTCGTCATGGAATTGATGCATGGAAATGAAGGTCGAGCCTAGGGGTCGGCAACACCCCCGGCTTTTGAAAATAGTTAACGGGTATTCAATTAAAATGCATTTTATTTTTGTTTGTTCATTTTTAAATGTTATCTCAAATGTGAAGGTTATGGCGATCTTGCAACATCTAAATAAAAACGCGTTAAAATATTTTTTGCGGCAGTGAAAGAACAACAGCACACAGAGAGAGGATGACATTTTAGGTTCGATGCTGATGGATAGTTTAAGTTCGGCTTTTTTTTCATAAATACAAGAAGCACTCAAATAGATAATGAGTATTTTGCTTAAAAGTAACCTTCAACCTTGGAGTTCAAAGTATTTTGTTGCATGCAGAAATGTAATGTCGTTTTCTCTGCAGTTGCGGATTTAAAAAAATGCAATGCATTGTTTACGCACGGCATAAAGGCAAAAAAAATAATTTAATATGCCACGTTAATTCATTTTAAATTACAAAAGGGTTGTCGGGCTCCCGGTGTTTTCTTTACAGCGGGGAAACACATCCAAATGGCTCTTTGGGTGATAAAGGCTGCCGACCCCTGGTCTAGCCCATTAGTTGTTTTTCTGTTTTTAAATTTCTTTTTTAATCTTTACTCTCCTAGTCCTTCAGAACTCCTCTGCAGTCAACAACCATAGTTTGGATGTATACGTCCAAGCATAGTTTACATAGTTAACTTCACCAGGTATCAGTGTTTTGGGCCGGTTTATAACGATCACGTTTGGGTCAATATCATGCTTCTGCATACCTTCCCACTCAGGTCATTGATCTGAAGCCTTGCCGCCTTCAGTTCTTCCTGCATGGCCTCTGCCTTGACTCCGTCGATGCCAGAACCTCCTGCGCCTCCTCCCCCTCCATGCCTCGCACCTCCCTCATGTGTACCAGCCTTGAATCGCAACTTGTTCAGTTCAGTTGTCACCCTCTGGTTCTGCTCCTCCACATCAGCGAGATTCCTCCGCAAGAGCTCCGCTTCATCCTCCACCAGCTGCAGCTGCTGCCGGAGCTCCGTCAGGTCATCCCCGAGACCTCGACCGGACCCCGAACCGCCCATCGCTCCGCTCCCGGAGCTTCCCTCACCCTCTCCCTCGCCACGGAGGTCGTCAAGCTCGGCCCTCAAGCCTCGATTCTCCACCTGAAGGCAATACGGAAGCCGTCTCGGCGATCTCGTGACTTCTCAAAACCGATCAGCTCGTGCCGTGTTGGCCCTTACCTCCAACTCCACGATCTTCCTCCCCAAAATATTTGCCTCTTCCTCCACAAGGCGGAGCCTTAGCTTCAGTTCCGACTCCCTTGTGGTAGGCGGCCCCCCAGCTTCTCCTTTAGGATGAGTGCTGTCCAGTTCCCCGTAGAAGGATCGGTACTTCTGGAGCTCCTGCTCCAGACGGTCCTTCTCTTTGTCTATCTTTGCCGTCTTCCTCCTCATAAGCGAAGCTTCCTCCTTTATCAAAGCTAACTGGCACTTAAGGTCTTCGTTGTCCTCCTGGAAACGAAGAGGATGCAGGTTGCAGACGTGTGCATACGTTTGCGTAAAGGCGTACAATCTGCTGATATTCCATGTTTAAATTCAGTTGGGTGGTTTATGCAATCACATATGAGGAGAGAAAGACTTAAGATTAAAATGAAAAGAGGATTTTGTGTTACTTTCTGAGCCGAGACATCTTACTTTGGAGTACCGCAGCTACTGCAGTACTGCGGCTTTCAATCAAATGAACGTCACCGTCTTAAGATTGTGGCTGTATTTGGCTTGTTACATTATTAATGAATAATGCATCATGTTGGTCAAGTTCACAAATGTCAAAAGAATAAAAAGGAGGTTAGGTTACCTTTGAAAGTGTTTTTGTTATTGTGATTGAAAAGACAATGAATGAGTCACTGCTCACCTCAGTAGGAGTCTGTGCTGGTTTCTTATCTGCCTTCACATCTTTGCTTCCTCTTCTCTTTTGAGACTATTGGACCACAGCACAATGAATAATTATATTACAAATAATTGAAAAAAAGAGAGAGACAAATGGGTTTTAAAGTACAGGCTCATTGACAGCAGATGTTGATGCAGAGATAGTTTATGATATTTATGAGCACAACTAATTGATGCATTTCAAGCCAAGATGGTCAGTTCAAACCTTTTTCAATACATTATATCATTGAACTGGTTGTAATAAACGGGCCGCATCAGATTGATACGCCGGGTATTAGTAATCGGAGAGATGTCAGATCCAGATCAGACAGACATGAAATGTAATATTCAGTTTGAAGTCAATCTTGGGGTAAAAAAACCTCAAAAAATCAAATGTCACGTGATACTGCAGAAATACATTGCCAGTTGTAACTATAGTACTGCAGACTAACTGTGACAAAATAATATACCCTCATTCCAACTCATGCTAGGGCTAACAGTTAGCCTAATGTTATGCTTAAAAGGTTTCTACATGTGAAAATAAATTAGCAATGGTTTATCTTGCTTTCTCACAGCAGAAGGAGCGGATAAGCATGCAATCACCTCTTTGGATTTGTCTAGTTCATTTTGCAGAGCTTGTTTCGTGACTTCAACCTCGATTAGCTTCTGTCTGAGTTTTTCGTTCTCGTCCTCGGTCTTCGTTCGCTTCTCCTCCACCTTCTCCAGCTCGTGGTGCAGCCTCACAGAGACATCCTTCGCCACCTGTGGCAGGTTGTTTTGTTTATTTTCAAGTCACAGATTTACATGTTTTAGTTTCTCTCAAGGTCAAAGGCTATAAAACAGGGGTCTCGGAACAATATTTTGTGGCCCCCTGCCTGAAATCAAATCTTTGTGTTAGTGTGGCCCGCGTGTTTTTCCTCACATGCATCTGGAGGTTTTAAAAGGTGGGTTTCGAAAAAAAAAAAAAAAAAAAAAAAAATGGAAAAAATGAAAAACTAACTTTGCAATGTATTTTTTTGCTTCAAAATTTGAAAACAAAATTATTTTTTGATGGAAAAACGTCTGGTGACATTACTAACATGATCTTTTCTGTTCTTATTTTTATAAAAAACACAAAAACGACAGCAAAAAAAATTGGCTGATTGATTTAATAACCACAACAGCCACCATTAGCCTTGTAAACATTATACCTCCTCTTATACATGCGACCAATCAATTCTCTAATAAATTCTAGTGATAAATTGTCCCACAGTGACAAGATCAACAATATTTTAGGGTGTAATTTTTTCAATTCTTTATTAATATTAATTTTTCTTATTCGTCTAATTCGTCATGTATTTTTTAGAGGAATCGTTCATTAACTTTAAATGCTTTTATAATTTACCTGTTTATCTCCTTTACGCTAAAACAAAGGAAAAATTTGGACTTAGTGTTACTTCCAGGTAACGGTTTTACTGGTCCGGCCCGCTTGACATCAAATGAGGTCGTATGTGGCCCCCAGACCAAAAGGAGTTTGACACCCCTGCTTTAAACAGATCATTGGCATAATTTTCAAATAACTGTCTACCCAGCCTGATTTCTGGACACAGAGCCTGTATCTAAGTTTTCTGCAAAACTGTGCTTCAAGGCAACAGAGAAGCCTCTCAGAATGAACAAGAGTAGTTTATATTAAACTATATTTCCCAGAATAATCATGCAAACAGTCTCTCAGACACAGGGCAGTGCTCGCGCCTCCTCCCTTCTTCACCTTCAGGTCCTGCTCCAGACTCCTGAGAAGCTCCTCATCTATCTCTCCCGTCTGGGCGTAACGCAGCCTCTTCCTCTCGGCCTTCCGCAGACGATACTGCAGAATACGGCAGTTTTTATTGGCTCTCTCCAGCTCACGCCGCATTTCCTGCAGCTGGCAAGTGTCTTCCTCGTAGAACGTGTCTCGCATCTCATCCATCTCCGTCCGCATCTCTTCAATCTCACACTGGGGAGGGGAAGCACAGCAGGGATGAGGTGACAACGGTGTCAGCGCATGAGAACTGTCACTTCATAAAAAAGTGTTTAAGACATGGATAGGCTGCAGTGTATTGGCAAACGCGCATGATAATGTGAATTTGCAATGATATTTTTTGCAAATACAGATCTGTTGTCTGCCAAAAAAGGGGGAAAAACACTAGTATTGAATAACTATAGCAAATCTATACTAGCGGGATCAATAAACAATGTGAAGCTTCTTTGATTTGCTGTTCAGATCTTAGATTTATATTCCTGGGCTGGAAATAATGTTGAACAGACAAATCTAACGTGGCTCATTTGGCCTGGTCTGGCAGTCCACCGCCATGAAGTGGTCAAATGGAGATGATGGAAGAAATGTCGACGAGGTGATGTTATTTATTGACTATATATTGAACAATTATGATGTGAATATCACGGCAAACAAACGTCAAAGTTTCAAACCTTGAGATCATCGTTTTCCTCCAGCAGCCTCTCCATCTCCTCCTGAAGGGCCTGGTCCTGCTGTGTCACGGTCCCCGCCTGTGTCTCCTCTGCAGCGGGCCCCGGCTGCCCGTGGGGACCCTCCTCTTCGCCCGTCTTGGTTTGCATCTTCTCGACAACTCTTTGCCTCAGTGGAAGGGTTTCAGTTCATCCCCGAAGCATCGTCGTCTCCCGGAACCCGAACCGAGGCCCGCTTCGCAGCTCTGCAGCCCCGCAGCTGGGCCACGTCCCTCCCGGGCGATGCCGGCCGGCACCCACCGCCGCCCCACTTCCGGGGCCGGCGATCACCGCCGGGTCCTTCCCGGAAAGCGAGCCGAAAATCGGCAGGAAAGGCTTTTACGGATCGGTGCGAGGAAAAGGATGAGAGGATGATGCTTAATGTGCCGACAGCATCCGCCCAGCATCCGGTCATTCCAGCCTCAGCAGCATCCGGTTGAGCGGCGGGTCCTGCACGGCTGGGCCCCGGGCCATTCGCTATCCGTCCCCCTCCCGCAACCACCACGCCGGTGCTTCAGCCGAAAACCCTGCAGGTCTGTTCGGATGTGTCGGAATCCGGTCGTCGGCCCTTCCTGGTGGCGGGACAGCCGGCGCTGCGTCCTCCCTGCGCTTTTGTCTGCAGCGGTGATGGGGAGCTGCAGCGCCCCTTCTGTCGGATCTTAGTTCCTGCACCAAAACCTGAGATTCGCCGTTAAGTGTGGGATTGTAAAAATAATTACCTTTTATTATCAATATACAAATCAAAGACCTATTTCAAACAGCAAAGTTCTCGAGAGAATCTTTCTTTCCAGGTAAAAGTTGATTGTCATTTTCAGACTTTTAGGTGACTTTGGATGTTACTGCCTCAGAATAATGGTGCGGGAATAGAAAATTACAAAACAATTGAACTGGCTATTTTTTCCCCTCACAAACCCAAAATAATCCCATCTCGTGTGTGATTTTTCTTGGCCCTAAAACTGAGCATATGTTATGTTGAAAATGTTTTTCTCCAAGTATCCCAGGGGTACATGGGCAGTACTCAATCCGGCCACTAGAGGCCGCTGTTCTCACGTCAATCTCATCCGTGGTCCTTCAGAAGGTCTGTCCCACCCTTACAGGGAGTCAGTGAAATGCTGACTGTTTCCACTGTGTTAGGATGGAATGAGCTCCTTAGTCATATAATTGCTAATGAGATGAGTTAGTGGCGGGTCAGGTTTGCGAGGCTTAACCCCTGCAAACTGACCTTTCACCCCCCCAATAGCCAGTCTATTGTTGGGGGTGAAAGGTCAGTTTGCAAGTCTGACAAATCAATCGGTGAGTGAGAAAATGAACCCTGCGGGGATTTTGCAGCATGTTGTAAAATATTCATAGTCATAAGAAACCTGAAAATGATGTAATTGGTCAGTGGTGTGAATGCATTTTTAAAGCCGGGCTTTTGGGGGTGTTTTGCATTTTATTCATCAGGAGAGGATAAGTCAATTTTCTGGTGTTTATTTGACTTGTATATACAATTGTGCAATAAGCTTTAATAAGGGATTAAAATTGAGAGGATATAAGGAACATATACCACATGTATTGGCTATAAATCTGGTACCCATAAGATTAAAATGTGTTTGCACAGTTTAATCATCCTGTCATTTCAATATCGTCATAACATTTTTGCACAAGTTATCTGAATAATTTCAGTATTTTATTTGCACAATATAGCAATACATGGGTTCAGCGTAATTGTTTTTTTTAATGGAAATGGGTTTTAGGGAATATGCCAAAAAAATATTTTTGAAATTTGAGATTTGAAATTATCCACATGACGCACATGCAAATGTGTGCCGAAGAGACTACATTTCATTTCAGGGTGCACGTAAAACATTTGATGCCTCTTGCTCGGTGCTCTTGCCAGGGTTCGCCAGCCCTTTAAGCAAGCGAAGCAATATTGAGAATTAATGGATGGAAATGTAAACTTTGAAAATAGATAAAAGAAAAAAAAAGAGCTGGACAGAAAGGTAGTAGGAAGGCAGGTAGTAAAAAAAGTGCTGCCCTCAATTCACTTGCAATATTTTTGCACTGTCAAGATTTGGGTGTTTATTTATAATTTGCTTTGCATACCTAGCAAGAAGAAGTAAGTAATTTTATGCGCACTCCTGCTGCAGTAGTGATACAGGTTATAATGACCTTTGCTAAATGCCTTTGACTGAAAAGCCTCTGCCCTTTGGCAATCCTCTTAGGTTCTGGTTTAGATCCCTCTGTGTCCCAGAGGAGGACAAATAAACTTCATCTCACTCATTTCATCCAGTCAACAATTCACATCTACACCTTTAGATTTCTTTACAGAACACTAGACCCTGTAAGTATACAGTGAGTCAGGCAGTCGTGCAACATGAAAAGGATGACAATAGAAAAACATCATAGGAGAGAGATGTGCTTGACAGGCAGAGGGTGTGTGAAAAATCCAAAACTAGAAAAGAAAGTAAGGTGCTGCTTGGCTTCACTTATCACAGATTAGTTATTACTTCTTTGGAGAAAAGGAAAGTTAGATAGGATTTTTTATTGAATCTACAGCACGATGACAGAGCAGCTAGTTGGTGATGTGCTTGTCAAAGGTAACTGCAGAAATGAACTGCAGGTGTGTAGAGAGTGCAATTTAGAGTAAAGATCAGATCATATTGTACTGCAATATCCCTAACCCAGAATTGATTGCTAGTAACTGGGCTTGTATATTTCAAATTATTGCAGACTCATATATGTTCAGAGACTCCAAATCATATTTAAGCCATATGTTAACTATCCATATTGGCTCTCTGGAGTTTCAGGAGAGACCTGGTGGCAGATTAGCCTAGGATTCTCTGCCACTGACCTGCTTTCCTGGGTAACTCACGGAGTGACGTGGAAATAAGCTCTTTTGGAGCTAAAGCCAATTTACCCCCAAAGATTAGGGCAGATCTGTCTGGACAGGCCAAAGACAGCCTAGCGTTGCCTCTCTCTCACACACGCCTTTTAAAGCTTTTTTCATCTTGCAGATCCTGGGATGGACAAGACAGGAAGATGAGTAGAAAGGGAACACGAGGATGCTGCATAAGAAGATGCTTGCCCAAGAGAGGTTTTTCATTGGTACAATGAAAAACAAAAACAAAAACATCAAAGTACATCTAATAACTTTGTCATTGGTAAATTGCACTCAGTCCAACGCATTCGTACCAACACAAAATACACACATATAAAGCTATAGGGTGCTGACACTGTATTTATTTGAGTTAAATGTGCAGCAACAAATTGTGAAATGAAATTTTCCTTTAAAAAAGCTTTTTAGGATGAATTTCCCTTCAGTCCTACGTGGCAGTGAGACAATATTGAGCCGATCTTCAATGTCTTATTTTTGCAACTTAGCTACGTCGCACAGCAAAAAGAAATAAATCATCAAGACCCACAAAAATAAGTAATGTAACAAAGATACCCACATATTTGTATAAACACTAAAAAGAAACTACTGTCCCAACCCAACTTAAAATGATTAAAACCAAGATTTTAATTCACAATGTGTTTTGAACGATGAACAGGAAACAGCATTTCATTCTGTAAATATAGCAGTTGCTTCAGTCTGAGACTGTAAATTCCAGTCAATCACAAGTGTGATGAGTAGATGCTGGAGATGAATAAAGACTAATTTCAGTCCCCTTAATCTCTGAGTAGTCAAATACAGTAAATGGCAGGTGTGAGAACGTTGTAATGCCCTTCATCATTTCAATAGTTTTCGTTACTTCTCTCAACTAAGAATTTGTAAACAAAAGTGTTCTCTCAAAAACTTTAGGATAAAGAGAAAGAATGTGACGTTCAGCGGCGCAATGCATCATGGGTTGAACGGACATGGAAGACTGAGATGGAATAGCTAACACTGATAGTGGTAGTGGAGGAATTCCATTTACAGTTGTCTTTTTGCCAGTCACTTTAAAAAAAATGGTGCAATGGTTAGCGCTTGGCTGTATTTTTAAGAAACCTGACACATGATTCTCTCCAAGTCCATTTGTTTGTTTCGCAGACATGATCTCGGCACTACATAAATTATGACAAATACTTCCCAGAATGCAATGCCCTACATTGTTGCTCACATTCTACAAACCTCTGCAAGTTTGTTGGTAACAGTGAAATTAATGAAAACTCTTTTAGAGCACTAGAAAATAAATAAAGCATATTAAATACTATGTAAGCTTTTAAATAAAACATTACTGGAATCCAGTGTAGAAAAGTTGGAGGTGGATTTAGGTTGGGAAATTAATGGAATACCCAGCAGTTTATAGGCCCTTCAACATTTTGGTCATAGTGAGGTCCAAAATAACTGGACAGAACAGGACTGAGCCTATACTTTCAGCATCATTTTGGTGTCTTGATTAAAAAAACTGTTATGGAGAAAACCAACAACCCTTTTCAAACCATATCCTGTTATAGACACACTTACAAAGCCATTCTGCAATTATCTACAGGAATGGTCATCTTGTTGGAACGTCTCCAATAATCCCTTCCCCCCCTTCCTTTTGTGACTCTTAAAACAACTGTATTCTCTTCATTTATTGCCAAGCCCGCCATTTTCCTCATTACTCTTTTTTCGCCCTTCCCTTCTTTTGCCTTTTTCCATTATCCTCCATCTCCTCCACTGTGCTATGACCATTAGGTACCAAAGAGGTTCCATTTGTGACAGACTTGCCACCCTTCTGGGAGGAGGGTTTGCGTCGGTAAGCGTGATAGTAGAAATTGGCAAAAAGTATGATGAAGGTGACAGCGTAGCCAATCAGAGCCCACTGCATCCAGGCAGGGAAAGGACAACCTGTGTAGAGGGAGTGCCCAGCATGGCCAATGGTCACATGGAACTGGATCTGTTGAACAAATTAACAGGTAGTTTGTATTATATAACTAACACCAATAAGAATATATTTAATATGGATGGGTAGTGTAAAGAAACTGATCATTTAATTTAATATCAATATTTTTAATTACAATACAGCACAATACAATTTGTGACTGATTTAAGACTACATGTAATATTAATATATCTATGTATTATTTTTCTTTCTCATTAATCTTTAGTATCCAAAGAATAAATCACTTAAAAAAAATGTATACTGCAATGCACTGGGAATGGTCGATTTTAAAACAGTAGCTCTGGGTGTTCAGGGATAGCAAGCCAGAGTCCCTCTCTCTCTTGTCATTTAGGTCTTTTCTGATGCGCGATTGCCAGACACTTGGTTATTTTCTCTACATGCTCTGAGGCTGATTATAACTTAAGGGCCAAGTAGACTCGGATGAACTTGTTCGGGATTTGCTAATCTAACGTCAGCAAGTAGTGTCTAGTGAAGTGACTGTGATGGCACTTGATGTTATTGTATTCAGTATTTTCATCTTAATTTCCAGCCATTTAATGAAAACAAGAATTTTATCCGAAACATCTTTTCAGTTTTGTTACCAGAGACCCAAATGGACCCAAATGTTTATTTTTAAACACACAGATGTTGACTGTAGGAGATCCGACACTGCAACGTTTTGTCAACTCTTATTTTAAAAAATGAAGTCTTTGTTCAAGGCAAAATTTTGAATTGTGGATGTCTCCGACAGCAGCACCAGAACTGCTTACCAAAGATTAAATGAATGTACTTTCAGCAATTTCCTTCGGGATTAATAAAGTTGTTCTTATTCTTATTCTTATTTGCTACAATCCTAAAATATAATTGTTGCTGTTGTCCTAAAATATCAATGATGAGTTGGAAAACATTCTATTGCAGTCAGTAATCTTTTCATCTTATGTATCCAAGACTAATACTGAACAGCTTTAAAAAGCCTACAGATAAAACATTTTGATGACAGGGCAAACAAAAAGTTTACATAACTTTTAACTGAATACAGTAATCTTTTTTTTCTAGAAAATTAGAATACATAATTTAAATATATTATTTAGTAAAATAAATAAATATGTTCGACACTTCGCAATACAATTTTTTACGAAAACTTTCCAAACACCTTAAGTATTAGACAAATTTACTCCTTAGTAGTATCATATTCGTTATTTATATATCACCTAAGCTAAGAATAGTATGATGTCATTCTACAGAGTCTGTGTTTATTATTCCATTTATCTGCACATCTATAACAATAATGTTACATGTAAATTCTAAAATGTTACAGTTAATTCAGTCCTACCATTTGGATGATGGTGAGGTATTTCTTCCACCAGAGGTACTTCTGCATCTGAGGTCCCAAAGCTGCCAAGCCATAGTAACCATACATGAGGACATGGATGGAGGAGTTGATAGTTGCACCAAAAAAAGCTGAGAAAGAGATATAGGTGTTCATTTGGGATATAGAGCGCAACAGTCACAATGCTTATGAAAAGTTAGCATGTCACTTAATGCCAGTGCCCAATCTTTCAATCACAGTAAGGCTACATCTAAGTTGATTATGTAATTGAGTGCTGATATTAACATCCAGGTATTTGTTTACCTTGTTAAATATATTTATGTGGGACTGGGATCTTAAGTAACTAAATCGTTACAGGTACATTCGATTTGTTCTTTGCTGCAGTCAAAAAATGAGTCCAAAAATTTTGGCTGACTAAAAGAAAAGCTGACATCACTTTCTCTGCAAAAACATGAAGTTAGCAAATGCAGTATATCCAGTTACGAATCCCAGCACTGACATAAGAATATACTGTAGAATGTCCTTGGCATATAGGTAGGTGGCACCAGTTGGAAATTGACAAGGAGTAAAATAAGAAAAGGGCTGTAAAGCACATCTTCTGATCTACCCAACAAACCTTTACTCACATTGTCCACCAGGGACCCATTTGATGCCGATCCACCAGAGGATGAACATGGTGCAGTGATGGTAGACGTGGAGGAAGCTGACCTGATTAAATTTCTTCCTCAGGATGAAAAAGACTGTATCCAAAAACTCTATCCCTTTGGAAATGTAGTACCACCAAAGAGCAGATGCTATCTGAAAACATCATATAAATAAAAGTCAATAACTGTGGGGGCCGCGTGGCACAGGAGGTTAAAAGACCTTGGACCTGAACATTCTTGGTTTGATTCCTGGCTCATCCTAGTGAGTTGTAGTATCGTTGAGCAAGACACTGAACCCTTAACTGCTCCCCTGGTACTGATAGACGGCAGCCAACTGCTCATGGTTCATCTATGATGGCTTAAATGCAAAGAAGGAATTTCCCCACGAAGGGGTTAATATTTCAACAGGTTAATATGTTTAGGGGCATAAAGGCTTTTAATGCAATCTTCACAAGAGACCAATGCAACTTGTGCCAGTCACATATACTTTGTGTTGGCATCTGAAAGTTGATCAATTGGAGGAAATAGATCTTCTTGTGGGGATGACATTAACACAAAAATGACAAGCAGCACAATATACAAAATTTATACTGCCACTTTATTGGAAAAATCACTAGTTTCCTAGCTTAGGAAAAAAGCAAGCTGATTCCTGACCTGAAATATATGTGTGTTTGTAGTCTAGACTACACATATTTCATTATCCTAAAATCCAACAAATTTCTTATTCAACAAATCATATATTCATCAAAAAACCTTTTAATTTTTCAATGTGCCTGTTTTAAAGTCCTTGTCCAATTAACAAAGGGACAATTGTACAACACAATCATGGCTGTGCAATCTCTCTATCTCAAGCTAATGTCATAATGAAAGAGCATGGCCTGACTGTAGACATGCGGTGGAGCTTTTGGGGTGGTGAGATGAATTTAGTCCTGCCTCTACGGAGCATTAGTCACACCCACATTGATCTGAAGGTGCTCAGATATGTCTAACTTTGTTAAATTAACCACTACGAAGCCTCAATATGCCAAAAACAGCAAAAAGTGATCTACCGAGGAACAATTTTACTGCATAAACTGTAAAAACAGTTCTCTTCATCAACAACACATATGGAACTTTGTAATATTTTGTGTGTGTGTGTATGTGTGTGTGTGTGTGTGTGTGTGTGTGTGTGTGTGTGTGTGTGTGTGTGTGTGTGTGTGTGCATGTTTGAGACACCTACCCTGACTTCATTGACATCATTTGAGTAGTTGACAGGTTGACAGAGGTAGCTGTACCCAGCCGCTCTTGAGGCTAGTAGGAGCTGATGAGAAAAAAAGTCAGAAAGAAGCCCTTTAAAATGTAGAGAGTGAACATTACAAGGCACAAGCAACATCAATGTCACTGTGGGGCAGTAAACTACTACTACTAGAATCAGAATCAGAAAAAATCTCATTTGTAATTTATGCAAAATGGACATTTTGGTCAGACACTAAGAAAAGAAAAGAAAAGAAAAGAAAAGAAAAGAAAAGAAAAGAAAAGAAAAGAAAAGAAAAGAAAAGATGTACTTTACTGATTCAAGGATTTGAGAATTACTGAAGACATGCATCTAAAATTGATCTTCTCTTTAGTCTCCCATTTTAGATTTTTGTAACAAACTAGTTGCCAATCATTGTCTACCATTTCATAAAATGAAAAATGGGTATAATCCCCTTAGACATTGCCCTATTTAGTGAGGATGTAGAGGGTCAGATAAGCTCTAATAAAGAACTTTTCATCTTAATGTTGTCTTAAGAGTAGGAAGTGTTCCCTACGTTTTTACTGAATACCAGCTTTGTCAAATATGGCGTAGATGCTTGTGTGACAGACTTTATTGGCTAGATAGTAGAGTACTGTTTTTGTAAGATGTCTCACCACAAGCTATTGTCATATAAAAAGGCAGCTACTAGGGGGAAACATTTAATTCAGTAAAATGTTTGAAGAGGGCTTGCAATGTGTTGTGGTAAATTAAAATATTTTGAAAGGCGAATGCTGTGACTAGATCTGCATACCATTCTTTCTAGAGAGCTTTTCTGTTTTTTAAAACTACTTAACAGCATTAGTTGTTGGATGTTGAGACTATAAACAAACTTTTGTGTGATAGAAATTTTATTTTCCTCCAATCCCAAGGATGTGACCGTTGCCAGGATTATAGGAAGCAGTGGCCAATTCACTTCCTATAAAAATATCAGAAGAGTAAATACTGGTATTCATAGCTGAAACAATTGTTGGAGGCTGAATGGGCACTAACCTCTTTGGCGATATAGAAGTTGAGGACCACCATGCTGAAGTTATAGACTATGAGGGTCTTCCTGAGTGTATAGGGCTGACGATCCTGCATGTATCTAGGTCCTGCCCATAGGAAGAGCAGGTACAGGCAGCTAATGGCCAGAGTGGGGAAGGGAGATGACATCAGTGGCCAGTTTTCCACCCTCTTGTCTGAAGGAGAACAGGATAATGTCAGGTGACAGAAAGATGTAATTCTGACATGTAAGAAAACAAGAGCACTGGGTGTAGAATACATGACTTGTTTCTTCAGTTATCCCACACATCTATCAAATATAAGGCAAAGGAATACTTCAGTTTATATTATTTTACTGTGAGAGTTATGTATGACTGATAGGCAAGATTCACTTTCTTAGCTCTTTAACAGGGATAGTTTGTCAAAACTCCAATTTTAACTAATGTATCATAACCCATAATCTTTGAAACACTGAATTTTATCACAAACGATAGTATCTTTTTTCCCCCAAATTTCAATGGGTTTCAAACAAAAAAATCTGATAGCTTTGATACTTTCAAAAAGGTTTAGCCAAGACAGCAAGGTTTAATTGAAATACTGAAGCCCAGAGGGTTTGAAAAGCCCATTTTCTTGATATTAAGTTGGAAATAAGAAAATAAAAGAAACTACATAAGTTGAAATGGAAAAATATCCTCATCGGAGCTTAAATTTGAGACATTTCATATGTCTCCTTTCCACAAAGGCAATACAGTAAAAACAAATGTACTTAATTCAACAAACTTAAGACCACCAGAGAGGCAAAAATTAACTAAACTATTATCAACAAAGTGTGAACTATATCATATTTATATCACATTTCTAATATATGGAATATTATCAGTTTTATTAAGAACAAAATGAAAAATGTGTCCTCATTATGACTTTTATCTTTTGTTTGATTAATAAATACAATATAAAGCTGTTAAAGTTGATCTTCAGTCTTGCACTCACATATGAAAAACTTTTATCTCTCCTGGATCTCATCAACTACAACTGAGTTAACGATCATAATTCTTAATTATAGAAAACAGATAAGTCAAGCCATGTCCTTGGTTTTCCCCATACCATTCGGTAATTTAACTCCCATTCTCACTGAAATATATCACTTTTCAACAGCTGCATGAAGGAGGTGACTCATTTCAAGAAATGAATGTAGGACTTACCTGCTATAGTAAGGCTCCATTTGTAAAATTCTACTGAGTCTTTTACAAGATGTGTTACAGCATCCATGGCTCTACCTTTGGTCTTGATTATACTGTGGAAATGGAGAAGGAGAGAGAGAGAGAGAGAGAGAGAGAGAGAGAGGACAGAGAAATCAGAGGACCACCCAAATTAAATTACAGGCCATACGAAACCTATCATAGTAAGTAGTAGCATGAGGTGCTACACTATACAATCAGACAGTCATTCTGGCTTGCGTCTGTTTCTACTCTAGTGACCATCTGAAAGACAAATTTCTAGAATTAGGTTACCAATCCTTATTTGCTGATTCTAGGGTTTAGATTGCAATTGAGTTTTTGCAGGGGTTGGCATTCTGACATAATGTAAATAAAGTACAGATTCATACCACTATGCATCAATAAAGAAGCATACAAAGTCTCTGTTCCTCACAACCACCAACTGTTCCATTTTTCCCCCACAGGAATTGAGTGCCCTTATGGACGACTTTTGATTGCTGGACAGATGCAACTCTGATATAATTTTACAAACAGAAATACTCTGCTTTCTCACTGTTTCCTTTCAGTCTAAGCAAAACCTCCAATGCGACAAAAATTGGCCTTAGCGGTGTGCATGGAGCTATTCATTCACCGACTTTATGAATGGATATTAAAATACTAAAACTTATTTTTATTTGTTTATTTCAAGAGGTAAACGCAAAAGATATACATGTATACATGTGTGTCGATTTAACACTGTTGTGTAATAACCGGCTCTTATCCCCCTTTGAGGTGAGAACAGGCGCCTCCTATTAATCTTTAATTAATCTGATCCTTCCTCTGAATTATTAACTGCTGCATATGCAGTTAACTACATTCACTGGGAGAAAAAGTGGTGTGTCATCCAAAGCCTTGTTGCACACAGCGGTGAGCGGTGATAACGTGCACGATGCGGGATATGATATAAACACACACACACACACACACACACACACACACACACACACACACACACACACACACACACACACACACACACACACACACACGCCGGCTTTAGGTGTAGCGGGCCGCGGCAGAGCGGGTTAACCGGGTTTGTGCGCACACAAAAAGACAGGGGCGCATGTGTCAGCAGGTTTCGCTCGGACCGCTCAAGAGGCTTAAATTCAATTGATCAACGAGCTTAGATGTAGGCCCTAAGTACAAATGCCCAACGACCCACAAGTCCGTCTGATGGTTATCTGCCTGCATGTGCTGCGCCACACTGAATAAAGCCAACGACAATGGCCATTAAATGTGCTAACTATTAAAAGCGTAGTGTTAATCCGATAATGATGTGACAATCATAACATCTCACTTCGTGACTTGGAAATAAAATTGGGTGCGACCCGCGAAGCTATGAGAACTATTCAGTGATGTAGAGCTGCATTTCAAAATAGAGATTAAGATGTAAAGGAAATCCGAGTTTCTTTTTCTCTTCCAAACTTGGCCTGCTGTAACAGGTGGATGGATGGCTTAAAGGGGCTAAAGGGCGAACGGTGGGGGGAATTAGCGAAGGACGGCTAACCGCGTTGGATCTAAGAGAAACTACAGCTTTTGGACGCTATTCTTTTGTGTTACGAGTTAGTAACTGAGTTACCTAGAGACATCACCTTAAAGTTAGCTAGTTCTGTTCCTGAACAAAATCAATTCACTCAGCATTTACAGAGGCAGGTGAGGGCAAAATTGAAGCGTTTAAGAACAAAGGGGAGAAAAAGTACCGGTTGTTGTTTTACTTACGTCGTCGATATATAACAGCGTGTAATGACATCCGGTGCAATTAAATGCACAACTCCTTCCCCGTTAGGCGACACCGCTCCTTTCCCGTCGACACCTATTCAGCTTCTACACCTCTCCGGTTACAGTTCGACATTAAATAGCAATTTGGCAATAAACTAGAGAAGGCAAGAGAAAAAAAAATCTATCACTAAGGTTGGCTAATTATGCATTAGGTCGGCGCCAGCCGCTCAGCCTCATCATACTCTCTCAATCTCCTGGATACCGGGAAGCCAGGTGTCATTGCGCATGCGTGACTTTACCGGTTTGGCTGTGTGCGCGCGCCGATGCCGCTTGTAACCGCCCAGTGTCTTCATGCGTGAGACCAAAACCAGAGATTTCTTAATAAATACTCAACAAAGTGAAATATTCCGTACAGCCGAATTCTTATCCACTCTGAATCCACTATCGGCGTGACTATTTTTTCGGATATAACCATGCTTCATTACTCCAACAATGGTGCCTGGAGATAATTACTGGCTCAGCATCATTAGTGATTCATCTAGCCACTAGATGACGCTGTTTAGCCGCCATTCATTGTGTCTGTTAACAGCAAATATCACTCCTTACTAGGTGAGTCAACTCGTTTCTTTTTCAACTTTAAGTTTAATAATCTTTTTAATATCTTGTTATTACCTTGGTTAAATAATTTCTTAAGATTCATAGTTTTTTGGGGGTTGGGGTACCTTCTTTATTGTGAGATAATTGTAAGGAGGGTTAGCCAAGATATTACATGTACTTATTAATTTAATCATGTTTTTTCAGGTGTGATCATATTACAATATGCTTTGTTTTTAGTTTGCTAAATTCTGTTTTAGTTTTGGCAAATCCACCAGATCATATTCAAAATAAGGACACTTTAGCATGAAATTGCTTTGAAAAAATAATTATAAATTGGTTAAAGGATAATATTTGTGAGAATGTCCATGAGAAATCAGTAAGAATTTACCCCTGAATGTGTTTAAAGAGATACAACATTAAAAATGATTAAGTGAAACATTTCATGTAAAAATAACAATTGTTATATTTAAACTTTGAATAGCCCTATTGGGACTATGTATGTGCAACATTTGTGTACTGCATGAGTCATTAGTAAAAAAAATATTGAGAAACTTTAGCCAGTAAGAGTCTCTGACCAATACACACATTTGGTACACATGTTTAAACATGAGGTGAACTATGTTATGTTTGAGCACCCTCTTTAGTCAAAAGCTTCCTTTCCCTGCTCTTTCCTGATGTAATTGACAGATGCAGTGTAAGACTTTGTGTTTCCATGAATGAGAATGACAGATCCAGCTGGCCACTGCAAACCTGGTCCAGACAAGACAAGGATCTGCTACCAACATCCAAGAGTGTAGAGTATTATTTCAAAGTGTATTTGTTGATTTGTGTAGAAAAAACAGTATCTGAATTAACATTTAGGTATCCTGAGAAAACAAAAGAGACTTCAATGAAAAATTCTCTTTGGAAGAAATTCAATTGGTAAAGCGATATTCTAGTTAATTCTGTAATGTTTGTTAAACATCCTGAAAAGATAAAATATTTTTCCTCGATTGTATACAAGTATCAATAATATAACACGTTAATTGCAAATATTGCTCTATTTGCAGATATGTCTCCTACCTGTATTCCATAATTGTTCTTGCAGACCTTTCTTCTTCTTTTTCACAGATATTTCACAGTGGCTGGCATGGATGGAGTTGTATCACTGCCACCCTCAGGTTCGATTCTCCCCCACTGTTGATTACTTTCTTATGACCTGGCTTCAAGTTTCTACTTTAAACATGTGAAAGGTTAGTGTTGGACAAGAACAGACTTCAACATTTGTGATGTCACAAATTCAGATGTAGACCAACTGCTTAGATTTACATTTTACTGGAGTTCGGAGACCGTTTATACTTTCATCAAAGAGAGAGAAAACATTGGTCAGTATCAAGCACCTCAGTATTATTGTTCCACTCAACAGCAGCAAGATGATTAAAAACCTATGCAGCTCAATATAACTTTAGTTTAATAGAGAAAAGTATAGTATTATATTAAAATTGAAGTGTTGATGGGTTGTTCAGTGGGTATGCGTTGTTTCTTCAGGTTCAGTGTAATGCATCATACATTCATTTCACAGAATATGATTGCAAGTACTAGGGCTCCAACTTTTCATCATGATGACCACAATCCATTCTAACTGACGATCGAACCCCCTCTTAAGCTTGACTATTGATGCAAAGGGTATGGCTATCTCTGTACTGATTGTCTGAAAGTTAGAATACTTTGAGATTTTTAAAGAAGAGAGCCCTTGTTTTTAAGTTTACTTGTTGTAAAGGGTAAAAAAATAATATCACGCTATTCAGAATTTCTAAATGACAGCAAATATCATGTATACTTGGTTAGGCTAAAAGCCATATACATTATAAAAATGAAGTGCGTGATGTTAACCCCCTTCCACTCCCACCCACTTCATAAAATCCTGTTGATAAATGTACAAATCTTTGTTTTAATATCACAGCTGATCATTCAGATGCAATATCGGTGGCACTGCATACAAGGAGAAGCATGTCATTTACAGACATACACAAATATACTGTGTGTCTGTGTGTGTGTGTGTGTGTGTGTGTGTGTGTGTGTGTGTGTGTGTGTGTGTATATATATATAGTACATGTGGTGTGTGTGTGTCTGTGTGTGTGTGTGGTGTGTGTCCCCGTTTCTGTGTGTGTGTGTGTGTGTGTATAGTATACAAAAATGCAGGAGGCATTTCACAACTAATAAAAATACCAATCCTTCCCTTTTAGCATTTGCCAGATTTACCTATCTGACAGTTTTTCATGAGTCTTCCTTTTTTTGAAGTTTACAAATATTTACAATTGCACACAGTCTGTGTGGTCCTTGTAGCACTTTGGTTGCCAGATCAGGACAAGGCAGTCAAAGAATGTGAAGGAGGTAAGTTGGCTCTACTATAATGAGAGAGGTCATGACTGCTGGTCTGTAGTTACATCGACCACATCAGTGTAACCTGGAAGGCTGGGCTGGTTGCAGATTGCGAGCTGAATAAATACACTTGATATCAGAACACCCCTTAAGAGTGCTTTAACGACAGTCGGATGGAAAATAAGTGCCGCTGAGTTGTGGTTCAGCTGTGTGGTGCGTGCAAATGTTGGGCTGCATTTTGCCTTTGCTGGATAACGAACCAGTGTGCTTGAAAGTAGAGATATTGGTATGCTATAAATTACATCACTTCATTTATGTGGTACAAGAATAAAATGTTATACAAGATAGGGTGCTTATAATTTACCATAAACTGAATAAACATAGTGCTTACCTTGGCAAAACTGAAATAGGAAAGGTTAAAAAGAAATGCTTTGTTGTTCACAGTGAATTTGGCTTTTATATTAAAAGAAAAAAGACAAAACAAAACAAAAAACAAGGGATGGAAAAATGGAATCATAGGGATACAAAACCAAACCATAAATTCATGGAACAAAACAAATCAGATTTTTTTGTTTAAATAGACTTTGCAAAGTTATAACTTTGCTCCCTAATAGTCAAAGAAGGTCACAGCTGTAATCAGTTCAGTCAACCACACTTTCATATAAAAAAGAAGAAAAGAAGCAGTTGATTGGTTTCAATTTTTGGTTTCATCTGAACCCAGAACTTACCAAGTCATGGGCTCAGAGCAAAGGAATGTACCAAACTGAAGTTTTGTCTACCCTTAAACAGCAAGAATTTATTTCAGTTTTTCAAAACAACTTTTTTATATAATTTTGTACATCATTGTCATTGGATATATCAACCCTAAAATATGTGAAAATTCTTTTTTTCAATCAAAATTTGTTGGTCATAGTTATTCCTAAATGTCATTTTCACATGAGCCCAAATCAACAGTTCTGAAGAAGCAACTGCGATTGAGCGAGGCCATCGCTTTCTAGTCTGAAAAGCATCAATCACAGTTATATGAGGCTATGATTTATGCAGGAACACTCTGCGCACAAACCACCAAATCTGTGAGGGAAATTTCCCTCTGAAGGGCACATTCACAGCCAACCACCTGGGACATGCCATTTTCCACATACCTCTGGAGCAAAGCATAGCTTCAAAAAAAATCCAGTGGGAAATACCACTTTTAGAAAATATATATTTTATTTAATACTGGTCATTTCTTTCACGCTGAGCTTCTATGACGATGATACTTTGCATACTAGAAGAAATTCTGACACTCATACATTTGTTTCCTACATGCAACAAGACTTTAGAAAAATACCTATATCAGCAAATTCTCTACGTCATTGGTCATTGGGTTTTCGTATGTCAGTATTCCTCAGTTCTGCCTGTGATTTAGCACTCGCAGCCAGGAAATGACAGGCTTTGGTAGACTGACCCTTTTGATTTTAAGCTCTATATCTTTTAATTGTATGCCTGTATGTGCATTTGTAAAGGAAGCCAACAAATCTGTAAGTCTGCAGAACACAAGTCATTGCATTTTAAGACTTTTCTTTCAGATTATAAAAAATGCATTGCATCTAATTACTGTGTAATTTCATTCTCTCCTAGTATGTAATCTGTATCAGGTTCGGTCCATTAGGGTCTTTTCATGTGGTTTTAATCAGTGGGCTTGTGCATCAGGTTGAGATTTAACTCGTCCCACTCAGAAGCTGATCTTTCAATGGTGCCTTGCAAAATGTGGCATTAGGCCACAGGTTGTGCCATTTTGAGTTTTTTTTTTTACTGCTTCTCATAAAACCAGGATTTGAGATGCATGCTAAGATGTTCTCCACATGTATGCTCACTGCTCGCCAAGTGTTTTAGGCCTCTGTCTTTCACCCTGCTGTGTGTGTACTACAACTGTAGCAGTACAGCTTTATCACTATAAAAGACATTCATAATATGTACAATGACATCCTATATTCTGTCGTCACAAAGTCTTGTTGAGGTTTTGCTGTGAGCTAGAATCAATATGAGATGAAAAATGGCCATTGAACACCATCAAGTTGTATGAAAATGAACTAAATGGATAATTTGATCATTTCATTTTTGAATATTTAGATGAAAATTTTTTATTGATTGAAAGGGTTATTGGATTGTATGGACTAAAACAATAGCAAACCTGACACTACATGCGTCATATTGACATTTCTCATTTCACAAGATTGCTGATGATCACTGATCTGTAAATCTGCATTTTCACTCAGATCATTGTCATCAAACACCTTCTAAATAGAGGGCTATCTTTATTCTGTAATATTTTGTTTGCTAGTTTTGATGTATTTATGTCTCTCTCTCTCTCTCTCTCTCTCTCTCTCTCTCTCTCTGTGTATTGGCATGTGGGCTGTGGATTTGATGCATCATGTGGAGCCTTAATTAGTACTTGGTAGACATGTATTTAATAAAATGTTATAAATGCTTGTTTATTTCTTTTTGTCATTTTTCCTCCTCTTTTAACAGAATCAGATCCAGTGTACGAGTGCTGCCAAAGAATCAGCTAAACTAACTCATTCTCACTCCCAATTTGCCAACTGCCTGACAAAATGTGAGTTCACTTAGCGTTCACTTTAGAAACCCCTTTTTTTCGTCATTTTGTGACAAACCTGGAGCACCATGTCTACATCAACATCAGTACCTATTTCTAAACATAAACAAATAAAAGTGCAGTTTGTATTTTCCACATATTTCAGTTGTAAATGAGATATCCACTGACACTGCACCCTGAAATTAGTTGGTTCTCCAGGTGTGTCTAAAAATGAAGCTCCAGGATTGTTGCAAAATGACAAAAAAGGGGTTGTCCAAACACTGCAGTGTGTAAATAAACAACTACAACATCAAGACTTTCATAGAATGAAAGATAAGATAAGATATGATCAAAATAAGATATGACAACTGTTTTGGGATACAGAGCAGCATTATAATGTTTTTTGGAAGACGTCCAGCTGCACAGTCAAATTATTATTAACGCAAACCAAGACTGGTGAACTACGATTAATATAGATAGATAGAATATAGATAGTCTGTCAATAGACAGACTATAGTCAATGCAGTGCTTTATGCTATCCCCATCATCATGTAAATTTGGTCTTCTGTTGAGTCTTATCTATTTACACTTGACTAACTTGGTGATTCCCCTCCTACGGCCACTACTAAAGAGCGCCACTAATTTATGGGCTCCCCAACCTCCTCTAAGGCTGAAATGCCATTGTTGAGCAAGAGCCTGCTTTTCTTAAACCTTTAAAAGCACACAATCCATTAAGACAGTCTGTACAGGCAAACACTACATAACCTTTTGCTCATGCCGTGTCTTACTTCTGTAAATGAAAATTTCAAGACCAAGCAAAACTTCATGCTTAACCATTCATCTTCCTTCAATTCTCTAGAAGCTCTTGGTAAAGATTCTATTTCCATTAACATTTTCATGCATTCACAAATGTTTTTTCTATTTGATTTCATATTTCATTTTATATTTGACCCGCTGAGTTCATAAGCCTCAAGGTAATTTTATAGTTAGTAGTTTCCAAAAAGTGACAAGGAATCCGTTTACATGCTTTTCTTACAGTTGCAGATCTCAGAATGGTGACTTTTGAATGGGGTTCGGACTGGATTTGGATGTTTGGGTCGTACTTTTCTTCTGTATTTTTGAAATTAGAATCCATATCTATAACCACATAGAACCAGTGCAGTCATCGCTGAAACTGTACATTTAATGACACTAAATTTACTAAATTGTAAAGTTGCGGTAGAAGAAATACAACAGACAGATGTTCGGGATGTATTGCAATCATAAGGATTTCTGATAGATGTCTGAAACATTAGTGCTTTTAATCACTATATCCATGTAGTTATTTCACAGTACAGTTAATTCTGTTGCAAACAGAAGCCTCCCTAGCCCCCAAAACCAAACAAATGCTGGTAAAATCCACCTATAGAACTAAAATGCCTTTATATATATACAAACGCCTCATTACATATGTGAGACTTTTAGAATAGCCAGATCTAATTATGTCCGTGCTGTCTGGATGTGAACCATCTGTTGTTTATTGGTTGAGGGCAAGGTCAAGATAAACTTTAGCATCCCATGAGGGGAATTTCATGTAGTTATACACATGTCATTTGTAACACAGATTCATTGAGCACACAACATCCTCCTTGCATCCAAACAAACATCCTGACTAATGCATCTAATGTGAAAAATGTATAATACTAAACACCAACAAGCCATCCTCAAAATTGCTACTTGTAATAAAAAATGTTTTGTGTTGTAAATTTGCAGAAAACCCAATCTATTTCAAATTTACATAATATGCATTTAAATGTAATTTATAACATTCTGAAAATGTGCTGGTCACGTTCTTGCAGTAATACATAAGAACAACCACTTATTTCTGCTAAGTTGTAAATGTTTACACAAAATCTGACATTCGGTTGGAAGGGGTGACTTAAATTCAGGAAGAAAAGTACAACTATAATAAACAATGGTGGGAGTTAATATTCCAAGAAACTGTAAAACTGCAAAAAGGGTTTGTGGCCTTGAAAGCTCAAGCACACATGAAGCACTTGCAGCTCAATGTGGTCCCTAATTATATTTACAGATGGTCCAGGAAGAGTGCAGCCAATAAGCCTCCGATAGGGACACAGTTAATGGGCAGATAATCCATACCGCTGTCTTGTCTGCCTTTTTTGAGCAATACCACATTACCTGATTTGTTTATCATTCTTTCTCTCTCTTTCTTTCTTTGCTCCTTTCTCTGTCTATAAAGTTTTAAAAGAGCTGCTGAATCAGAATTACAAACAGAAATTCTTTATTTGCCAAATTGTTTTCATGTATAAGGAATTTGCTGTGTTTAGCGGTGCCTCGCGGACTACGTAGAATAATAATAAAAATAAAATTAAAGTAAAGAACAACAACAAAACTAGAATTAAAATTGAAAACAGGTAGTGCAAAGGGACAAGTTGTGCAAACAGTGGAGGGTTAGGGTCAGTGTCAGTGGGGGTTCCAGGCAGCCTCCTGCCAGAGGGGAGTGATTCAAACAGTTTGTTTGAGAGAGGTGAGGAAGGTCAACCACAATCTTACCTGCATGCCCGAGGGTCCTGGAGAGATGGCAGATTGCAGCCAATCACCTTCTCTGCAGAGTTGACGATAAACTGCTGTCACACTGGGTTACAAAACACAAACCAAAGATGCCAAACACAGACCAAAATCCAAAGTCATTTCTAATGATAATCACAATGATAATCAGAATCAGAATTTTTGATCCTGGAGGAATTTGAGTGGCCTCAGATGTTCCATACAGAAATGAATTAATAAAATGAAAAGGAAGAGATTAGAAGGAATTAGTGTATAAAGATAATAAAGATAATGAAATATAAGTGGATTCGTGTGACATATACTTCGTTAAACATGATGACTCTGGCTACTATGCTCTACTATATGCCTTGAGCTTAAAATGATAACAACGCCATACTATATAATTACTCCATGTGGGACATTGCACACTTATCTCAACAATTAACAGGATGAGAATCAAATCAATAAAGCTGTAATTTTAAAAAGGTCTTAAAGAGATAGGGAAAATAGACTTTGTTACACCCACTATTGGATCATTCTTGTTTACAAAGTACTTCCTGGGGCGAAAGCGGCAGAGTTTTTCGCTGTGAGCAGCTCCTGTGTTTCTATAGAGAACTGCATTATGGGAAAGTACCACACATTCCACATTCAGCAAATCTTCATACTTTAAACCCCGCTTATATTACTATGTGGTATGGAATTAGGGCAGCATTAGTTGTAGGTAGACACTGCAGGTATAGAGTCGTTAGTTAATCCTCTGCCTGAGAGAGCTCAAAGCCTCTCAGCACTGTCATGTTCTGTTAATGTTAATCTGAAGTGGACACATTGCCAAGAGGCTGACCCACTGCCTGCGACCCTGCCACCACTGAGGTCAGAGCCTGACGTCACTCGAAGGCTGGGTTGACCCGAACCGGTGTGCTGGCCAACGATAATTGCTGCCGCCATCCCAGGTTTCATTTGCCAGTAGTATTATTTGATAGGCCATGTAGTCGGCGTGCATATTAAACTTTTTTTTAAGACGGAACATTGTGCAACTTAAAGTCTGCTGTTTATGTTTCTCAGAGTATGATTTATATATTGGTCTGACTATCTTATTGGAAGATATTGGGATCCCTATTATTTCTTTTGCTGAGATTTACACATTTACAATGTATTAGAAATTACACAATAGTTTTGCTATGTGTAAATCCACAGCCGGCACATAGCTGTCCACAAAGGTTACTTAGACAATAATCTTTAGTCAAATTATGGTGAGTATCAATGTCCAAACATGTAAGAACGATGATAAGATTTAAAACACTGACAATAGACCACTATATCTCATTGTGTTCTAGTTCTGCTATTAACCAATTAAAACTCAACGTTCTCCAAACATTCAAATTTTGACATCTAGAGTGAGAGATTTTATCATATATATCATATATATCATCATATATATATATCTAATTACTGATAATTACTATATATATATATACTATACTTATCAGATTGTTTTTCTGCCATATACATATACGTATATATACACATGTATATATAGACATATATATGTATATTGTATATACGTATTTACACACCTATATATGTGTGCGTATGTATATATATACACACACACACATACACAAGTGGAAATTACCTTTCTCAGTCTTATAAAAACTCGACAGATAAACCTGGGAAAATATAATGATTAATGACTCAAATTAGAGTCACTTCTAATGTGTGAATTACTTGTGTCAGTCAATAAAAATGACAAATACATGAACAAATGTAAAACAGATGGACTTTGAGGGTGGCAGTTTAATTGTTGAGGAGTCCAAATGTCAGCAGTATACGGCGTTACATATTTATCTACAAGTCATCAGGATAGATGAGGTATGAAGTGACTTGTATATATACATGGTACTGAGCTTTTGAACGAATAGATACCATTTTTCAATGGCACACCATAGTTTGTGACCCTAATGGATGCCCGGAACAGTTTAATGAGTCTTCGTGCAAGAACCACTTTCCCTATATGTGAATTACTGGTGTCAAATTATCATTGTATGTTACATGTTTATCATCTGATATCACATTGTCTTACTTTTGAATATTTATAGGTAATCTGTTTCAAACTAAGTACCTAATTTATACACTTTTAAATAAGACACCGCAAACCACAAAAGTCTCCAAAAACCACAAATCACAAATGGGTCTTTTCCTTTGAGCCATTCCCTTCTGGGGTCACCACAGCAAATCATCTGCCTCCATCTAACCCTATCCTCTGCATCCTCCTCTCACACCAGCTGACTTTATGTCCTCTTTCACTACGTCCATTGAGGCAGAACGTACATCACAACACATTAATGATACTCATATGAACTGATCCTGACATCTAAGGCTGGTTTTTGAATTCTAGAATCTTTACTGTTTTCATCTGAAGTACTTTTGTCTAAATGTCCCACATTTCTTTACTCTGTTGTATCACCTGCTTATCAGAGACTGGAGTTCTTACCATAAAATACCCAAGATATTTATTCAAGAGTGTGTGCGTGCCTCTTGGTTATGCAATACACATTCCTGCTGTTGGTATTCCAGTGATCTGTGGTATTAATACGCCAAGATATGCAGAAACACCAATTCTTAAACATAGATTAAACAAACCAGGCCTTGACTTCGCAAATCAGAAAGAAAAGGCATTTGGTACCTTTGTTTGACCCTCAGGATCCACCCTTGTGTTTTGGTGTCAAACTCTGAGAGTAAACATAACTTGAGTTCTTTTACAACGATAACTCGCTTCATTTTAATCTGCTGGCACACAAATAGTAAGGAAATTCAAGCAATCACACACGCACACACACTGGAACGGTGATAGTGTTGTCTCCATTAGACAAAACATGATATTCAAAACTTGGTTTGCTGCTGTAATTTCACTTGCTGATGTTTTTCCTTGCATTTACTGTATTATCCATCCATCCATCTTGTGCCGCTTACCCTGCACTTGGGGGATGCTAGAGCCTATCCGGCTGTCATCGGGCGAAAGGGGGGGTACAACCAAGCATGATCGGCAGTCAATCCCAGGCCCATACTGTTTTAATTACCTGATATCAAAATAACAAAATAATGTCAGAAATATCTACAAATGATGCATCAGTACTGCAGTTAAACATTAATTTCTCATTAGTGGCTGAATAGTATAATGTTTTTCCAATTATCATTATTTCATTTTGTGTGTGTATGCAAATTTAAATCTTAATGTACATTGGTGTAATAATGATTTGAATATTGCCCTTTAAGTTATTCTTATTTAAGACAAGGTAGTAGACATAGAGTCATCTTGGAATCTCATCCACTTGAGTAGAAGTAAAGTTTTTCTAAGTTAAATTGTTGAATTACTTTATGTGGATTTAGATTCTATGCAGTTTAACTGGATGACAAAAGATATGATCAAAACATTTCACAAGCATTAACTTAGCTAACTGTAACATTAAGATATGTTATTTATACAGTAAATTCACTTTGAAAGTGTAAACTATCCCACTACCTTGTTCTGTAAGACCTGACCTAGGGCACTACAAGCTGTTAAACATATCCAAGGCTGCATACCACATGTCAGCCTGAACTGTTTTGATACATTTCTTATCATTCAAAAGGATAAGCTTTCGAGTGGCAAGATGCCAGAAGTTCAAACCTGCCTATTTTCATATTATACTGTTTACCTCTGAAACTTCTTATGTAGTTTCTAAACAACCAAATAATACCAGTGCAAAGCCAAAATTATGCAAAGACACTGAAAGGTGGTCACATTTTGCACTGAAGAGCATCTAATGCTATCTCATTAGGCTTTGTAGAAATATTTTTTCATCTCTTGTTGTCCTGACTTCCATGGGATTTTATTTCTAATTTAGAAGTTTTTGTAACTTCAAAATTGGAAAATAGCATGGGCGTGCAACGATATAAGTCATTCCGTGAAAGTTTCTTCCAAATACTCAGTCAGGCTGTCGAAACCACTTGCCAATATAATTCCTGATGGAGTATTGAATATGTGTGAGAACTCCGGAGGACACAGCTGTCAGGATGGGTCATCACAAGGTTGGGGTTGTGTAAGAAACACTTTTTAGATTGAGGATTAAAAAGAATCTTGCAATGATAGGTGTGTAGAACTTGCCAAAGATTTAATTTTTTTTTGTTTCATTTTATACCCAAAGAAATATTTTCTCACCAATTTTAAGATAATGTCGGGTTTAGGATTCCGAATAGAATTTTGTTAGATTGTCTGAATTCATTAGATGTAAAAAGATTGATATTCCCAAAGGAAGATCTTTGGCAATACATTGGAATCCCTCCTCACTTTAGTAAACTTTAACAAAAAATATCAGGATCCAGATGCATCGGCTAGTGACACAAGATGCCCTCTCAGTCTTCAGTCAAATAATCACAGATGGGGCCTTTTCTGTCAAAGAGGAGGACAGAAAGCTGCATGACCAAGTATCCGCACGCAGATGCTCATGCATACCATCCAGCCACTGCTTTTTGCCTCCTCTGAAATGAATCATCTCCGGGGTTTGATGTGGGTAATGAAAAACTAGTGTTTCCATGTTTGCTCAGATCCCGCCCTCACAACCACATGGGACTTGATAGGATGAGAAGCTGCATTACGCTGAGTCATCACAAACTTTCCTACATTACCATGATTTTTCTTCATTTTTTTCGTGATCTGAAACAATCCAGTCATATCCCGGAATGATATGGAATAGAACATTTGATAAAAAAAAATTATAATCCTATCCACTGTATACTTGGATATACAGTTATTTTTTTCAAGACCCTTTTGGGTTAATGCATACAGCCTCTTGCTCTCCATTGTGGCCTATTAGCCAGATTGTGGGGTGTGCATATCCATTGCAGGGAATAAGTTATCCTAACATGGAAAACATAATAACGTAGCAAGTTAAATTGTATTATACGGAATGAAGACATTCAAGGTCTGATTGAATTAAATCAGTCAATATCCGTGCATGTGGGCAAATGCCTCTCACGCTCCTATTAGCAAAGAGATTCATACACTTGAGGGCAAATGAGCTGAAGTACCACACCTTGATAAGGCCATCCTGGTGATCATAAAGAGCTTGGTTATTTACATTCATTTCATTATAGTGAATAGCACTAGGTTTTCATCATAGCTTTGGTCTGGGTTCTGTCATAGATGAACATTCATCCTCGGCTACCAAAAAAACAAAAACAGACTCAACCACATTCCAAATTTAGACGCTCACATGGTTGAACACTCATCAGTGTAAGCCTGAGGGGTGGGTTCCAGTCTGAGGCTCAGGGGGGGAGGATACACAACTACAGTATCCAAAGGGATGGATGTATCTCACAAAGGGAATGTTGTACAGTAAACTATTATGACAGTATGTAAACAAATACAGCTGTCATACCGCCAGGAGTGGGGTTTGAGCCCACAAGGACATTTATCCATTGGATCTGAAGCCCAACGCCTTACCCTCTCGGGTATCCCGGCGACATTATTGAGAAAACTCCATGTCATATAGCATCCACTCATTTCATTAATCCATTTTAAAGAGAGAAAACTAGTTTAGATGTTCAACCATATTTGGAAACATAACCATATTCTTCATATTCTTAACTGTGAAACACTCAGACCACATTTTATTTAATTTGAGAATATGATATATATTTCTTGGTTCCTACAGTAGCATAGGTAAAAACACTATTCTTTATGAAAAAGAGAGGTTATAAATGATGTATGCGTAAAACAAACAAGTCTTCAATACAAAGTCTTATTTTTTGACATTCATCAGAATTATTTTCATCTCCTCAATCAACCTTGTCTTTGACGTAATATTATACGCAACTGTTTGCTCTCGAAAACTAATAAAAACAGGCCAGTGGCCAGGCGCTAATTTGGGGTTAATTATAACCGGTCAGTGCATATAAAGTTTTCGATATGTTGTATTTATTGTGATCTACAAATGGATGAGTTTTTTCTGAGCTTTGATATCTGCATCCTTTGCACATAAATACTTAGATTAACTTTTGAACCAGATCTTCTGCCTCAAAATTCTCAAGTTTATGTAGAACCTTTCTGCAATCAGGGAACGCATGAAACCAGGACACATGTTTGGCATCATCAAGTAGACGAAGCAGCTTGAACAAATAAAAAAAAAAAAAAAATGGTCTGGAAAATCAGAATCATTATTCTTTTTTTTATTTTGCCAACATACCCAAAGTTACAGATTTGTCTTGGTTCATGGTGTGGAGCCAACCATTAAAAAAGTTTCTGCTGTTCCGAAATATAACCCTAAACTGCAAAAAAATTGCAACGATTTATTTTGTTTATTTTTTGTCTTTTGCCCTTAGGTAAACATGTACAATATATTCCACTATGCTAACAGTCAAAGCAAGGACTTGAAGTCAACCTCATGCAGACCATTAATAATGAACTACTGACAGATGGCAGCACAAATTATGACCACGTGCTAAAAGCGAGTAAAGGCCGTCATTTGGGAAATACAGGATACACTCTTTTTATGGCTCTTGACACCAGCTATCATTGTCTCATTTATGATTCTGCTGGGTATGTAGGAGGAGTGAGAGTATTTTCCTCAGTGATGTGCTATAAAAATGATTTATGAAAATGTCCACGTGGTAGAAATGGTTGGAAGATGCTCAATACAAGGAAACATAAAAGATGCTCAAAACTAAGACAAGGTGCCAGTAGTGATATAATGAGGCTAAAGTTACAGGCTTCAAGGAGTAAACTAAACTTTTGTCACCATGCCTCCCCCACGTCTTGGACAGGAACTTCTTGTGTAATTGACATATTTTAATGTATCTATCTGATTAAAAGAGCAAAGCAAAATAGAATAGCCATTTGCTTTCACAGACTGCTTGATTAAATATTCCAGCTTGTCAAATTCCCTATGCTTCTTGGCACACACAAGGCACCCTTTGGTATGTGTGTGAGACACAGCTGGCTTTCAAACAACCCCAATATACACCACAAACACTGGATTTGCTCTGTCCAGTTCCTGTTGAGAATGTAAACACGAGCCCTGAGCGGTTCACAAGACTTTCCTAAACAAATTTAATAGATCTATTTCATAAAAATTCAATGCGTTGCCTTAGGCCTGTTTAGGTTCGGCCACAAACAGACCACAACAAATTGTTTGAGAACGAGCTGGGCGAAGGTTCGAAATACATAATGTCATCGTAATGTTCTGAATCTACCAAACGCATGACGAACAGAGCGGCAGCTTCAGCTGTTACTGTTCTGTTTGGTCTGCCAACTATTTGTTGGATTTTTGAAGCGGTTATTGCAGTTTTTTTATTTTATCTACACCAATTTTTTTCATTTCATATTTCTTCTCGTGTGGTCCCGCAATCCAATTTAGCCGAGACAAAATGACCCTGTCACAATATTTCCCTGGTACTATTCTATTTCCTGTTTTATTGTGTTATCCTGCACCTCTTATGTTGTTGCTCTTTATATTTAATCAGTCCTCCTCAGCCCTGCTGTGCTTCTTGCATCTCTCCCCCGATAATTTCCCCTCATACCCTTGTGCTATCTCTTTTTTCTGTCTTTCTCTGTCTGCCTTTGTTCATTAGATTGTCTGCATTGTTCAACTGAGTTTTGGTATTCAAGAATTAATAATTACTCCTCGTATTTGCCTTTAGCTCTTATTGGTCAAGTCCCAGCCTGCTTTTTCAGAGGATCTCGAGAGTTGTGTTACATACTGCTGTCTATTTATTTGTAGATTTTTATTTTTTTTTCTTTTTGTCTTGCTACCTTCTGTCCTCTGCCTTTCTATTTATGTTTATATTCATATTTATTTCCTTTTTTTGACATTATAATTGTTACGCTGCTGTGACAAAGGAATTTCTCGTATGGGGATCAATAAAGTTTATCTTATCTAATTTTTGTCAGACTACAACCTCCAATATGACACAATTTGGTCATGGCATGATGATTGTTTTAACACAAAATGTCAAAGCAATTTTCAAGTATACCATACAACAATGATAGTGCCTCATGCTGTCCTTGTATTAGGCGATCAACGGATGAGGATAATGTACATCTTCTATGACAAAAGATATTTGTTGCTCATCAAGCTTCTTCACCTATAATGGGCTCACATGCTTTTCACAGATTACATGTTTTGTTGTGCAAAACTTATTTTATGATTAATTCTTATAAACATAATTACCAGCAAGGGACTGATAAAGTACTTCAGTTCTGATTATTATATGGCCACCTACTCAATTAACGTACCTGAAGTACCATGGCTGCACAGAATCTCCTGATTTCGGTACTCCTTTGCTGAGGGTACGTGTAACAGCAGATCTGGCCCGCTTTGCTTTTTTATCCAGCCCGCCAAACTATTTTCTTTGAATATTTTTACACGTAATTTCAATCAATATTGAATTTATAAGCGCCGTATTTTTTCCTTTTGTTTAATTTTGTGTGGATGATTTCATACAAAATAATGCTTGTACATTTATATGATCATTACTGATTTTAAAGTTAAAATAAAGTGCCAAAAAATGTAAATATTTCAGTTGTAATTTTCATTTTGTTCAATTTGCATGATACCCAGTTGGCCCGCGCATAAAAATTAAATGAGAAATGTGGCCCGCCAGTCAAAATAATTGCCCACCCTTGTGTTACAGTGTAAGATCAGTTCAGTTCCTGGCTACTTTAGGACTTTCTGCTGCCATCCAGCTAATTTGTTCTATTGAGAACAGAGGAGCTCTTTGGACATGTATGCTCACTGTGAGGTGAGGTGTGCTGTAGGGGTAACAGAGAAGTTCAAGGTGGAGGTGGGACTCCAACAGGGATCAGCTCTGAGCCCCTTCTTGTTTGCTGTGGTGATGGACAGACTGACAGAGGTTAGACAGGAATCTCCATGAACCATGATGTTTGCAGATGACACTGTGATATGTTGTGAGAGCAGGGAACAGGTTGAGGAAAATCTAGAGAGGTAGAGATTTGCTCTGGAAAGGAGAGGAATGAAAGTTAGTCACAGCAAGACAGAGTTTATGTGTGTGAATGAAAGGAACTCAGGAGTAACGGTGAGGCTACAGGGAGTAGAGATCGAGAAGTTGGAGGATTTCAGGTTCTTGAGGTCAACAGTCCAGAGTAATGGAGAGTGTGGAAAAGAGGTGAAGAGACACGGGTCCAAGCAGGTTAGGATGGGTGGAGAAAAGTGTCAGGGGTACTATGTGAGAGAAGACTATCTGCCAGAATGAAAGGAAAGGTGTACAAGACAGTGGTGAGACCAGAGATGTTATATGGCCTAGAAACAGTGACAATGACCAAAAGACAGAAGGCAAAGCTAGAGGTCGCAGAGATGAAGATGCTAAGGTTTTCTTTGAGAGCGACCAGGATGGATAGGATTAGGAATAAATCTATCAGAGGAACAGCACATGTTAGATGTTATGGAGAGAAGGTCAGAGAAGCCAGACTGCAAATGTTGGGTCATGTAGAGAGGAGTGATATTGAATATATTGGTAGATGAATGCTGACATTAGAGCTGCCAGGCAGGAGGTCTTGAGGAAGACCAAAGAGAAGATTTATAGACGAAGTAAGAGAGGATATGAAGGTAGCTGGTGTGAAAGAGGAGGATACAGAGAATCGGGTTAAATGGAGAAGGTTGATCCGCTGTGGCGAGCCCTGAAGGGAAAAGCTGAATGGAGGAGAAGAAGAAGAAGAAGAGAACAGTGGAGATCTTTCCTCCGAGAACTTAAATCTTGAGGTCATGCTGTATTCTGAAAGTGGGGAAGGATCAGGAAAGACAAAAAAAAGATATGGACAACTGAAGAACAAAAGAGGGTGACAAGAAAAAGTTATCGAGCCCAGAGCATGGGGATGGAGGAGGGATTATGAGCCAAGCTGTGCTCCATGTGTTGATGTAGCTGCCACTGATGTAATGATGCAGAGAACTGTCTCTGCTGTTTAGTGAGGACATAGTGCATGTATTTGTGCTGTACCACCGAATAAAAGTTTGAAGTTCAAATGGAATTTGGAGCCAGACCCTTCAATATGAAGCTTGTTGCGTTTACTGGTCATATCAGGCTAGCACAAGAGTATAACCACCACAACTCAGACCTGAAACATCTCGGGGATATTAAAAAGCTGAAATTGTCATTTGACATTCATAAGATGAGTACATTGCTTGTTTGTGAAGCTTTTGTGTCCGGAGCTCAGAAGACAGACCAATCTCTTGTTTTAAATTAAGAAGAAAATTGCACAACTGGCATCCCAAGGTGATTTGGTCTTGTCTCCTTCAGACAAATCACTCCAGGAGGTAATTGGTTTGATCTAATCCACAGGCCTTCACTGTTTTTCATGCCCCAAACTGATGGAGAAATGGAGCAGGATCCTATATTGTTTAACTGGTAAACATATCCTCTTGTTGTGCATTTAAAACTAAGCTATTCAAATAATCCACCGGATCATATAGTCATGTTTTTGTTTGAAAAGTGGAAGGCACAGAGAGTGCGCTTAGTTTCCCCTATAGCATTGATAAATATATGATTTACCCATTTGTTACAATGTGTTGGATCCATGTTACCATATATTTAAAGATATTTAAGTGAATGGAAGAAAAATAGAGGAAAATATGTTTTATAGAAATGACTGCTGTTGGATAAAGCAAAAATTACATTACTCTATCTGAAGTGCCTCAGCACATCCTGGCAAATTTTTGGAGACTTGGCCTCCTTCAGACGAACCATGGAAAAAGGTAATCATTATGATCAAAAACCAATCAGAGGACGTGAACAAAAGAGTCAGAAAACTATAACCGACTTAATTCTACTAAGAAGTGCCTTCGCAGGTTTGGCAAATCTATCTATCTGTCTGGAGGCATTAAGTGCTGATTTTGTTAATCACTTAATGTGAATATAATGTCACGTTTGCTTAATCCACCTTGGCGTGGCAGTCTTTGGTTAAGGTTAAAAGGGCTTCACTGAGGTCTCTATAAATGTATGATGCATATTGTATATAAATGTTGTTTTTGTTGTGAAACAGACCTGCATGAGGCTGCAGACCTCGTGAGTCACATTTATTGACTCTGTTATGGAAAACAACAGGTCTTCACTTGTAAAATCTTATCTGGTTGTCAGCCAATACCCAGCCTTAAACTTAGCAACCTTTCAGAAAATTTATTACAAGTATGCCATTTCTGATGCATTTTTGTGTGTGTGTGTGTGTGTGTGTGTGTGTGTGTGTGTGTGTGTGTGTGTGTGTGTGTGTGTGTGTTACTTTTCTCTATTTTGCTCTATTCAGCATCCAAAATAAACACAGATATGTGCTATACACAGATCAAGGTCTTCACAGCGGAAGAGTAGGGGGGGCAAGTGTGAGTGACAATACAAGATGGTTGGATTTAAAGAAAAAAAAAAGATTTGCACCTTCTATATTAAACTTGCCATTTCAGTGCTCTAACGGTTTTACCACAGGGAAATAATGAACTAACCCTCTAAGCATTCATTTTGTTCAAAGTGGAGGATCTAAGGTTTAACGATCAAAGTAAGTGGCTTGCTCTACACATATTTAATGAGCATCCCTTTTCTTGTAAAATCTCCAGTGTAATGGGTAACACTGGTGCGATCATGTGTTTACGATTTCCTCGCCATCACATCCACCGTAGCCATTAACAACATTCATTGTGACCAAAAAACCACAACCAAAATTTGACCTGTCCTTAAAATCTCAATTTAAATATATCTTCAAACAAACAAATAAACAGCAACATGGTTCTCAAAACTTGCCCAAAACACCACAGGGAAATACAAGTCTACGTACAAAATTTAGATTTGTGGATTTTTTTTTATTTCCTCTCAGGCTTAGTCATTGAAGATAAGACCACAGTGAAAATCTCCAAACACAGGAAACTAGACACACAGAAACTAAGATAAAAATAAACTTGCAAACTTCGTCATCAAAAGTGCTTTTGGTGACTTTCAAATAACTATGCCCATATCCTCAAGTTGGAATAATGTTAAAAGAACAAAGATTGTTGAAAACATCTATTCTTCACAAAGATATCCATCATAAAGGCTAAGATAATTGTTACAAGACAACAACAATCGAACAAAAAGTATTTGCATGGTCTGATAGATTGCAAATCTTTTGTAGACCATTAATACAGACAAACACTCTCTTGACATGTTTCTGTATTTTGAGTGTGGTTTTTAAACATATCATTTTTCTTTAATTCCTCAACCTTTTTTTTTCCATTTATTTTTCTGTGAGAAATAAATAAGACTGCTTTCTATTTACAGATCACTAGTCCCCCTTCTGCTTCTTGTGTAGTTTTTTTTTTCTCTTGTGATATGTGATATACCGTGACATTTACAGGGGACTTCCACCTCCAACCCACTCCTTAGTATAAGTCATATGTTTGAATTTTGACAAATTATGGGATATTTCTTACCCTGCCAGTAAAATGAAAAGGTCTTATTGATTTAGAGTTGAGACTCATGTTTTCAAAAGACAACATGTTTATTTGAGTGGCCTCAGAATGTTTTAAATCTGGTTAATATGTAACTACAGAACTAAATAAGGTTGCAGAGTTAATCCCATTATGTTCAATGACAAATGGAAAATCTTTATTTCAAAGAAATAGCAACGTTCATCTGTTTTTAATATGATGCCGCTGGATGTATACTAACATTTAGATTATGCATTCACTGGCAATTCTGTTTGGTTCACTCAATTCTGTTTGTTTTGCAATAAAAGTAAAGTACAGTAAAAAAAAACACAAAATTGAAAAATAAAATAATTGTGCAGTGCAATTCTGAATTCAAAGTTTACGCATATCTGCTTTGTTAAATGGACGTAGATGTGAATTTATTAGGGTTTTTTTTTAACCCTTCACAGTGAGAAAAAAAGAACCAAAAAAAAACATTGGAATCTTAATAATAAATTATTAATTCACTCTTTTGGGACCATTTTGGAGAAGACGGAAAAAACGACCTTTCAGATCTTTGATGCTCTCTGGCGGTCCTTTCCACCTTACTTGCTGTAGGCCAGAGGACTGGAGACAAAATCTAATTTTCTATGCTTTCCGTCTTTTTCACTTAGGAGTTTTCCATAGCCGTTGTTTGGATGGTAAAAACAGCATAGTGTGGAAAATAAATCAATAACAAAACCACCATTGCCAGCAGCCTTTCTAATGTCGGAGGGGTGTTTCAGTGAGCGTGTCCTTGGACGGCGGTGCTCTATTGGTTTTGGTTGAGCGCTTTCTTTTGGTATCTTTAGGACATTTTGCTGGGGAATTACACCACAACCACTACTCAGTTTGTCCACCGATCGGAATAACATGCGGTGAGAGAAGCAGACAGAGAGACAGACAGATGAATGGAGTAAACCAGGGAGTGAAACTTCCTAACAAGTCTGAATTCATGTCTGTGATGAAATGAAATGAAGCAATTTTTTCAAAGCGCTTTGTAATAATTAAAGTTACAAATTCCCTCTAAACCTAATTATCAACTCCCTCCCATTCCCTGTGGACCTAAAGCTAAGAGACACTCGAGAATTTCAGTGTAAAACATGTGTTATGAAGAACTTAAGGTTATAAATACTGAAAACGCTTTTATTGGAGTACAAAAGGGCTTCATTTCCATGTCTGAACTAGAGCACTGTTAATGCTTCTCCATCATCAAATGTTCTCACCCTGAATTACCTTTGTCCTCGCTAGCACCCCCTCTCTTTTTTCACTCGTTTACTTTCAAACTTGCTTTGTCGCCTCCCCCCCCAAACCCCCACCCCCCCCGGCCCTCTCCCCAGATGTCTGCTCACCAGCTGCGCTCAGATGGCTGAGAGCGGCAGACAGGATTGGGATTTTTTTTGGAGGACGTGCACACAAACACCAAAAAGACACACACGCAGAGATACATGCGCAATGTCTCTCAGAGTGCCCTGCTGTAGCAGGGATCCGGGACTTTTGTCTTTGTCTTTCTCATTTTTCTACCTCTTTCACTGTCTATGACCACATCAATATGAAACAGATGCCCCAAACTCACAAGTGACTTCAGACAAACATGGGCCATGGTAGGAGAAGGTCAGGAATTTGGCTGTTTCGCTGCTCTAATCGGATTAGTTTTTGTGACTAATATGAAAGTGATTAGACTGCAGCTTTTGGCAAAGACAAATGGGTAATACTTTTGTTAGAAATAAGGTTGTTTTTTCAGGTTTCTAGGTACACGTGTATTGGGGGGGTAGCTTTGGGAGTCCGCCACAAGATAACAACCAATAAAATAAACAGGCTCTTCGATTTTGTGCTGTTTGCAAATTCTTTTATTAACACAGGAAACTTGAATTGATAAGCATCAGCAAATGCTGATTACAGCGCTTTGTATTCAACACCGCAACATTTGAGATAATTTACTGAAACCTAATTCAGTTATGTTAATCGGTTGTGTTTTGCTGAATATGTTAGTGTAGTTACATCTGTTATCAATAGAATGATACAGGTAGAATATTTTACAATTACGATAACTGTTCCACACATATTTTTCGAATTTCAAAGATCTTAGATAAAACATTCTGCAAGTAGATGCCAGTGCTGGGAAACATGTTGGAAGAAAAAAATACCATACGAGATTAAGCTATGAATCTCAGATTAAAACCAACAGAAATATATGTTAAGATCAATGAGACATTCACAAAAAGGAAACAATAGTCAAAAAATATCCTCATTTCATAAAATTACATTTTATGTCCATTACATGAACTCTGGTTGCTGCATTGCTTCCCTGTCTCTGAATTGAGTTTGTTTGTTTCTTTTAGCCTGGAAAGAAGCAAAAAAAGAAGAAAAAAAACCCATATGGTGAATGTTTGTATGCCATATTATACCATTTTGGGTGTCACAAGTCTATCATCTCTATTTGACAGTACCAGTCTTGGTACCTTAAGTGTCACAAAGCAAACGAGTTTTTACAATAAGCCTATACGGCCTGTCTTAGTAACTTGAAAAACGTTACGTACAAACATAAAGCAGGTTTAAACATCCAATCTATTTACAATATGAGATAGGAGATACGGGCCAGGTTCTTTAAAGCAAAGCAATCTCCTATCGAACTGTTTCTGTATTTCAATTCTGTGATAAGAAACTACTAGATCTAAGCCAGACAACATACCATTACATTGAGGTGGATTAAAAATGAGACAACTGGAAAGAAGGCATCACATTTACGTCCCTTTTTGCAGCTTCCGAAATGTTATATTAATCTGCTACAATGAAGATTATTTTGATGTACAATGTTCTCCCTGGTTTCTGATGTGAAATTATTTAATATATCTATATATCTATTTAACATATCTCTGATTTGAGATTATAAACATTAAGTGTTTTTTCCGTATGATTTCTGCTTTTGGAAAGAAACTAAGACCGTACTCCAAAAGTAGACTGGGTAGGGCACCTGCTGTATTTTTGCTCCATCATTTGGTGGGGCTACTTGATGAACAGTTATTTGGTTTTATTTCTCACATTTTACTGCTATAATGACAAAACTGCAGTTTCCATGGATCCCTGCACAATTAAACTGTCATCACACATTCACCAGTGTCAACCTTTAGTCTGCTTCCAGGGATGATAAAAATGGAGCAATGTGTGTGTGTGATTGTGTTTGGGGAGTCAGAGATTGTGTGTTTCAGATAGTTTGGCAGGGACAGATGAGGGGGAGAAAAGGAAGTTGATCTTGGGGTCATGAGATGGATTCATGAAGTGATTTTGTTTCAGAGGGTGTCAAAGACCGCAGACCTGTGTGTATACATAGCTGTAATGTGATATCAGAGAAAACATAGAAAATGTAGAAAACGTTTGGATGTACATATCCATTTATGTGAGAAAAATTAGATAGTAAATAAGTCCTAAAATTTCTGTTGGATTTTTTTTTTTTTTCTGACTACCATCTTGAATTTCTCAAGTTTAAGCTGACAGACCATTTGCCGAGGTCATCAGCCAGGACATGAGAGGGTTGCCGCCATGAACCAAATACTGTTTGGTCAGATCTATGACATTTTCCCTGACATTTTGCTCTTTCCTTCACGCCTGCCTCTCAACCGTCTATGTCGCTTTGTTCTATCCTCACCCCTGACTTTTGACCTCAGAGACCTTGCTGGGGTCAAATGAGAGCCCACAGTGGAAGATCGTAAATCTGCCGTTACCAAGACAAGGAGGTCAGTATGTTAGGCTTCTGGTCTTCACCCTAACTAACATCAGGCTTTTCCTTTTTGGATGGTCACACCCATCAGCTGGTGGGAACCAGAAAAAAAAAAAGATTGTGCACTGGGCCTGCAGCTGTGTGCTGGTTTCAAAGAATTGAAGGGTATAAAAACTGTTTACAATTTTTTTGAATTATACCTTCTTAATTTAATTAGCAAAATAATTCCGATTAACATCAAGCTTCATGCCATGGCCTAACATTTCATCACATTTTAATAAAAACATTTTGAACCAAATAACCCCATTCTTCATTATTTTGAATTCTCACTGCAATTGAGAGCGGTGTGCAATCCTGTGTGAAATCCTAAGATAATGATTTTATCTCATTCTTTTGCAGACTTATTGTCCAACTAGTATTACAAATGATTCATGTGGAAGATAACGGTGTGGGCTTGGTTTATTCACAAGCAGACGCACCCTATCACCATATTTTGAGAAAAAAAGAAACTGCAGCATAATGATCATTGGTAGTTGAGATAAATCACAAATAAATAAAATACAAGATAAAGAAATAAAATGCAAATAAATTACATTGATTATCCTGTTGGGGTGGCAGCTTCCAGTGGATGGGATGTCTGCGAATGAAAAGTGTCTCCTCCAAGTTGATGTCTTTGAGTAAAGATGGATCGAGAATTGGCAAAGGCCAAATTGTGACAGTGACCACGTGGATTTAGAAACCATTGACTTTTTGGGGGGTCTGAGGTCGTCGGTACCAAACATAAATGTAAAAAAAAAGCAAACTGCCAAAAGAATTTTACATGGGAAAGCTAACTGATGTAGATGTGAAATAAAAGTTGCCCCATATCTTCCAAAAGAATAGCCTTTGAAGCTGAGATTGCTCAAAAATTTGTTGTGATTGAGATATTAAGGCGCCAGAATGAAAAAATACATCCATATTTTGTTATGTCTGGGGCTGAGTAGCTGGAGAATGTCAGAGTGCTCTGGCTGAGTCAATAAAAACCACTGAAAGCACCCGCCATGGGCATTTAAACACCAGAACTAGATGACAGATCATTGGAAGAAGGTCCCCTGGTCTGATGGATCGTATTCTTTTTTCAGATTTAGGGGATAACCAGGTGAGGATGCATCAACCAGGTGAGAAGACGTGATACTAGGAACACTATGGGAAGAGCTTTGGGCAATGTTTTGCTGGGAGACCTCAGGTCCTGCTTTTCATGTGGAGGTTATTCTGACACCTACCACCTATCTAAACAACCCTGAAGACCAAGCACAGCCCCTTCACGGAAAGATTATCCTCGAAGGGGAGTGGACTCTTTTGGCAGAATCACTGGCTCTGCCACGCTGCACGGTTCAGGAGTGGTTTGAGGAACACGATGCTTTGAGCTACATCCAAGATGAGCAAACATGGCGATTTACTGGCATTAATTAAGTATATTGTCGTTCGGGTTCACCGGCCCTTGATTTTCTGCAGTGAGTATGCGTTGCGATGCATGATCGCAGCCGCTAACTCAGCCAGTATTTACAACGCTTGAGACTCAGATGCTGCTTGGCCTCTTTCTACAGAGCAGTTTCCTTCAATAAAGGACACTAAAAAATAGGTTTTCCTGAACTGAAACTCACCACAAAGTTTGTAAATGTATGACACTACTTCACTTTTCACATTTCAAACCTGAAAATGTATTATAATTTATTCAGGGGGATTGTGTGCACAGAACCGCTCACCAGAATTACAGGAAGTTGAAAAGCCTGTAATTCAGGAATCACTGACATATATATTATATCTTGTGCTGCTCTATTGAAAGTAAAGGCGATTTGAGAGATGTCGTGGTGTAGCAGCCCGCATCAGACATGGAGAATTATCACATAATGCATGACAAAGATGCAGGATGTGTGAGCTACTTCAGATATAGGCAAATATTACCAGTTAATAATATCATTTGACTCAATTTCATCTTGTGGTGGAAATCGAATGTTTGCAGAGTTTGTAAAGTCTTCCAAAAAATAAATGTGAAAATGTTTTAGACTGGACAGAATAAATCATTTCCATCTACCACTCTTCTTGTTTTTACTTAAAATGTTTTCAAAATGAAGAATAATCGAGGATCAGCAGTTTATACAGTCAAGAAATGGAAGTCTTAGCAGGACTGCGGGTAAGAGTAATATGTCAGCAGTTTTGACCTCGAATGTCACTTCTCTGCACCGCAGAAAATTTGTTTGTCACATTGAGTATATTCTTTCAATACTATTACTTCACAAATTAAGTATGCAAAACAAGCCGATTGAGCTCCAGGAAACTATTTCACTAAATGTAAGGATCCTTACTGTCTTATTTTGCATATCATTCATAATGGTGTGCAAACTTTGAGGCAAAACAAAATAAAACAAAACAAAACAAAACAAAACAAGCACACACACACACACACACACACACACACACACACACACACACACACACACACACACACACACACACACACACACACACACACACACACACACAAAACATTCACCTTTTACTTTGCAATTTTACAACAATCTTAGCTTGTGGCGGGTGACTTGCCCTGACCATTTTACTGACCATCAAGTGAAAACCACAAAAGATAGTTTCCTCAACACATCATGCATTTTTCTCAAAGAGAACACTTGATGAGACCAACAAACATACTGTTCTTTTTCTTTGAGACTCTGGTGCCACGTGTGCATGAAAAAAAGGAGCAATCAAAACAAAAGAAAAAGAAAAAAAAAATTACCCATAACCATCGATCAAATATCAGTCGGGGGCTGAACCGAAGTATGAATCTGAAAGGGTGAGTGAAAAGCGAAACCCATTCCAAGGTGGGGAAGAATGTTAGATGAAAGGATATTTGATAATATTCTAACATTTTTTTCTGGTCTTCAGCAAAATAAAAAGCTGATGTTGAAAAATTGTGCATTTATAGATGCTTTGCGAACAATCAGCTATGTTTTTTTTTAACCTACTTAATTGAAACACAATCCAGAAAAAAACATGACTCGCGTATGACGAACCAGTCACCAGTTTTATGTCTTTTTGCTTTTTCCGTGCAAAACAACCAGGCACATCTTCAAAAAGAATGAAAAATCACAAAATTGTCTAATTTGATGTGTGATGAGCTTACTAAATCAGGCGGAGCCGTTTAAGTTTCATAGCTGGGAGTGACTCAACTATTAGGTATTTGCGCCATTAACCTCTTCATCAGCATGTAGTGAACCCTGGTTTTGGCCTAGAGGTTATTAAAATTAACATTTGATTGGTTAACTGGAGGATTATGTATGACTCACTATAATCGCTTTGCCTGTTGTGCAAATATGGCAGAAAACATGCAGGGACAAAAGTGATATGCACACACCCAGTCTAGCCGACACAACAGTGTGATGATGCGAGATATAACAAACAACTTAACTGTCAGGTGAACATAGTCGTATAAATTTTTTTAACACACGCACAATTTTTATCTCCCCCTCCAATGGCAGGATCTCTTGGGTCGCAACGACATGACACATACTAAAACTAAATAAGCTTATTAACCAGATACTTGCTGAGCGATATAGCTTAGTAATACTTATATCAGATAAAATAGCTCACATCTGTCATATACATTAAATATGCATGTGAGAAAAGAAAAAAATGGAGTTTTATGGAAGCTTGATGATACGTCTATGCTGCAGAGCCTGTGCAGTAACGTGTAATAATAATGAAATCATTTCCTAATTGAATATGTCTAACAGATAAGAGTTTAATGATATATGACTTAAAAAACCCTAGTTGTTGGCATACAGATGGCATTTTAGTTTTTTATGTAAGAAACGATAACAGCCCAAGGGAAAGACTCAGAGAGGTAAAAGATGGCAGATTAAATATAAATAAGACAGTCAAAAACTAAAATTGTTTGGTCTACAGGCTGTTATATACTTCCCTGTTTTGACCTTTAGCATATGAGTAACATCTGCTTTATGTGTTGGCCTATACACACCAATATGAATACACACATTGTATTGAATGCAGTACAATATGAATTATAAGTCCATTTTATACTACATAAATATATTCTATTGACTAAAATATGATCTGCAACATGGAAATAATTGGACTTTCCACTTTCCTGCATTTGCCTGACTGCTCTGTATACCAGTTACTTGTAAAATTAAAGTTTTTCCGTAACTTCCTTGACCAGTGAAAATCATATATCATGCAACAAGTGGATGTTTTACACCTGTTATAAAGTAAAGGCTAACGTGTTTTATTTGCTGAGATCTCAGCTTGTTGCTGACAAAGATGGAACCAGGCCGTTCCTCTGGGCCCACAAGTTTATAAAGTTAAAGTTTTATCCACCGAGCAAAAGAAGAAGTAAATATGATTTCAACCCTTAGTGCTTGAGGGTGCGGTAAAAAAGCAACATAGGCCTCGACATGAACACAGCAGTAACATTAATTTAAAAATGTATAAAATAACATTTAAGTGGTAAAATTATTAAAGTAAAAAGGAGTTGAATAATTTGCCTGCCACTATTTCTGTATAAAATACAGAGTTGGTTTCTTCTGAGTGCATTAACCGTGTCCGTCATTCTACTTAAAAACCGACGTGTCAAAACAGCATGCCTCAGCAATGTATCGTTTTATGTTGATGTGTCAAGTTGCAACCCATACACTTTAACAAAAAATATTATTTTCAATCGTTGATTTATGGAGGGTCTGATGTGTAAAGACTTGTTGAGATGACACTTATGGAAACGCACATTGCTATATGTCTTCACTTTTCCCAAAATCCCATATACCCCAAACTCCCTAAAAACATTTTAGTGTATGTGAGCTGGAGGATATCACCCTGGGAACCTTGGAATGGACTGTTTCCACTCAACAACTCAAATAAAAGTTACAGAGGTCAGTAGTAGGTTTAAGATAAGTCATTTACACAGCTGGATCCAAGCTGTGAAAAAAACCAAGCTTGGAGTGAAGACCTGTAGGAGGTATCTGATTAGAGTCATATGTCCATTTCCTAACAGCCGCGGACCAGTTCTGAATTTGTATCAAGCGGGTTAGCATTAAAGTGATAACATATCTTTTTTTTTTTTAACAATGGAGAGGATAATTGTGCAATTGATAATGCATTCAATCCATCATAGGCCTAAAACTTTGTTTCATATTAATATGTCATTAGCAGGAACTATTCTGTTTCTCTTGCTGAAAGTGATGACAAATAAGCAGCTCTGTCAAACCGTCCAGCATTACAACCTTTCGTTTTAGTTTCCTCTGGACAGAAAACATCACTTTAAAACTAAAACCATAAAATCCCATTGCCTGGATAGTATCTTCATGTTTTCTGACCAAAATATTTTATAACGCTTGACTCCTAAAATGTTTTTCTAGTTGCTGTGTTGACATCGTTTCTTAGATTACACAGGACTCTTTCTGCACATATAATATGGAAGACGGGGAGCCTTGAGGGACACATAAATGATCACTGTCATGCAGAAATACACTCAGATCTTTGGAAATATGATACCTAAAGAAATTGCTCAGTCATATATTTTCCGTTATTTCTTCAGACGAGTTACAACTTTCTGTTTCCTTATATATCAAAGAGCTACATATAGCACATGTAGGTGGTACGTCCAGAATGCACCCTGGTGTGTTTGCCATTACAACGTGATAATGACTGTAATTACAGCTCAGGTAAGAACAGGCTTGTTTGCCACAGGCTTGCATGGAGATGAGAGGGCAGTAATGCTTTTACCAGGATGTGAGTAACAACTGGCATTTCTTCACCTCCTAGCAATAACCACAAATGCATACTGATATGAGCGCACACAAAATAAGCACCTTGGTGACATACATTTAGCTCCAAATGAACCCTTGGGTTCTAGTTACCATTGGCCCAAAAAATAAATGCTCATTACAGATTACCCTAATTTGATGGAGGAAAGTGCAAGTCGATGTTATAAACTATATTTGCTTGTAGATGACTACAAGAAGCTGTAGCAATGGCCTGTGCCCTCGCAGAGTCATCAAAGAAGAAGCAGCATCTCAGAGGCACTAATGGTGGTGTTGAACAGCATATATTAAACTGAGCAGGGAAAAAAAAAAACATCCGAGTGGAAAATTACACTTGAACACCTGTTAAGCTAGAAATAACAAAAAAAAAAAAAAAAAATGGAGTTTGCATTGCATAACTTCTTGTAATTACATAGTCTGACCATAAGTCAAACAAGCCTTGCTGTGGGCTTCTTGTTCTTTAGTTTGCTTTGGATTTTTATGCAACACTATGTCACTTACTAACAGTGGATCACATTGGACTTTACACACACACTTTTGAGCAATAACCAAAGGCTTACATAATCCTTAAACTTCACCTGTTTAACCTGTGGAAATTAGTATACTGCGTGAAACATAATTCCAACTTGACATTTCTGAAGTTGTTAACAGACAACCAAAATTACACAAAAGCAACGGATTAAACTTAAAATTTTTGAAATGTCTACAATTGTGTCTGCATGTGGGATATTTCTAATTTTCGTGTTGGACAAATCCAACTAAGCTAAAATGAACGTTAGCTGTAGCTTACAAAACTTAGTCTTCAAGCAATCAAAAGCTGCCTCATGCTAAAGATTAATAAAAATATACGATATATCTTTGAGTCAATTCTGAAATTGATGTTCATTAGATCATCAACCTCCAATACCAACATCTACTGATTCAAATGTGTCAAATGGATGCATATTTTAAATACAATCATGCAATAATATTGAATAAAAAAAAGTTCTGGCTGGTCCCTAGGCATGCACACACACACACACACACAGACACACACACACACACACACACACACACACACACACACACACACACACACACACACACACACACACACACACACAGAGCCAGTTAACAGCACCGAAAGAGAAAGACAGAGTTGCACTTTATTATTGCAGTCTCGCCATCTGGGGAAAATCCATCACAGCTATTTAGTACCTCCTTCGGTGTTCCAGCCAGAGACACAGGCAGATGTGTGAACACGTGCACAGAAACTCAGTTACACACATCTTTTAATAATTGCACGTGTGACACATTCACGGCACTTTGATTTTCTATCTACAGTTGTATGACACGAACTGACTCGTTAATCACAAATTGTGGTCCGTCTGTAAACTTGGATGTATTCAACATTTGACGGCAAACTAGGGGACATGAGTGCCAGCTCACACATCTTAACTCCAAAACAGACTGAAGTCAATCAGACAATAAAAAGCTAAAATATATATATTTTTTAAATTGGCAAGGGGACAAAATGCATGACAAGGTATGATAACATACAAACTCACACAATCACTTTATTGTTAGGATGACAACCATTTCTTCTGCAAATAGATTGACATGAATATTTTAATTAATCAATTTTACTTATATGTTTACTTGTTTGGATGATGGTGTTGCGTGTGTGCGTGTTGTTAATAGTGCAAGGTTTGAAGGAAATGATTGTGAACCAGTTCCTACCTGTGAGATGCATGGGTTCAGAGGACGATCAGCTGGGTGAGTGCAACTTTGCTACTTGCGGTTGCGGGGTTTGTGAGTATCTCTCTCACTACGTGTGTGTGTGTGTATGTGTGTGTGTGTGTGTGTGTGTGTGTGTATCAATGAGGATGTGGGGGTTCATTGTACCAGATGTTATTTTGTAGGTGAGAGGATAAAGGTCTCTCATGCCCTGTAGTAAAACTGGAATTGTTACAAGGCTGTTGTGGTAAATTATATGTATAGCTGTTAGTACAGTCAAGGGGAGGTTCAGTAAAGACCTGGTATCACTCTAAAATCACATCAATAAAAGTTTACTTTGTGTTCTTTTTGAGTCATTATTTTGTGAGAGGTGATTCTGGCTTGCGCTGCATACCTGGGGGGCTGAGAGGTGACAAATGAGAAGTCACTTATATCGTATCTTGGAAGATATCTCGAGTCCGCGCTCTTGAAATAAAACACAACTCTATCAACTGTGTAAAAAGACAACAAGATAGAGATCACATCTCGCACTTCTTCACAGCTGACCATAGAAGGTGTGAAGGCTGATGTTTGCTTTGCAAAGTAAGAGAAATTAGAAGAATGTACTTGCCATTTAACACAACAATATGTTTTTTTTATTGTGCTTGTGGCTACCAAACCCCTCATAAGTCTTCACTAATGTGCTCCACTTCTATTTCTACTTACAGTATCACCAGTAAAAGGGCGTGGGGGCAAATATTAGCACAATACATTTTAGTCTTTTCTATCTTTTTTTTTCCTTTTCTTTTAAAATAAGATAAGTAAATAAACCACTCAGTAAAGGGAGTTTTGATCCTCCATAACTTTCAGCTTCCTTTCTTAATGCTCTCTGCTCTGTTCCTAATGCAAAGTTTTCCAGAACAGCTGCCAAAGTAGACAATGATCAAGTCGATGTTTGTTCAACTTTGGACTAAATGTTGAATGGGAGTGTGTACGAGCTGTAATTAAACGTGGAAAAGCTGTAATTACTTTCATAGTTTCTACTCAGAAGTGGGACCAAAAACTGAAATAAAGTAATAATTGATGGATTTAAAATGAATTTGCAGTGAATGCGAAGCTACAGGCGGGCACAGAAACACGCAGACTGTCGGGAGACGCTGTCGATTCATTTTTGGATTTCTGACAGGACGACTCCTGATCCGATCGGGAGAAAGAAGCCGATCGTTTTTGTTCTTTCGTGTCGAAATATGGATCTCAATATCAATCTCACCCGCCCTCTCTCTCTGTGGCTGATCGCTAAACTGCAACAAACTGATCTCTGTTCCAGCCCCGGCCCTGGTTCAGCTGGCCACAGAATTTATACGACCAGGCATAAACACTTAAGATCGGGGATGAATCTGATTTATTGCTACAGCTCGCCAGTTGTTTGGCATCTGTTGTCTTGGAAAAGTCTCTCGGTGATTGGCTTGTTCCACACCATGAATTATTATTATATTGTATTTCCTAATAATCAAGAGGATCAAGTTTTGCTCATGGCTGCTATTTGTAATCTCTAAAAGCAATGTTGTTCACAGACGCTGAAAACTAAACGCTCACTCAACTTTTCCTGTAACCCAAATACAGAGACGGCACAAAAACACAACTGCAGACACAAATGCCAGCTTTCTTCAGTACACACACGCACACAGAAGTACACTATCACTGGTTTCTCACAGTCTCTCCTCACTGTTGTTTGATTTACGCCGTGGACCTCTGACCTTGGCTGGACTGAGCTTAATGGACTGTTGGCCTGGGTGTCGCTCCAACTGGGCCATTTCCAACATATCCCCATTGGAGATGTATTTGTATGTCCGTGTGTGGATATCAGTGTTTACATGTCCTGATACACATGTGTTTTCACTTCACGCTAATAGCCAAGATATGTCAATCCATGCGATTTCCGGTTCAAAAAATGAACTAGAAATAATAGCATATGTTATGGGGTTCTTCGTTTTCCCTTTTCTTGTTCGGTTTTGTTTCCGTCCCAATTTTGCCATTTGTTATAATTAAGCCTAACTCTGTAAAAGTGTCCTCATGCTTGTCCAAACAAATCAAAACCTCATCATCATGTTGATGCTTTATAAGCTGCTAAATGCCATGCTGATATATTACTGTGAAACAAATTAGTAAAAGATGGAGTAACTCAAGTCAGGGTCATTTTCTTCTACATCATTACCAATAAACAAATTCAAACTGAAAGCAATGAAAACAAATTCATAATTCACAATCTGATTATCGTTCCAAAATTACGTAACAAATGTAATTGATATTGTTTAACATAATTAAAAAGATGCTACTTTGTGACCGCTTGTGTTTATTCATTTTTTGTCATTGAAATAACATTTAAAAAATGGGGAATGACTTTAAAAAAAGGAATATTTTGAAGCACGTAGCAAAGCTGTAGCGTCTAGGATCCGAGCAGGGTCCTAGACGCCCAGCTGCAGTGTGTCACTGCGGTGTGAAGAACCTGTAGCTGCCAGACATGACGCCAACTTAAAGTGCTTGTTCTTGCAGGAATGACGCAACACCGCGATCACGCGCAGACCTTGCATTGGTTGGTTCTGTGGTGAAGTGTGGCAGAGCTGCAGTCCTTACCAGCTGACTCAAGAGAAGCTGAAGAAGACTGATTCTGGCTGCAGGTTATACCTATAAGTGGCATAATGTTTGAGAAATATTTTTACTGTTTGGTACAAAGATTAAAAATGTGAGGCGGATCCAAATGTCATTTGCTACATGTTGTCTTTGATTACTGTATTGGGGCAGATTTGGCTATCAAAAAAAAAAAATAAATGAAAACAGGAATTGTAAGCGGATCCTGACTGAAGGCAAGACTGGCTTTCAGGGTAATACTGAATATGCTTATTTGACATATACAGATTTTTTTTTTTTTCATTTGAAACAATTAATCAGTTTGATATAGGCAACTGTTCTTTGCATGCGAATGTAATTTCAGTTTTTTTGCATTTTATGATTTTTCATATCTATTATTTTTCTCCTGACTGTAGACTTTGAGGTCATGGTCCCAGTGCCAATAATTTACCTTTTGAAAACATCTGAAGATGTTAAAGAGACTTAAGCCTTTTTTTTTCATTTCTGACTAAAATGTACCATCTCGATGATTCTATTCTGGCTCTGAAATGACATTTTTCCGGCCGTGAGCTGACGTTCAGCGCTGCTGGTTTACACAACCTGTTCAACAGTATCACGATACTGATTATTAATCATATACTTGAATGGATTTCATCTAATCGGTATTTTCACACTCTTTTTTTTTTTTTTTAGATTCTAAGTAACTGTAATGACACTCATTTCTATATGGATTGATAATGCAGTGCTTTATTTTTCTTTGATGAAGTTACTGTGCTGAAAAACTACACGACACACTCCTCGGGTCCAGCCCACCTGTGAAGACATTACAAGACTTTCAAGCTCCATAGTAACACACTTCCTAAGCTGCCCGTGTTATTGGGTTAGCTCTTTTCCTCATTGTGCAACACACTTAAAGTCCCAATCCCTTGTTCTCAGTTCCCTTTAAGCCTTTGATAAGGAAGTGAACTGATTTTTTTTTTTTTTTTGTGCTGTTTACACGGAGTGTGACCTAAAACACTGGGTGATAGGGGGAAGTATGCGTTACAGTTCACTCACCAGCAAACCTATTCACTGTAACCGTAGCAGTACAGTGAGTACATATGGTGGGATGCTAATCAGCTTTCTGCAGATGAGCTAATGTCCTTACAGTAGCTGAGGGTGGGGAGTTTGAGGGGGGGGGGGGGTTATATTTAGTGTCCACTCTCTCCCTCTTAACAGGGGATCACATAGGCTCTGTTCACCTTTATCACTTTTCTGCTTTAATTCTTCAACAAACTCAGACCGACACGATGAGAGGTATCGGAAGGGGAGTGGGGAGGGGTCAGGCCGGTATGAAGCTGTGCGTTTAAGGGAGACAGCAACAAATCAGACCAGCCAGACTCAAGTGGCAAATGTCAACTAAATAAATAAAAGAAGATAAAGAGGGGAGGAAATGGGGGAGAAAAAAAAAAAAAACATGAAAGAGTCCTAAATATTTTTTCTCAATGTCAGCAGGGAAAGTGACATCTGGAGGCCAAGGCCTCTGGGCATTAGTGTGATTCAGACCTGGAGCTGATCTACTCACTCTATTACCATGTGTGTCTGGAGACCAAGGGTCTGCTGGAAGTCACGTCTGTGCACATACATGATCTGCTTGCTGATGCTGAAGCAAATTAGGCCTGGCAAACGGCGTAATGACAGTCACTGACGTTTGCTGTGACGTCTCTGGCACGAGAAATCCTTCATGCTCAGCTGTCACTCGCTGGCAGTGTCTTCCATGCCATGAAATCTTTAAGCACCTCAGGATGTCGACCCCGTCTGTCAGAACCCTGAGCCGTCCTCCTCTGCGGTTTTACAATGTCAGTGTGAGAGAATCTTGATAGCGGTAACTGTTATTGGAGTCACACTAAAAAAAAAAAATGCATTGACAAGCCTTCTGCTTTTCTTTTACTTTCCACCTTTAATTATCAAGCTGGTCAACTTGAACATAATAATCAGATGTTTATTTCCATATCTGAACCAGATGGCAGTTTGAAATGGCATACTGAAACCGTGAAACAAATCTTTGGAGAAACAGATATCCAGAGGAAACGGATTTGATTGCGCGCATCACACAGTACACCTGCGTCCTAACAGTTTAGACACTTTGGCGACCAATGCTGTTCTTTGTCACCGGAACACACACACACACACACACACACACACACACACACACACACACACACACACACACACACACACACACACACACACGGACACCACAAAACACCTTTTGGATTCAGCAAGTCAGATCTGCAGGTAATATCAGCCAAAGACAAACTGTACAAAAATAGAAATGCATAGAAAAATAGGACAGCTTGTTTTCAAAGTATTCGCTGAATAGGTTTCCTTAAAAAGTGACTGTTAGGTTCATGATCACCATGTTCCTCAACGTCTGTTCTTGCATCATTTTTTCACTTGTTAAAAAGATATCAAGTGCGAATACAAATTTGCCCGTCTCGTGTCATGGACGCTCTTGAGTCAATGCATTTGTGTGAAAATGTTCTTCTCTGTTGGATCCCTGACTCTCCTAGTAGTCTTGCACTTCACTTAGGTTAAACACTCCTGTAAACCGATTTTTCTTTGTCTCTGACAAACATACAGCAAAGCATCAAAACAACGACATCTGATTTTTTTTTCTTGAACCATCTGTCTCTCGCAAGTTTTTCCAGCAAGTGTAATGTTGCACCCCTTTTTAATAATTAACAAAAACATGTTCAGATCAGACCATCTTTTATTAGTCCCACAACAGGGAAATTGCTACTTATCATCAGTACAATAAAATTATATAAATTAACGTGCAGAATGTTAAAGCCTTTGGGTAATTTGAGAAATTTGTCTCTCCTTCAGAAGACATTGTCAGCCCTACTGCATATTATTAGTAAAAACATTGCTTGTGTTATATAAGGACAATGAGGAAGTGCATTCAGCTTGACAGTTAGGTTACACAAAAATTTATTTTGATAAAAGACACTGAGTGAATCTAGACCTCTCCTTAAAGGACACCCAACAAGTACTTTTAATTTTGCATTCTCCATTTTAAAATTCTAATAATTCATTGCCTTCGCTGAGTTTTTTTTTTTGGGTGTGTGATTAAAAGCCTTTTGGTTATCCAGTGCTGCACTGCACCACTTTAATTGTCAATTTATTAAAAAAAAAAAAACCAGAGGAAAATCACCTCAGTTCCAACTGTTTTCCATCTAACATCTTTACAGTCTGTCTGTACATTTTTGTCACAGTTCCTATCTACTTTATTGTTTTCAGCATTTTCGATCAATTCATCAACCCTCCCCCCTGTCAGATGATGAGATAATGTACGACTTCCTCTTTGATAATCTGTATGAGTGTTTGTCAAGCACGATGGCAGATACAGGAGGAGTGTGGTCTTCAACTATAAACATTCAAAAATATATAATTTGGTTCACAAGTATCCCTTAGTGTAAGACCTTACTCTGCATACTCTGTTCATTCATTCATTATCATCTTGGACGTCGTACTCGGTTAGATATCTTTTCTACAATGAAGAATCACAGAAAAAAAAAAAAATCATTTCCCTTTAGGCTTCATCTAGGCACTTAAAGAAAATTATTCCTGTACAGAAATAAAGCATGCATTGTTTCGTTGTTGTTGTTGTTGTCATTCATCTCAAAGTAAAACTTTGTGTTTGTAAACAGAACCCACTTTATCATCTTGCAAAAAGTAGTCCCACGCACTTGTGCACATGGAAATTTGATATATCCATTATGCTCTCCTTTAGTCTTGTATCCCTTTGTGACTATTTATTGCTGCATATGATTGTGGTTTGTAAAGCAAAGGTATAGAGAGGATGAAGGTATTTTGCAGATTTATTCTTTGATTTGAGTGTCCACTTTTGTTTTGGTCATTATTTTTCATTGATGCTGTTTTTTTTTTTTTTTTTTTTTGGGGGGGAAATAAGCATCGGGTCCCAGCTGTTGGTAACATATTTGACAGTATCACTCTTGACTTAAAGGAGCCCCTGAAACTGATGGGTCACACTCTCGCAAGCACGTCAGTATTTCTCATTGGCATGTCTCCCGGCATGCTCAGCACCGACTGCTGCGCCGCCTAACCAGGCAAAAAGCCTTTTCCTGGTCCACTGCCTTAATCCAAGTTCATTGTCCTCATTCACCCTTCACTTCTTTCATCCAGTCTTGTCTTTTATCCATGCTTTTTGTGATTTTTTTTCAACTCCTATTCTTGTTTCCCTTAATTCAAGGAAGACAAAAAAAAAAAAGGAATCCCCATTCTTTGAGGGGTTTTCAGACTCCACCGGTTGCGCCAAAGTGCATACATTGTCACACAGTTTAGTTACAGGGCAACCAGGTGGCATACATGGGATGTTGTGGAGGATGAATGTACTGCTGGGGGGGTGACGGAGGACAGGGATAAATGGGCTGAACCTGCGCGACGTAATAGTTGCTGAAGTTGCCATTTGAGACATAAGGGGCAGGTTGGTAGAAGCAGGTGACGTTGGCAGCGTTGGGAATCGCGTTCTGCTCAGCCAGGACCCGCAGTGCCAGCGAGGAGATGAGGCTGAGCGTCTGGCGCCTCTCATGGCCCATCAGGCACACCGTGCTCTCCTGCACCACGTTGTACAGCATGGCGAGGTAGTCATACTTCCTGTCCTCCAGGTCTACAAAGTGATTCTGTAGATAGGACTCCAGCTTTCTCCTCTGTTCACTGACATCGGGGAAATCTATGAAGAAGCGCGAGCACATGTAGCGCTGGAGGAGTTTCATCTCTGCGTCAGAAGCCGCACGGAAACCCCGCACCAGCAGGTGGCAATATTTTAGCAAGCCTCCGCCTCGGATCTCCTCCGGGCTCCTTGTGCAGATGAGGCGTTTGCGCAGGTGATCCAGGGCCGTGGGGAAGTCGCCGTAGACGCTCTCGCCCAGGATTGTGGGGTGGAAGGTGGCGGCCATCGGATGCTCGGAGCACTCGTAGAAGAGCAGGAGAGAGTCCAGGCGAATTTGAAAGGAATCGACGCTAAACTCGAACTGCCGCCGAAGAGAGTCCACGAACTTTAGCTCCACGTTCTTGCCACGGTTGTTGGAGAGTGAGATGAGACTCCAGCGGTCTGATTCATTGCAAACCTTCACCATTTTTTGCACGTAGGCCTCCTGAATCAGTGAGAAATAAATTGTCAGCACAGACCGATTCAAATATAGCTGTCAGTTAACTACGTCACAATTTAAAAAGGGCGGCATATGCGACCACATATGCCTTCAATGATGTTTAAACTAATTTCCCCGAGCAAATTATGGCCTCCTCTCCTCTCAAGTGTTATCAGATATGACTAGTTTGTAATTCAAGCTGCCACGACTTCTTCCTAGATGAATACCCAACATTGTTGTATCAAAGAGTCGAAGCAGCAATTGCGCAATTCATTATGCAGGTTCTCCATTCTTCTGAAAAATGTTGTGCAATGGGTTATAAGACACGGCCACACGAGGTGACTGCCTGGAACTAAATTCAAATTCAGCTTGAGTTCGCCCAATAATATGTGTGACGTCGCAGCAGCGATGGGGTCGGGGATCACATCTGCCTTGGCAGGACGGGCGACTAATTCCTATGGATACGACTCGAAGTGAATTAGACAAGATCCCCCTTTTGAATCGAAAACAGATCTTTGATATTTAAAAAGCCCGAATCATCGCGGTCCTGAATGCAGTCGGTCGTCTGACTTTATGAACTGAAACTGTGGGAGAGTGAGGATTCAGGCTGCACTGCATTTTATCCACATGTTTGGAAAATCACAGACTCAATCTCAAGCTGGGATCAAACTCCATACCTTTAAGGTCACTGGTGTGATCTTTTCTTTGTTCACTCCCTCCGGTAGGAAGTCCAGAAGACAGTCCAGAACAATATCTTTCACCGTCTGAAATTCCAGCTCCCCTTTCATGTCGGCGCAGAATATTAAGTCCAGATCTTTCCACCCCAGGCCGCTGTCCTCATGGAGAACATAGCTGGCCGCTGAGCCGTTAAGTCGCACCTCCCGGACGTGTATCCTCTTCTCCTCCATCCGGCTGCGCACCACTTTCACGATATCCCGTGGCTTCACTTCCAAGGTGGGGAAACTCCAGCGACCGTGGATCGGGATGGAGCCGGTAAGGATGGCGTCCAGCCGCTGCACTTGCTCCCAGTTGAGCACGCTGAGGCTGATGCTCTCCCCGTCGGAGCACCGCTCCAGAACTTCCACTCCTTCGTCCATCCTCGATCGATTAAAAAAAAAGGACGGAAAACGATGGGGAGTTTCTCACTGACTCCCTCTGGAGTAGTGGCAACTTTTTTTTTTTTACCCCCCCCCCCCTCCTTCCCTCCCCGCGCACAACTGTCCCTATGTATTGATGTATGTCATTACAAGATGCAGGAACGGCGGCGCGTCTTCGCGTTAAGCGGCGTTGTTGTACTTGTCCTACTTCTTACATAAAGTCCGTCCAGACAAATTCAATCCCAACCACCACCACCACCCCCTCCTCCTCCTCCACCACCACCACCACCACCACCCAGCCGCAAGGCTCAGGCACCGTCCAGCATCCGCTGCCCCGCCGCGCGGCGCGCTCCGCTCCGCAGAGACTCCTTCTGGAGAAAAAAGAAGTTCAAACGATGCTTAGGTCAAAGTGTCCCTCTTTTACTCACGTCCCAAAGGCCGACCGACGTATCCATTACATCCGAGAAAAGCGAATCAAGTCAACTCAAAAAAAGAAGAAAAAAAAAAAAGTTTTATACTAATGGCTCGCTTTTACGCATGGATGGTTGCGCGTCGCAGAAGCGCAACTCGGCGAGAACTTTTCAACGCTGTTCCACTGCACGCCAGACGTGTGCGGTTGTTTATCCCTTACATTTTGAACGTTTTTTTTTCTTTTGTTTGTTTATTTCTTCTCCCTGAAAGCGCGCGGTGGCGTGGAGATGTCCGGTCCCACGACTGCCGTCGAAGTTGTGAACCGATAACGCTTCCCGTCTGAGAAACGGTCGGGGCGGGTCAGTTTGAGTGACAGCAAACACCTACTAATAGCAGCCGTCGCTTCCCAGCTCCCCTGGGTGAAGGAGGACTGAGAACAATGGGCGTTGCGAGGAGAGAGAAAGAGAGAGAGAGGGACATATCCGGATTGGATGCAGAACCTCCAACCCCAGCTCCTGGTTTTTAAGTTGCATTTCTTGTGAAATAAAATGCCCGGCTCGCTCCGCGCCGTGACCCCTGCGGGGATCTAGGCGAACTGACATTCGGTAAATTATCCAACAGCCTGGTCTTTGCAGTCAGGATAAAGTAGGATTTAATTGGTTTCCAAATCTGCCCCGATATGAGTGCGATTATGTTTTATCTGAAAACACTTCCTTCACACAAAAGGTGATTTGTTCATCGTTCCAAACCACTTGTTGGGAAACTTTATTTTATGCGTTTCAAACTCACGTGAAGTTGCAATTACTATTATAACTTTGTAGACATTTGTGTAAAGCTACCCCTGCAAAGCAGCTACTTTCCAACCCTGTCACCAAACTTTACCATATAATTGCAAAATACTGCCCATAGAGCCAGTGCAGTTTAGTTGTCATGGAGAATCTATCAGTGCGGAGCTCGGCGCGTATACCTGCGTCACTGCAGACGAGCCCATAAACCAGCTTACTGGAGATTAACCTGTATGTGCAGAGACACTCACATTCACACAGGCGCACAGGTATGTGCGGGAAGAGGCAAATGCACACCCACACCATTCCAAATAATACTCGGCCAATATTTTCTCATTGTTTAAAGCGTGGTGAAAGAAGCGCGGTCTTATCAAAAAGTTATAAGTGAAGCAAAATGCTGTTTTTGAAATACTCTATTGGGTCCTAATGGTTTAAAATACAAGGCCTGTATGTCTGAGGAGAAGATTATGGTAACAGATTTGAGAGGTTGTTTTATTGAAGTTGCACTGCTCAGGAAAAAAAAAAAACAATAACGAAAAACACATTTGATGCGATATCACTGCAGACAGAAAGAAAATAAACACGTACCTCTGACATTTCATGACGTCAATGTATGACTGATTTTAAGAGTAAGAACAATAATCACAGGAACTATTGTTCTGTGGCACATGACAATGAGGAAACAGTTAAAGTTTACGGAGACCGTATTTAACTTCAGCATCGTTGGCATTAAGTTTTTCGTTCGAGTGTGAAACTGGAACGCCGGCGGCGAGCGAAGCGGCCGCCCCGCAAATGTCAGACACAGGGGGAACTTGGAACCTCGAAATAAAATGTGACGATAACAGACGAGACTGAACTTATAGTTCATTGTGAAGCTTCAGACAAAGCAACTCTGTCAAGACAGGACAGCAGGTCAGTCATACTCTTTCACTTTCCCCATTCATCTGCAGGCTCAATGTCAGGCTTACTGCCTGGGATTCTACTTATCTGACCTCTGACTTGACAAGTGGATGACACCAGCTTGGTATCCAGTGTCTGACGACATCAGAGGATTGGCAAGGGGATTTCTGACAGACCCCTCGTAAGGCTGCCAAACCAATTTCCAACCATGGCAACGAGTGTGTGCGTGTGCATACGTGCTTGAGGGGGGGAGGGGGTTCACGTTTGTGAAACAAATCCATCTGTGTTATCTTTATTTAAAAAAAAAAATAAATGTGTCCATGTCATTCTCTCCCCCCATGTATTAGTCCAGAATATGCAGATGTTCTTACCAATCAGGAATTTAATTACAGTTCTCAGTCAAAACCGCATTAGTGACTGGGTTTTGACGTTTTTCAGCGTGAGACACTCATTGTTCTGTCTGCTCTTGTCATTTTACTATCAGTCTGTCATTCCCTCCATCCAACCTACATCACCTCTATTTTCGCTCGTCGTCTTTTCTGTCCCCTTTATCACCATTCCTACACGTGGAAGTTCATTAAGAGATTACCGTGAGCTAGTTAGCCGAACGTGCCTCCTTTCCGTCCCTCCTTCCTTTCCCACCTCAAGCAAATCGTCTATTTTTACTCTCGTCGGGATTCATACTCTTGATTATCCCAATAGTTGCAGATTTTGCTGAATATCACGTTTTGGTTTCTACTCTTCAGACGGTTAATTCGAAAGGAATCACAACAACCCAAAAATGAAAATAGATAAATAAAATCCATATTGGCGGATTTTAAACCTGCAATTAAAATACGTTAAGGCGTCTTCCAGAGGCTTCCGCTATTATTGAAAAAGTACTGACGTTGACTAAAACTGTCTCGGAGGTAGCCTGACAAATTACTGGCATGAATATTGGTCTGCATAATAACAGGAAACAGAGCCAAACCTCAAACCCAGTCGAAAGGCAACATGAACGTCACAGCTAGTTGTTGGATGACCTCAATATTATGATAAGGCCACATGTAAGAGTGCTTCATGACAATACAATATAATTTTATTCCTTTAAACAGGCTGGCCGAAAATTTAACTTGTGAATAGTACCACTTGGAAAACACAGTGTATTGTTTTTTTTTTCATTTTTCTACCATTTTGACATTTAAAATAAAGTTTGTCTTGAAAAATATGAAACCATGTAAAAGGAAAAATTGTGCTGTGTTATTTTTAATAACCACGAAACCTTATGAGGGTCCACCCGGACTTCTCTGCAGTCTTAATGCTAAGCTACTTGCCTGCTACCATTAATTCACTTTTCATCTACAGGAATGATGTTTGTTTTGTCAACCTTAAATTTCTTTTCACCTCCCGCAATTCATTTGAAAAATCATTACCGGATAAATTTTGCCTCTCAGTCACACATCCCCTTTTTATGTGCATCTCTTTTGAAATGTTACAGTTGATAATCTAAGATTTTCAAGTGTAGATTAGGTTTAAAAAACAAAAAAAAAAACAAATCAAAACAGAATCAGCAATTCCTATTTGTGAGCGAACCAGAACAGATTATGGCAGACAATAATAAAAAAGCAAAATTACTGGAGGAAGCTGAGCTGAAGAGTTCAGTAAAAGCAACAAAATTATTTTATATGCATGTTCAGTGAAATATAAAAGTAGAGTTTAAACACATATCATGTCATAATATAGTAATATATTATCTGCCCAGTTTTTATTATATTGTAACACACACACACACACACACACAGACACACACACGCACGCACGCAAAATAATGTAAATTCATAAACATTCATAAGTTTACTAACTAAGATACTAACATACAATGGTGCATTTAAAGGAAAATGCCATCAAATATGCATCACATAAATAAAAACCAACAATGACAACAGACAACTTCAGCTCTCAAATGTACATTAGAAATGTTGGCTTTTCTCTCACACCAACTAACTTCATATCATCTCTCACTACGTCCGTAAATCTTTTCTTTGGCCTTTGTATAATTTCTCCAAATGGTTTATTCTGCTGGCAAAATAATACATGTGCAGAAATATTTGACTCATAATCTGAGACCATTTGGCTAATATGGAAAAAAAAAAATATAAGCCTGCAAGATTATGTAATAGTCCCTAAGGGATGCAGAAATGTTCCCATACTGGTTCATGTTGGTGGTACCACATTAACAGCTAACTTACACTTCATAAATCATATGCCAGCAATTATACACCTTCCTGCAGCTGCCATTGGGCATGAAATCCACTCTCGCTGGCCAGCCAATTGGCCTTCGACTAAGTCGCTGTAAAGTACATTGTAAGACATTGTCTCTGTCTCTACGCCAAGACTAACCCGATATTTCCCATCAGTTTTAACCCTGACCCCTGTAAGAGACCTCTGTTGACCCCAATCAACCTTGAAGATTGTGCTCAATAGTGTAAGCCCCCACTAAACTCTTCCACAGCCTCTAATGAGATTCGCTGACGTACCCTGCGCTGTAAGCCAGGCTGCAGTGCACCCACAAGGTGTTCTGTGTGCAAGTGCGCTAAAGGCCAGTTCAAATAAAATAAAATTAAAAAAAAAACAGAAATATACAGTTAAGAAATATATATTCATCAGCATTTTCTTTCATGAAATCTTTCATAATTATGTAGATATTGCTGACAAAATATATGTTTGCATCACATTGTGATACGAGACTCCAGCACACAGTAAATACCAGCTAAAGTCAACAATGCTCTGGTCATTTGATTCATTTTATTTTCAAATTATTAATAGTCTCTTCTGCTTTTGGGATGTGTTGTTGCAGAGGGCAGCAGATACTGATATGAAAATGAAAACAGGAAGTGATCGCACCACATATGACACACTTTCCTGTATTATACCGTGGTTGGACATGCTTGTTACTTTCCCATGTCTTTTTGCAAATACATGATGAGACCCCCACCTGGGACTGGAAAGAGTTAAATTCTAATTTCTGCACTTACTTTAATTGTAATAGCTGCATTCTTTCTGGTCAATACATTGTTTTACTTTTGCTGTCTATTTCTGGTATTCCATTTTTCTTCTGCCTGTCACATTTATTCTCTATCACACACACGAATAGAGAATCTTTACAAGTTGTAGTGAGGCCTCATGTTGACTTGATTCAATTTAACTGCAAAGCCTATGATATTTATTCTTTTTTGAAATTCTTTTTTTTTTTTTTTAATTTGATTTTGGTGGGGCTGTTAATAAAAAGATGGGATAAAAATGCACTAGCCCTCTCTGGCTGGTACAAAGAGTTTAGAATAACAGATATCTTCAGTTTTCTTCAGCATAAATTAGGGTGACCACATTTTTAATTTAAAAAAAAATACAAACACATGAGTTATATGAAAAATTAAAATGTTTTAATGAAGTAACAAAGTAAGATGTTATTGTTATTATTAAAAATATCTCTCTTTAATGAGTCTCAAAATAAAAACAATAAAAATCAAGATTGAAATGTTTGGAATTGAATCATGAAATTATACCTCTTAACACAATTTGTCAAGTCCTTCTAGGAAAAAAAGTCTTCTTCATATATCTTCCTACCTTGTCAATGGTATTATGTAAATAATCAAACAGTAGCCCCCAAATCAGCTCACTTTATTTTCTTCATCAAGTATGAAAATATGAAATATGAAAGTCTATGCAATACGTGTCTTGAGAATGCAGTAACGTAAAAGTCTATACAAAGCACCGTTCAATAAAAGTACTTGCTTCATGGCTCTGTGAACTCTTACCGCCGAGACAAGTATTTTATTTTTTGGGCTTGATAAACTTCCCCCTGTCTTCAAAGCTGCTAGTTTCATGGAGAAGCTGGGAAAATCCCTTTTTAAAAAAAAAAGCCAGCACAAAGGTCAACAATAGCATGGAAGACAGAGAGGGCCATCTGCTGGATGACTGCAAACAGTCTGCAATGCAACTGTCTCACCCCCATACAGCCACACCAGTGAACAATCTCACAAGGTGGCGCTGTTTTCCTACAGCAGAAAGTTAATTAACCTCTCCTCACATTTCTCTCATCTTATATTTTCCCATCATTCAGACCGCAGTCAAACATTGACAAGTATTTATACAGCTGTACCGGCTGAACCGTCATCCAAGATAAGCCAAGATAGGTCACTGTATTCATTAATGTCGCTTATTAGGTTTCTGTCATTAAAAGCTTAATTCTATAATACCCCGCAGCTTTGACTGATATCGGAATAATGAGTCATCGGTTACTCAGAAGTACTTCTTTTAACATGCAGCATGTGTGCAGAATCAGGGTGAGGCACCTCTTTCTCTTAAAGTAAAGCTGACAGTTTGGGGAAAGCTGCTAGGGTTGCACGGGTGACTTAAACGTTCAACTCGTTCACCGAGAATAATGATTTACTATGTAAAAAAAAACAAAAAAACAACCCTACAAGAATTAAAACGTGTGTAGGAGACTGGACGTAACATTTCCATGGATCCAAAAAGACAGCTGTGTCTCCTCAGTGTCTCCGTATGCCATTCAAAACTTTCCCCGTTTATTCAATATTTGTGTATAAGTGAAATGCTTTGAATGAATAAAAATAGAGCGCCCTTATTGCAAACCGTCTCCTTAAGTTTTCTCATCCAGAACAAATGGTGCGAAAATGTGTGGTGATTTAACTCTTTTGTGCAAAAAAACTCTTTTTTGCATTATTTTTGAGACTTAAATTAGCAGCACGCAGCTGCGTCTGTTCCTTGTCTGTGGAATGGATGACTCAAACATCTTGTTTATGTTCTGTGTTTCACAGGCGAATACTTAATCTCGGTTCTGTTTTGAAGCTACAGAATGATTTATGGCCATAAGTACAGCAAAACTCCAAACAAAAAAAAAAAAAAAAAGGGGGGCCTTGGAGGCATACGTTGTAAAAGACGATTGTCTCTGCATCTGCAACCTGTTAGCCGTCTTAATGATTAGCGAATATATGACATAGTACGTCGCGCTAACACAATTTATAGAATGGGCACAGGCACAAGCACACATATGCTGTCAAACCTTCCAGGCAAAACTATATATTCTTTTAAAATCATCCTATGACTGTTTAAAAGCTGGTCATGGTAAAGGTAGTTTTATAAGAGCAGCGTCGTGTGAGGTTTGACTCCTGCCTTTTCTCGTAGATCATCACGAGGTTCTCATTTTGAATGAAACCCAACGGTGGTGAGGTTTGTGAGGGGAAAAGGAAATTGAACATGAAAATGAATGATACTATCTTGTGCATTCCAGAGTTCCTGCAGAAACAAACAGGAGGATAAAAACAATACATCGAAATGAATTGCCTATCAAGGAAAGTCTCGGAGTAACATACAGAAATAAATTACAGCAGAAGTGCTTAGATGTAGAAAAAGCCTGACCGCACTCCTAACTCAAGCCTGGGGGACGCATCGCCACCTCTAATCCAAGGTGCAGCGTCCAGCCAGCGCTGCGAGTCTTTCCAAGCCTGATGTCACAAACCACATCTTTTTCTATTTAGCCCAAATGGGAGTTTTTGCTTTTGCGGCCTATTTCTCACACAACCCCGCTCTTCATCTCCACTTTGTCATGTTTAGCCAGTCAATTCGCCTTCCTCCCATCGCTCACAATCTGTTTAATGCGAAAATGCATCACTTGAAAAAGTAACTAACCTTTGCCTGCTGTTCAGGTTAGAGATAAGCAAGGAAGTTGTCATAGAAACCCAGAGAGGGAATGGAAATTAAAGTATTTGATTATTGATAGAGGGACAAAGCATCCATTTATGATACACTCGCTGGAATTGATAAGCTTTGTGGGAATAGAAATCAGGAGGTGGTTCTAAACTGAAACAGATTTCCTTCCCTAACTTAGCGCAATTCAATATATCGGTGTTCTGCTTTCCATTTTCGAGGCATTTAAAATCATTGGGCTGATGAAGCCAGATTTAAATAAACTCACATGCTGTGTTTCCTAATTCACAGTCTTGGTCGGAAGAATTCTTATTTTGTTTGTGTATTGGGACTTGTTAGTATTAGTGATCACTGGATTTATCACTTTGACCTCAAGTCACTATAATACTTATGATGTTGTAAAAAAGTAAAAAAAAAAAAAATTGAAAAAAAAGTCTGCCTTTTGGATTTTGTTAATACAATTTTAGACTGGACACTTTGCATTGTGTTAACTTTGAGAGAAACTACACTTTAAGAGTAACTTCATAGACAGTATGTGGGTGGAGAATTGGAACAAATAAAATGACACCGGATGAAATAGCTTTCATTCAAAATAGTACGCAGGGGACGTTTGCATATGAGCTGTACGTCCAGGGTCGAATATCTGATGCATCAAGTTCCATTTCAATTGAACCTTGAAATCCACCCTGCAATTTTTACAATTTACCACAAAGTAATGCGATCACTGCATCTGTCAAGATGTAAAACAACCCAGGTGTGGGATTTTGCGTTCTATCGGCTTCTCTGCCATATTTGCGATGGATATTGACATTTTAAAAATTGGATCATTTTCCTGCTCGCCTACGATAGCACTGTAGAAAAACACGAGAATGTGAAAAGTCAGATAAAGATCAACATCTGCATGTTATTTCACTTGATTATTACTAAGTCTGAGCAAGTACAGTTCAACTATCTGGTGTTTGTTATTCCTCCTCTTCGTTGTATTAAATGCATTTTTATTCTCAAATAACAGTATTGGATGGCGAGTAGTATCATTAAAAAGAAAAAAAAAAAAAAAGAATCTGAATTTTTTTGATATATAGATTTGGAACTGATGCATAAGGAGCTAAAGGTGAAAGGTCAACGTGGAACCAAACACGCCATGGTTCATACGGTAGCTGATGCCAAAGCAGATACATGCAAAGATAAATGTCAACCACATGGCGCAGAAAAATAATTGCATAAATTTTATGATGACTGAATGTGAGAGATACAGACGTACTTTTGATTTAAGATACTGTGATAATCACAATCCTTGAGTAATATTTGGAAATATATTTATTCTTTTAGAAGTCTTTATGTAAAAATATTACACAATCTTTGAAAGTGAACACAAAATCATCAATACCCGTTGTGTAATTATTTACTACATTAACGTTTTTCTGATTTCAGGTCTACTGCAAAAATAACTTGAGCAGCGCAATATGAGAGACACAGTAGTTTCTAGTTGCCGCCTTAAAGCAGTTATTTGAAAATAATTAAAATCAACTTTGGCCATAAAGCAGCACCGATGCAAAACTTAGCATTTGATTGCATCAGATACTTAAACAAAAAATCTAGATTTTCATTTTGCTGGGATGTATTCAGCATTTAATCCTGATGTTTGACTCCCTCATGATGGTGTTTCCTCACATCTTGTTTCAATTAGTGTTATTGCACTGTGCGCGTGTGTGTTGTGTTTGTGAGTGCGATTGGAGGTGCTGGAGTTTCATAATGCAAAGATCCATAATTAATTATTGATCATAATGAAAATCAGTGATTTATATTGACGTGGGTTGAGAAAGAGAGTGGAAATAAACAAAGTTCATACAAGGACAGACAAATTATGAAAGCAAGTCACATGCCAAAGTAACATTACCCCTGCCTGTCGGCCCGTTTGTTTTTATTTTGTGCAACTTGGCAACAAAGGGAATTTTCTCTTCCGTGCTGACCGAGGCCGACGCGAATTAGAAAATCCTACAGTAGGAAGATGCGCGATGTCTATATGTGTGTCTTCATGTTCAGTTTCAAGTTGGCCAAACTTGTCTTCCGCTCGTCATATCTTCATATTGTTTTCTCAAAACACTGAATTCCCCTCATTTTAACAAGCTGGAACAGATTCAAGGTCAGTTTCAGAGTCTGAAACAAAAACAGGAAACGGCCCAGGGAACGAAGAAAGAGGAGACGAAGTACTGGAAAGTGGTGACAAAAAATGAAATAAGAAAAGTTGGTTACTGCAAAACAAACAGCTTGTTTTGGCGGCATTTAAGTAAACAAATGGCAAAAGTAACAATCCTGACGGGACAAAAGATTTTCCCACAGAAAAATTTAGAGCCGCCATTTTCTTCTTTGACTCATGAACTGGACAACATGTGGCAACGGTTTGAAAATTCAAAACAGAAAATGAAGATTTTCCACAGATGTCAGTTAAAAAATGTCTCCTCTCAACTATGCGGAGATCATCCCTCCCGTGAGCGCGATCTCTGTTCGATTATACCCAACCTGAAATTCCTCATTTCATCAGCTGGAGGCCGAGATATAAACTTTCACATCATGAATGCTTGGCGTGGGTGAATAAAGAGTCACTTTTCAAGATACTTAATCCCCAAAGCTGAAAGTAGGTATCAGCTGTACTGAATCATACAGACAAAATAAGGAATCTATTGTTTTTCTTGAGGCCTCTCTCTATTTAAAAAGCAATCCAATGATTCATATGATGTTCTCACCCGGATCGGTTTCTAAAAAAAATATTTTTATATTTTTATTTTAATTTTAATATTTTATTTGTATTTTTTTCTTCTTCAAACTTCTACAATCTCCTCCTCCTCCTTTCGGCTTTTCCCCTCAGGGGTCGCCACAGCGAATCAACCTTCTCCATCTAACCCTATTCTCTGTATCCTCCTCTCTCACACCAACTACCTTCATGTTCTCTCTCACTACGTCCATAAATCTTCTCTTTGGTCCTCCTCGAACCTGACAGCTCAAATTCCAGCATCCGTCTACTAATATATTCTCTGTTCCTCCTTTGCACATGACCCAACCATCTCAGTCCGGCTTCTCTGACCTTCTCTCCAAAACATCTAACATGTGCTGTTCCTCTGATAGACTCATTCCTGATCCTATCCATCCTGGTCACTCCCAGAGAGAACCTCAACATCTTCATCTCTGCGACCTCTAGCTCTGCCTCCTGTCTTTTTGTCATCGTAACTGTTTCTAGTCCATACAGCATCACCGGTCTTGTACACCTTTCCTTTCATTCTGGCCGATACTCTTCTATCACATAGTAGCCCGGACAATTTTCTCCACCCATTCCGACCTGCTTGAACCTGTCTCTCTACCTCTTTACTCTGGACTGTTGACCCAAAGTACCTGAAATAATCCAACGCCTTGATCTCTCTTTTTTTTTTTGCTTCTTCTTTCTTCAATATAATGTTAACATACAGTTAGTGCTTAGAGAACACAGATGTAAAACTTCTTTTTTTCTTTTACAAAACAGACAATCCTTAGCATAAAGTTTCAGAGGACATCTCAGGGGAGGGTGAAATACACTGAAACATTAATGAAAAGATGTGGAAATCAAATGAAACTGCACAGTGACGGCACATTTTAAATGTGACTACAACGGAACGTAATGACGAAAGCAAATACTAAGTACAAAAGAAAAACACCCAGAGAACTGAATAAAAATGTCAGAAACGTTGTCAGAAAAAAAAAACTTTCAAAAGTGATTTAGAGGCTGCGCTAGTAGTTGAGTGTTAAGGGAGGGGATTTTTGAGGTGCAAAGGAAACTTGGGGTCAGCAGCTGCAAAGGTATGACTCCCTTTGTGCTTTGCATTTATCTTTGGTGAGACCAGAAGGAACACATTGGTAGCCCATAATGATCTCAGGATGTTTGGGGGATTTAAAAGGTTGGAGCAGAGAGATTCAAGGTGGGGGCGAGTCTATTTAATTATTTCAACCAGTAAAAGTTATCAAAAAACCTGCATGGGTTTGTGAATCGGAAAGTATTTGTGTTTGCTCGTTGAAAGATGCGGTAATTTAACATCTCGACCGGAAGAAACATCGAACCAATTACCATAAAACCCACACAACTGTTTTCAAGCATGTTTTGAGGAAATTCAGGGCATCAGGGGCAAAACACGGGCCAAATATCATGATTCCAGTTTTGGGCTCTTCCGATGCTGATTACATTAAGGCAGTCAGGCGACATTCTCACAGGGGTTGCACAAATTACTTTTAAAAAACTCATAGCTTTTTGTGTCATCCCCATGTCAGTGAAAGCAGATGTCATGAATTTCTAAAAATAACTGTTAATAAAATATTTAAAATCTTAGGGGGAGCGTGTACAAAGAAAAGATGCTTATTTGTACGACATATTAACTAATCCTAGAGACACCAGGGGATTATACAAGGGTTGTCAGAGAAAAAAAAAAAAAAAAACTCCTGTGAAAGAGACAGGACATGACAGCTGCCGGTGGCTCTTCAGCGAATCTTTTCAAAAATAAGGTGTTTTCACAACACCGCCAACACTTCCAGGTAGGTTTGACAAGATTAGAAACCAGATCCGATGAGATCAACAACTGATGTCAGGAGAATCCGAGAACTCGGGCTCATTTTACAGGATTTGGATGTTGAGGTTGTCAAATTAGTGTCTGTGCAGATCTTTCACATTGAGCTGAGAGTCATTTGTCAGCAAGCAATTATTTATGTCCTATGACACTCTGATCCAACCCAAATTAAATAAACTTTATATGTTATACATTTATGTATGTATATATATTTATGTATACACTGTATATATATGTATCACACGTCTTGCAGGATCATACACAGTTTTCTAAACACAGTAATACAATTAAGATTAATAATGTTATCTTTAAAATGCAAGATCTATTCTGGAAATTCCAACAGAATCTTTTTCTGTCTCGACTGGACAGTTTTTATGTCCCCATTAACTTACTGAACCTCGTCTCTGAAGCAGCTATAAAAACAATTCTGTTTTCATTCTGAGGAGCCGTAGGGAGTTGGTGATCCTGGACAGGCATCAGTTCTCTGTCTTAAAAATGATTAGCGTGGGCTTAAACTCATCAATCTGAATGAGGAAGAGCCGGATCTCTCAAAGTCTGAATTTATTAATGATTACGGGGTCTCAGATGTCTTCAAGCGCTGGACACGGTCTTGTCCGAAACAACTGTTTTCAACTTTAAAACGAGCAGAATAAACAGCAAGACAAATCACAAAATGGACCACACACACACACACACACACACACACACACACGTTTGAGGGATAAAATAAGTAATCGTGAAAACACAAACACCACTGACATACTGACGTTGCAACAGTCATCCAAGTCCCACAAACAAACGCCTCCAGACAAACACGTCTGTTTTCGCCGACAATATTAGAACAACAAATCCACATCCTGAAAGGAGCGATAACATCAGAGCACAATTGGCGTGCGGTTTCGGAATTTATTATGCAGATACAGTATACATGGAATTACAAATGTTCAAGTGAGGTCTGGTAGCATTATTAGTTGATGGATATTATCAATAGCACAACGATACATTTTAGCTTGTGTTGAGATTGGACCGCATTGAAGACGGTTGCCAAAGAACACTTTTTCTTTCGGATCGAACCAGCATGGCAATGTCGGGAGTATAAACACAGGTTACACAGAACATCTCAGCCGATTGCAGCTTAAACGACAGAAATTTATATTTCAAGAAAAAAAAAAACATGAACCAACACCACCACCACAACAACAACAACAACAACAACAACAACAACAAACAGTCAAAAGATTTGGCATTAGCTGCAGATGATATGGCTCGCAGCATGCAAATTATATCATTTCAAATATTTTGAACCGTTTGACTTTAAATTGCTAGAAGCCACTTGTAGAAATGATGTGTACAGTCTGAGGGACGTATTTAGAGCTTTCAGTCCAGACAACCATGGAGTCCCCATTACACTTTATCCACCCCTCTTGTCGCATCCTATCCCGACTTGTGAACATTGACAACCACGGTTTAAATTAACTCTCTAACTTGGGGGCATCAAGTCATGTCCAACATGGAAGGAACAGTCATCATTGATTTGAAGGTGCTGACTATAATCCTTGACTGCTCAGCTGTAAACCCCCCAGGGATTACTGGAGGTGGTGTTGTTCCTAGGACCACATCATCTCATCTTTGTGTTATGAATGTGCTTGTGAATTATAGGATAGCAAAAAAAAAAAAAAAAGGTTCATTCTTGTATGCAGAACAGATGTCTTACAATCCAAACTGATCACGCATGAAATATATTAAAGTCATTAAGCGGTAGTCCGCAATGCAACCATAACACTCGTTTTTTTTACAGAAGATCCCTTCCCTTTGTTTGCGTGTGTCCTCAAATGTCCACAGCGAACGTGACGTACAAGAACCCAGACGGTTTTCATTCATTTAAATCTTGCAAGTGATGTGACCCCGTGAGAGCTCAGGGGAAATGGCTTATTCTAGAAGTCAGATTACAATGCATGTCAGGTCTCATTTAAATGCAAATCTGACGGTTTGGCAAACTCGGTCCATTGTGCCGGCTGCGAGGCTCTTTCCAGCTAATGTTCTTTATTTTTGTTGAACCTACTTATGGCATTGCTTACACGATTTGGAGGACAAAACCCCTTGAAACATATGGTTTCTTCAGCAAGGGATCCAAAGTCAAACACTCCACAGCAGTAGGGAAATCCAATCTAAACAATTCAAGTCAGTAGTAAATAGAAAGATTGGTAAAAGGGGCCATATAGCAAATTGTGAGGCCTAATCATACACAAAAAAAAACAGTTAACACATATAGGGCAGCGAACCAGAGAGCCAAAAAACACTTTCCAGAAACAGCAACACAACACAAGAGACATCGCTGGGGAAAAAAATGAGGAACTAGCATGCACAACAAGACACACAGTGTGTGCATACTTTTAGAAAGCCAAGAAAAATACTCATACCTTGGACTGATCAGATTTCAGGCGAGGTGGAAAATCACAGGGAATCCAAAATGGCTGACAGGAAGTAAGATCTAGCAGACTGGAAATGTACTCATTGAAATGATGGGGATGTGGTGGGGAAATGGTAAGAAGACATAAAAAAAATCCTAAAGTTTCCCCACAACAAACAGAACAATTAAATTTGATTTCATGAGAACATTGCAGTTTTGTTTCCAAGGGGTTTTAACGCATAAATATGACAAAAACAAAACAATTAACATGACAAAGGGCAATTACATGACCATAACCAAGCAGAAACACGCTTTGAGATTTAATTTAAAACATGTAAATCTTAAAAAAAAAAAAAAAAATCGTACCAATTCCCAAATTACGTTTTTGATTCCGTCACTATTTATTATTGCACAGATGTTTATTTTTTTCAAAGGAATAAAGCAATATAACAGTGTTGGTGCTCGACGGCAAAGATACAGGACGGTCTCAGAAAATGAGAATATTGTTATAAAGTTCTTTATCTTTGTAATGTAATTACAAAAACAAAAATGTCATACATTCTGGATTCATTACAAATCAACTGAAATATTGCAAGCCTTTTATTATTTCAATATTGTTGTTTATGGCTTACATCTTAATAAAACTCCAAAATCCTATCTCAAAATATTAGAATATCATGAAGAAGTAATTTCTGTTTTTTTTAATTGCATTACAGAAAAGATCTTTATCACAATATTCTAATTTTCTGAGACAGTCCTGTATTTTCAAACGACCGTGCTGATATTTGTCACAGTTCTTGGAGCACCTTAAGGACCACCTTAACAACTAGACTTACTTGATGCTGAGGGAGAAACTTTCTGCTGACCTTGGCTGCGATCGAACAAGTGTTACAGTTGGATTGGAACCGGCGTCACGTATTACAAGAGACAAGGACGTCCGGCAAGCCAAGATAAATCAGCTCCCCTTTTCCCCTCGGCCTCCCCCTCGGTCACGCACCTGGTTTCTCTTTGACTCCTGTAAGGGAAAAGGAAACAAAAGAATATTGGGATGAAGAAAAAATATATGTCTTTATAGTAAAACACGCAATTAGGATAACAAGGAAACAACAGCTGGGTCGGGATGAAGAGGGCGAGAGGGTGAATCACACACGGATGGGCTGGGAGAACACGGGAGAAAATCCTAAATTTGTGGGAATTGTAAACCGAGAAGGGGAAAAATGAGTCATTTATTATGCCAGGTTGATTGTATCAGTATTATTAAAAAGTTAATAGTTTTAACTTTTGTCTCATTGCTTGTTGGCTCTCTTTCTTTGAATTTCTGTTTAATTCATTTCCGGTTTTAAGACTCATTCTAAACGCCATGAATTGGACACCACCATCAGCTGCTGTCAAGCTTAGAGCAGAAAATGGAAATAAGCCTTTCTGTCTTCAAATCAAACCATAGTACGTTAACTTGGATGCTCGTGTGAATAGTTCATACCATATTCTTTGTGAAGATTTTGGTGGATTCAGTCAAGCTACTTTATTTAGCCACAAAGTGAGCATGCCAATATAAAAGCGCAGAGAGCTACAATAAATTTGATACTAACTTTTGACAGTTGGATAAAAATCAGTATAAGAACACACAATTGAAATTTAAGTGCGGTCTTTCATTGCTTTCTTTTAGGCAGCCTGGTCGAGCATATAAATCGATAAGATGATTAAAGCTTAACAAACATAATTTGTTGGCTTTTACATTTTTTGTTGCCACTTGGGCGTGAGCACTGATACTGCACGTTCGGCTCCAGTCACTCGCCAATGTTGTGTTTTCAGGGTCAAGATAAGCCATGTTTGATGACAAAACTTGACATGTGTCAGATCTTGAAAATAGCATCCAACCATCTTGGCCACGATTTAGAGAAGAAGTCACGGTTGCATGGGAAAAAGCGGTGTTGAGAACAAACCACAGAAAACCCCCGGCAGGGCCCAAAGGAGCAGCTGGAGATGTTGAGTCACCACCAGCACAAAGATTAAAACGTGGACACTCTCCCACAGCTGTTTGACCCCCCTCGGTAGGAATGGTTATTATTTACAAATGTGTCTAGACTAGACTTTCAGGAGCAGATGATGGACTGACCCACACTGCTGTGAGGACATTTTCCTCCGCAGCTGAGGGCACAACCGGCAGGATGAAGCGGAAACAAGAACACCTGGACCTCCAGGTTTACAAGATCTCCGTTTTGAAACCAATGAAATCGGAGCAGGCGGCGTGAAAGTGAGCGCGTCAGGAAGAAATGATGAAGCGCCTTCTTTGTTCTGTCAACAGAGAAACACAAAGGAGAAAAGAGTTACTGGGTTTTACACGCCATCTATTATTACAGACGACGCACTACAACAGACAACATCGCCTTGGAGAAATACGACTCACAACGTTACATTAATCAACGTTGCACGAACTTAGTGCTTCACTCTGTCCGCACTTTTAAATCTGAGCTCTAAAAGATTCGTCCATGTATTTCCTCAATATGTTGTATTTTCATTCCTGGTGTTTGTCTGTCAGCAGTTGGAGTACACAACCCTCATGGGCTAATTATCATGAAACTCGCTGACTGGTTTTAGGAAATAAGCCACTGGATATTTGGTAATATCTGGACATTTTCATTTCCTTGTCTGAAATCCTACATGAGGTTTTGTGCTTAACTACCGAGGAAGACGGTACTCGTGCACCAGAATAGCTGTCAAAAATACTTAAAAACAGGAAAAGTATTTCCGACAGATTTATTAAATCTAATAAAGATGTTCTGAACTATCATTATCTGTTCTTTATTGTTTATATATTTCTTCTTCAACATTTTTATTGGATAAATACAGACAGTAAAATGGGATAAAGACTTTAGGATCTCCACACTTTTTTTCTTTCTCTCCCTGTATGAGGAATGGAGACCATCTCTTCTTTGACTGGACGCTTTCCAACAAAAACAGTCATTCAGTGTTTTCATTCATTATTTTCTTTCCTCTGTGACTCTCCCACAAAGGCTACAATCCAACAGCAATAACTCACTTAAAGGTATATTATTTCATGGTGTAAACTATTTATCGTGGTATATAACGGAAGAGACTGGAGGAATGGAATCGAAAAGTAGATCGTTGAAAAGCTCAAAATGGACAAAAAGCACTACAAATCAGTTTCATTTCAGGTTTTATATGTCGATCTATAGTGAAACTGTATGGGGGGAAAATAAATCCTTTTACAAATTTGGTTAACAATCAACAGAGAAAACATTGCTCAACAGAATAGTTCATCACCCTTAAAACACAGTTATCAGCAGGCAACCTGGTAGATATTTCACACATTCCAAGAAGGAGACTTCTAAGATGTTTTTAAAATTTTAAAATAAAGAAAAACACCAGTTGGTTGAGGTAAATGAGTTTTGAGGAACATGATTCACTCTCTCAGACAGTGAATACAACAAACCGGGAGCAGCTTTGGTCTTCTCCCCCTTCTCATCTGCAAAAAGAGACTGCAATATAGCTATATATTTATTTTTCCTGCGGCTAATTAAGTGGAAATTAAAGTTATCCGGTTTGCAAATGAAGCTATTTCGGTAAATAATTGTTACAAAGTGGGGGATTCAGTCGACGGCAATCCGAGCGGCTGCGACTTGAAAGAGTGGCACGAATGTATTGCATTGATTTTCTGGAGCTGAGCATGAAGCACATCCAGGCGATGCCTCATCTGAGGCCGGCAGCTGCCCTGGAGAGAATCAACACTCAAACAAGCAATTGAACAGGTTTGCTTCAGATGCTGAAAGAGGCTGGGTTAATGGACTGCTGTTTTTTATCTCTTCCGTTTGAGCTGCGCCACGGGAGGCGCTGTTTTTTTTTTGTTGAAAGAGTTCAAGACATGAAAGAAGTCATTGTCAGAGTGGTTTCTGATTTACAGTATATCAGCTGAAGTTACAGTGGAGGCAAAAACAAAAGATCCTGGGAACACGCAGGGATGTGAAAGCAACAACTGGTTAAATTCTACCCTAAAATGCCCCCTAAAAATGTGTCAGTGTGTTGTTAAAAATGAAATAAACCACCCGGACAGCCCTGTGTATATGAACTGCATGGATGAAAATGTGCCTTGATCATGCTCCGCCACAACCGCTCAAACTAAAAACGCTTGGCTGAAGCGCGTCCTTTGTACGCTAAAGCGAGACCATCCCAATCACCTTATCTTGCATCATCTCTCAGTGGTGGCATTCGGATCGCACAGAGTAACTGTTACAATCCAGAGGTTAGTGGAAACTTTATTCTTCCAACTTTGATAATGAAGGTTTAATCAGTCATGGGAAGTTGATAGCGAACGTCTAAAACAGGTCCTTGAAAGCTTCGCTTTGTGTTCCATGTATTCAGAGAATCCATAATACAGAAAGGAACATATAAAGAAACGAAAGCTTCGAGCTCTACCTGAGAGACGACTGGGGGAGTGACTTATTATTTAAAAGACGAACAATTAAGGTTGCTCTTGAATGCCTCAAGCACTGCTTGCCTCCTTGAGCGACAGCACGACTTAATGAGAAACCACAAAAGCAAACCATGACAGACTACAATGCCACATTTAAAAAAAGGTATCTATATTTATACCTGAAGTACTTACAATGCATTACTTTCAAATGGTCACAATAATGAAAAAAAAAACAAATAAATCAATGAATTCATTAATTGAATGGCAACAGCAGCAAGTATGAGCCCCAAATCAGCAGAAACGACCGATTGATGCGTTGGCGATGGACTAAAAGCTTACCGACATAACAAGAAAGACGGGACTGAACAGAAATTCTGCAGATTTATGGATGTAGTGAGAGAGGATGTGAAGATAGTTGGTGTGAAAGAGGGTTAGATGGAGAAGGTTGATTCGCTGTGGCGACCCCTGAAGGGAAAAGCCGAAAGGAGGAGAAGAGATATGGAGTTAAACCGCTCCTACTGCTTTTGGTGTCACTCACCTGTGCAGAAATCAATGATGTAAATTTGTTTTATGCGTGTGTATAGGTGTGTGTGTGTGTGTGTGTGTGTGTGTGTGTGTGTGTGTGTGTGTGTGTGTGTTCTTGACAAGGTTCAAACATGACAAACGACTTTCCCCTTTGGGGATCAATAAGCATGTATGTTATATTATGTTATGTTATGTTATGTTATGTTATGTTATGTTATGTTATGTTATGTTATGTTATGTTATGTTATGTCATGTCATGTCATGTCATGTCATGTTATGTTATGTTATGTTGTGTTGTGTTGTGTTGTGTTGTGTTGTGTTGTGTTGTGTTGTGTTGTGTTATGTTATGTTATGTTATGTTATGTTATGTTATGTTATGTTATGTTATTCTATGCTATGCTATGTTATGTTATGTTATGTTATGCTATTCTATGCTATGCTATGCTATGCTATGCTATGCTATGTTATGTTATGTTATGTTATCCTCTAACAGAAAGCTAAATATTGATTTGTTCCCACAAAAGCACAAGATAAACCCAAGTTCATAGGATAGTTTTACATTGGAGGGTTTCTCTTCATATGGATTTACATGTATATGAATTTCCATGGGAGTGAAAGCATTGCTAGGCTCAGTGGTTTCGACGCGTTATGAAAATATCTCCAAAAATCACTGGAGAAAAATAAACAAACGTCCCTCCACATGGCCCCACTTTTGACCTGGAATGTAAAATGACCTCATGATCAAAAACTTAACTCATGTTCGCAGTCCTCAGCATCTCCACTGGCTCCCTCCTCCACATCTCGAGTCATCGTTTTTTTTTTTCTGCATCAGAATTGGATGTAGAGCTCTGTGATAATTTGTGTGTGTGTGAGTGAGTGTGTGTGTGTGTGTGCGGGGGGGGGGGGGGGGGGTGAGCTCCGCAAATGATGGAACACAGTCTGCTCAGCGTCTTTTGGAAAGAGAGAGCTGCTTTATTAATGAGAAAGAGAACATTTACCGGAGGTTGTTGTGGGCAATAGCTTCCAGGTAAGACATTTTATGAGGTTGTATTTCTTGCATAACTTATCTGTTGTGTGTTTTTGCAGAATTCTTTGCCAAGATCTTATGTTTTACTGTCTCTCTTCATGCTTTTCTTTCTGTGTGTATGCTTGTTATCAGAACTTTATATGAGTCATCTAAAGCTGCAACTCACCTATTTTCCTTTATGTGGCATCATTTTAAGCCAAAACAACATTTTTGTCTATATTTAAAAGTTGGTACATCTGGTGAGAATTATTCAATCTGCATTTTGAGAGAAACAATGCTTTGAATTCTGTCAACTGACGGAATTCCAAGTCCATTTGGAAATAAATGATAACAGAAATCACTCATATTTGCTCTGGTGGCTTTGAATCTGAATTCTGGCGTCATCTGCTGGCCAAATGTTTAAGCACTTTACGAGGCACAGGGTGAAGAAATGCGATTGATTTTTTTATATACATAATATAACTTGGGACGTTTGACTTTCTGCGTAAATTTTGTGTTTGAATCTGGTTTTGTTCACCATCTGACTACTGAGACTATGGCATATTAACATAAGGACTACAGATGGAAAGCAACCTCATTCGGTCTTGTCCACCATCTGTTTGTGCAAATTATTTATGTGTAAATCAACTTTCAACCAGCCATTAACGTAAGGACATGTCGGCAGTGAAGTAAGACACTCGACCAATAGCTTCAAAATTTTTCATTAATTGATTAATTTCATATTAATATTAGATATATTGTAATGTTAATTTTTATTGATATTTCAATGTGTAGTTGATTAATTTTTTTATCTGTTCATTTTTTTTATTTTCCAAAAAATGTATCACTATATCAGTTTTGTTGCTCTCTCTAATATGGGTATTTTAAAAGTTAATATTTTTAGCAATGTAGCTAAAATGTCCATGATAAACTTATAAATTGTGAAAAACATTAGTGAAATCAAGTTCTTGGGGATATTTTAAGCAACTCTTGCAAGACCTACTTTATATAAGAATGGAAGAAAAATTAAAAAAAACTCATGTTGATCAACCATTCTGTTAAATATGTTGTATTACAAAATGTAAAGGGGCAAAAAGGGGTAAATGTAAATATAGCTCATGTTACAATACATGGAAGTTTTTTTGTTTTTTTAATGTGATTTCCTATGACACACTGAAAGCAGCACTGAGAAAAAAAACTGTCTATTCTAAATCATATGAAAGAAATAATGTATGTTATCCCATTTACCTCCCCGACTCTTTCCCAGCTTTCACACTCTATCAGTTCAAAGCTGTTGTGACCTGAACTGCTGGGTGTGCAATTAAATTTAATTTAACTTGCAGTGATAAGACAATTAATGATGTCTTGTTGAATTATAATGATTAACATTACTTATTATTTTGGAAAGTAAGAAACACTTTAGAGCTACTGACAAAAACAGATAAATAATGATGGGTTTGCAACCATATTTCAAACAAACTGTAATTCTATGAATGATTTTTATTTTTCCTTTCTTTCTCTGTTCAGTGGGATGGACATCAAGTTGATGTGTGTGCTGCTTGGTGCGGCCACTCTGACTGTGTTGGGTCAGAATGAAAGCAGTAGGTGGAGCCGGCAGAGCCTCCCGACGCTGCTGGACGATCGCACCGAGCTGTTAAACAAACCCCTGTACGGAGGAGAAAGGGACAAAAAGAGAGGTGGGGATGAGGAGAAAGGTGACACAAAGACACTCTGTGGGATAGAGTGTCAGCAAAAGCTCCCGCAGGTGGATGAGAGTGAACAAGAAAGAGTCTTGGGATATGAGACAATGTATGAGAACGGCACACTGACGCACACAGATGTAACCCTGCAGGGTTTTAACATCACTCATTTGCCGTCCAGCTCTTCTTCACGTACACGCAACAAACGTCAAGTTTATGGAACAGATGGACGCTTTGTGATTTCCGATTCCCACTTCATCACTCGCTACCCTTTCTCCACCGCAGTCCGCCTATCCACAGGGTGCTCTGGAGTGCTGGTGTCCTCGAAACACGTGCTGACAGCGGCTCACTGCATCCATGATGGCAAGAAATACCTGGAGCAAGCGAGGAAGCTGAAAGTAGGAGTGTTACAGCTGAAAACCAGGCGAAATAGAGAGGGCAAGAGGGGAAGAAGGAAGCAGCGAGGTGGGAGGAAAAGGAAAGAGGATGCCACCGAGGAAAGAATACAAGCGGGTGAAGGTGAGGAGCTGAATAGCATTGATGAGGGTCAAGTTCGGGGAAGACAGGGAGTTAGGAGGCGCAGGGTGAGGACCGGCAGCGGAAACACGGTCGAGTCTAAAAGAAGAGGAAAACCAAGGAGAGGCGGTCTCAGGAGAATACGGCGCAGCGATGAACCTAGGAAGAAGCCGGCCTTCCGTTGGACCCGAGTAAAACTAACCCAAATCCCTCAAGGATGGATCCAGTCGGAGAGCGCCTCCGACTCGGTGGCCTCCGATTACGACTATGCTCTCCTGGAGCTAAAACGACCCCTCAAGCAAAAGTTCATGGAACTCGGAGTGGTGCCTTCAAGCGTACCCCTGAGCCGCATCCACTTCTCAGGTTATGATGCAGACAAAAGCCAGCTGGCGGGTCGCACCGATGAGAAGGTGGTGTACCGTTTTTGCTCAGTGGCTAAAGAGTCCGAGGATCTGATGTATCAGCACTGTGACGCTCAACCAGGGGCCACGGGTGCAGGCGTTTATATCCGTCTGAGGCGAGACGTGCAGGGAGGAGGAAAGGGGAAGTGGCAGCGGAGGGTGATCGGGGTGTTTTCAGGTCATCAGTTGGTGGAACTGGAAAAGGGGGAACAGAGGGATTTTAACATTGCGGTGAGGATCACTCCCCCAAAATATGCCCAGATCTGCCATTGGATTCACAGAGATCCCAGTCTCTGCAAAGAGGTTTGAACAATAGAAGCGTCCAGCAGGAGATCACAATTTCATAGGAATATCAAAGATCCTATAAAGGAGGATTCAAAGAAAAACGTGCAAAAAGTGAAAGTAACATTTAGCTTATTTCTCAAGCACTGTAAAGGAACACATCCATAGGTGATGTGTCATGGCGGATAGATTATTATCCCTGCATTCCTTTATTTTTGACTTGTGATGTACCCATGTATGTACATATATATATATATATATATATTTCAATGTGCATATTTTACTGTTGATGTTTGACAATAGGTATACAAATGAACTTGAAAACAATTACTGTATTATTGTACTGCTAGTTGACAACTCTCAGCAGGTCTTGTACGATTATATGCTTCAATAGATTGTGGCACACAAAGCAGAAAATATATGATGACAAGATAAATTTTGATTATGCATACGACGAATAAATATGTCAAATGTTGTCAATGGGGTGATTTTTTTATGACGTAATGCACATTTTTTTAGAAGTACTTTTTTTTCCAATATTCTATGTTGTAAAATGTGTTGTTATAGTTACTTCTTGGCATATTATATTTCCATCATTTTATAATCACGGAACAGCTGGTATGGGCTCCATCATACCCCGGATCCCCGAGTGCAGGATAAGCAGCAGAAGATGGATGGATATCACGGACATAATAGAGGTACACTATGTTTGTTTTTGTGAGTGATGTAAGATAATAGGAATGCTGAAAACAATCTGATTAGCATGTCTTAATCATTATTATTATTGGAAATACTACTACTGATGCTGATAATGATAATTATAATTTTCAACCGACCAACGTAACTGAAGAGAGATAAGTGATGAGCCAGTAGGATGGTTCAGATCAGTGTATTTGTATTTTATTGCATCTCATTTGGACTCACATGCAGGTGGGGGGCATAAGAGAGGGAGGAAGGGAGGACAATGCCATCCATTTTAATCCAAAAAAAAAAGAAACAAAACTACACAGCCTTCATTTGAATACTTAGCAAACATCATTATCCACATCCTTTTTGTACTTGTATGATATAGTCACCTTTATTTTTCTTTCAACACTTGGTAATGCCACAACGGATTAAGATATAGTCACCTTGAAAAGAAACAACACAGAACATCCAGCGTATACTTGAGTGCTTTACAGTGAGAGTCCCCGAGCCGTCCAGTGCCAGGACCGGTCTCCTCGTTGACCCCCAGAGGACTGAGGCCACATTCCAACCACAAACATTAACGCATCCGTGTCTCTTTGATATCCAGCCTTACTTTAAGTCAAATTTCATCCTGCGGAAACCAAGGCAAGGGAAGGAGTTCATTGGGGTAGAATGCATCCCACGTTGCGATGAACTCCAAACCAACAGAGGGCGCAACAGTAAACTCTGTGGCAAAGTTTCTTTCCAATACTGCACCTGATGACGGACTGAGAGGTATGTACAAAGAATATTGGGATGTTCTCATCCACTTGCCTTTTTTCAAACATGTAATTTGATGTAACTAAAAATATATGGTACATTTTTTTTTCTCTCAAAATAAAGATTAAAGAAAATATGTATAATCTATCAAAATAGTCTAAAATGCATAAGTCAATTTTAACACAGTTTCGCAACTTTTGCGTGTTCCGTACAGATCTAAAAAAAAAGAGAATAAAGTGAAAGTAAAACCGAACACAAACCAATGTGCTCCGTGACAGTTTTATATTTGCAACGCAAGTTGTTTCCAGGATTGTTCTGAATAAGAATTGTTGCAGACAAGTGGGAAGATTGATGGCCAAGCAGGTAAGAGGTACAACCAAGTTTTAGGAGGAATGGGAGGGTTGGCCGGTGAAATTACACACACTGAACACAGTCCACATTTAACAATACAGTCCTTGTCTGGGAGATGCGCAGAGAAACAAACAAATATCCACCATTCCAAGTCAGCTGATACATGGAAATCCAGAATGAATCTAAATACACATCTTTTTGTTGATTTTTCATTCGTATATTAAGTAAAGTTTAACACCGATTTACACATACACACGCACCCGCACACACACATAAACAGTTTTTTTTTTTTTTTTTTTTTTTTTTTTTTTCTGTATCTAGGGTTCACATTCACAGTTGTGCTACAACAGTAGATAAGGAGGGGGCAAGTTGTTTCAGGGGTGCGGCTGGTAAAAGGACAGAAATCGTTGAACTGATGGCTTGTTGGGACGTGACTGAGGGGAGGCAGTGGGGAAGTGCAGTTTTCCACATCCACAGAGCTCTGGACACAATGACAAACCTTTGGAAATAGATCACAACACTATCATCAAAAAAAAAAAAGATTTACAAGGTGATTTAATGGCACAGACACACAATGTCAAACAACATGCAAGTATAAAAAAAAACCCACGCAAACATCCGCTAAGTGTTACATTAATAGAGGATCTCCAGGATAGGTTACAAGAAGGACTAACAAGATTAGTTATATAATAATGTAATCATATGAGCAGAGAACCGGCAAGAAATGACCCAGAGATAACACATATTACCCACACTTTGGAAAAACACACTTCGTGTTTATCCCGGTATGTCTTTGTGGGTATTCCCATGCAGTGTGAGGTAGAGTCTCTGGATTTGGTTGTGTTTTCAGTGTCTGGCACCATCAGGGTCACACACACACACACACATCCGGATCTCCACCAGGAAAAGTGGCAGTATAATATCACAAATCCAACACCAACCTAAAATAATTCAATTAGCTTGTCCAGTCCAATCAAAGTGACCTTACCTTGGGAATTACACTTCAGTCGGTCTACATGAAGTCCTTAATATTAAGGTCATCCAGAGCGTTCCTGGGTGGCGGAGGCTTTCTTGGGCTCTGGGCCACTCCAGGAGACATCTGCAAGCATATTACGCTTTCAGCACGCGGCTGTAAAACCAAGCATTCCGTTAACGTGTTCCTAGCTGACGGCGTTACCGGTGCCCCGGGGGTCGCTCCGGTGGCAGGGAAGCCAGGCCTCACCATCGGCATCATGGGAGCTCCGCCTACTGGTGCCCCCGGCTTGCACAGAGACACATAGAGGAAAAAAAAAAAAGGATACAATGACACACAGTACACACTTTCTGAGGGGTGCGTTTGGGACACCTAAAGGGCTCATTGTCCAAGACTTTCCCATAATGTCCAGAGTGGTTCAGGGACATTACTGGACTGGACTGGTTTGTCTTACCAGGCTGAAGCTGGGGTGAGTCCCCGTAAAAGGAGGAACACCTATGGGAATGGTCTAAAGGTGTGGAGGGGAGGGAGAGGAGGAGTCGGGATCACTATGTAACAGACAGACACAATGCAACACAACGCAAACTCACATAAAATAAAAAAAAACACAATGTTTTCTACAGTGATCGACGGACAGACGCACTCCAACACACGCAACATCATTAAAACAAAGGATTCACACATGCACAAAGCTTTAGAACGCAGGAGGAAACTTGTTGCAGGCTGACAACATCCGTGTGCGTCAGAATTACAACTTTATCGTCCTTTTTAGGAAAATAAATGGGTTGAGTATAGCGGGGTGGGGGTTGCGGGCTGGGGAGGGGTAAAAGTGCCGGGATCGCTAGAGCTTTATCAGGCTTCGAAGAAGGAATGAACTTCAGAGAGGAATAAACCGTTTCCAAGCAACAGCTCCTTGTCTTTGGCACCTTCATTTGCCACTTCATCGCTCTCCAGCAGAAAATATCCAAATGTGTGAACCTCATTTTTTGTGTTTCGGTCATATTCCGGACATACGTGGAACATGCAAGAGGCCAACTGATTGATCCGTTTTATCTCCTTGCTTTTCTTCCACCCTTGACATGGGCCTCAGAGAACAACTGAACATGGAACCTGGAGAGCCAGATGAAGGCAGTGCCTTGTGATTGCGGCTACGCCCTGTCTGTTGCTGCCATGCGGTTCCACTCCATGCTATAAGACACAGACAACATTTACCATGGGAGCACCCCAACTGGGGGGAGCTACCTGAGGGGCTGCAGGGGATCCCATTGTAAGATCTGGCAGTGTGAGAGAGAGGGAGAGAGAAAGAGAGAGAAAGTGACGTTCTACAAAATTGCTGCCCTCTTTGGCAAACATTATCACACAACCATTCTTTTATTCCAACTGGGGGAATGTTAAAGGGATAGTTCAACATTTTGGGGAGACTTTTTTCAAAAAATTTAGTTTTGCGGATGCCTAATAAAAACAGAAAGCAAAAGATATAAAAGTACTGCAGTGATGACTAAAATACCCCATGAAACACTGATATCACTTTTCAATTCATTTTGCAGAAAACAAATAGAGACATTAACAATATTTTTATTCACCTGCAAATACGTCTTGTTAAATGCCTTCATTTTTAGGAATTCGAAAATGTTCAAAATGCTGCAGTGGCTATAGAAGAAACAATTATGTATGTTTAGTTATGATTAAATGTGTTGGTAATTATTACAAATTACTGTGGATATTAAAACAAACTGAGTTACAGTTGTGACTGGCTGCGCTCTGACCAGGATCATTCTCTAAGGCAAAAACACATAATAAATTAAACATTCCTCTGGTTCGGAAGATAAATCAATCGGCCTACGAGTCAATCCGTCAAATGCTCATTCAGATCAAGCGCTAGACAAATCATCACATAGCCCTCGGGTCCACATTTTAATATATTTCCCCAAAATATTGTACTTTTCCTTTATGCTTGGACCTACAGTATTGCTAGAAGCTACTTACTACTCGCCATACTGGCCATGGAGGCGTCAACGTCACCTGCTTGGGGTGTCAGAGTGGGCTTCATTACATCCCCTAGGCCATCAAATACTACGGAGAGGATGGGGGGAGGGGCACATAAGGAGAGGGTGGGAGATGATATTAGCTATCCTAACACGACTACAATTCAGCAGACTGCCTTACTACTTGGAATTACCATGACAACCAGTAGATGTCTCCATGACAACAAGAGTAGAAATTATTCACAGAGTAGATTCGTATCAGAGAAAAAAAAAAACATGATGAGATATTTCCAAAAAAAAAATTGTGTGGTCATTTGGACCACACAAAATAAAATGACTTCTGTCATTTGTTACTGAATGAAACAAGTGAAATACTAAACAAATAGAAAACATTTATATCAGTGACAGGAGACATCAGTCGGCCGGGTCGCTTAGGTTTACTACATGAAAATCACTACTCAGTTAAAAACGTTTACATTTAAAAAGTTAATAATAATGACTGTGGTGATTTTGAATTATTTCAGTTTCACAAATTCATCAATCAAGTTTTTGTCCTGTGCTTTTATTTGTTACTATCCAACATTTAACTTTAATGATATTCTGATCTCTTCATGCTTTTTTTTTTTTATCCTGACAGTGATAGGACTGGTAGCGTGGATTTAGGTTCCAGTCATTTCAACGGTTCGGGTTTAAATCCCACCGCTGCCATTACGATTGAGGGTTTAAAGAGCGGCTAACTGTTGAAGTGTTGTTAAGCAAGACACTGAAACCCTAACTGCTCATCGGATGCTGCATCAGTGCCTGAACCCATGCATGATAGGTTCAATGCACGCAACAATATTTGCTGATATTCAGTGTGAAAAAACACAGGTTTTTCTCTCTTTTCTTCTAATTGAGGGTAGCAATCAATGATCCTCGAGAATAAATGCAAGCTGAGTTGAACGGCTAGTAAGTTTAAGCTTTCTTGATTAGGAAAGAAAACATAAATATGGGAAATGTTGATTATTTACATGTAAAAATATGAACGCGTTTGTTCTTTCAATTTATCGGTGTATTTTTAAGGAATGGGCTGTGGCAAAGTACAAAATCAGTTCATCAGCTTTTTGATAAATTGTGATAATTTTCATTGTTACTTTCAATGAGAGTTCAACACGATTCATAATGACAGAAGAAGCACTGCAGCCTTGTGTATATGTTGGAGAAAGAGCAAATGGCACTCGGTGTTTCGCACTCATTGTAGCCGTGGATCATCTGGTGCCGGACAGGACAGTGCAGCTGAGCCACAACTGCAATGCAGCAGTGCACTGTGAGACATTAGCGTGTTGAAGAGCGAGAAAACTCACCGAATCGAATAGCAGGAAGCAAGCAATGAGCCAGCCCAAGAGCCAGATGGAGAGAGAGGACGAAGATACGAGACAGAGAGAGAGAAAGAAAAAGACTGGAAAGTAAAATATACAGAAGCCGGAGAGAAAAAGGGCCAATGATTGTGTTTCAAAAATGCCACGAGGGAATAAAACCATTCAAGGTTGAATGATAGATGGGGAAGAAAGAGTTAAGCCTCAAAGCAGTAGAAATGCAGACCATCAGTTGTGTAACATGCAGACTAGTGGCGCCGGAGTTCGCGAAGAACCAGGTGAGGATTGTCCGTTTTAAATGGATAGTGTTGCCATGGTTACCAGCTGCATAGTCACGGAGAGTGGGAGGAATTCCCTGAGGACTAATGGGCAAGTGAGGTAACAATGCTTACGTTAAAAGGAAAATCTCAGTGACGACAATGAAACGCCAAGCGGTTAAGACATCCATACAGTTATCTATTTGTTCAAATTAGGGTTGTCATCATGTATATAAAAATAATAACTCTGTTTTTCTTTTAAAACATGTCTGAATATCATGGCAATACTTTATAAATGATAAATAATTAGAGTCTGAATGATATTGATGCTTGGAGTAAAACTGAAGAGGAGGATGAATCATTAAATTAAATCAGATACAGACACAAACAAACACTACAGGTGTGAATCATAACCACGCATTGGTTACAATTGACAATTAAGGACACAATGTGACAACACGCAACCAAACAATGTCAGTTGATGTAAGTATTCTTAATAAAATGATTGGAAATCAACATCCAGAGCGGGATGTTAGTTACATTCAACCACACATGAACCTCAGAACCGAAATGTTTTGCGTAAAAATGTCGATCTGTTTTGCGTGTCGCCAATACTCATAAATGTGAAAGTCCTATATCATTCATCAGAAACCATCTGTGGTCAGAATCAGGATCACTTAATTTGCCCCCAAGGGACAATTGGAGGGCACGTGGGGCAGCATCCAAAGATCCAAACATCTATAAATAAACTGTACATCTGTACATGTACACAAACGGCTATTCATCCATTAAGTAGAATACGTCTTTCAGTTGTAGTCATGTTTACAGACTTTACACCACATTGAAATTCATTTGCCAAAAAAGGTAATTATTTATATAAAAAAAAAAAAAAAGTACAACTAGTATGAATTGAAGTTATAGCAAGAATCGTTGTAGCACGGCAGTCATGGCGGCCTTGGTTAAACACTCCAGCCAGTATGCAGCACTTGATGAAAACAGCTGCATACTGTGTGATGCGTTCATGTGAAATGGAAAACCATATTAGCGTGCCTTTCTGCATGCAGCGCAGCCCCTCACATGGAGCGTTTTTTACCTGACATCAGCTCTGCACCGGGGGCAGCAGGGGCGGCTGCGGCAGCAGCGGTGCTGTCTCCTCCTGTGGACTCTGGCAGGCCGACCACAAACATAGCATGTCATGAGCGTTACATGTCCATCGCAGCATGAGGGCAAAGAGGGGGTAAGAGTCAGCCTTCCGCTCTACATCGCTGATGCCAGAAGCGTTGAGAGAGGAAAGGTGAAAGAATTTATAAGCGATCAATTGTCTTGGTTGACAGTTAACTTGCACACTTTAAACTGTCAAGATCCTCACACGTGAAAGGTGCACCAACACACACACATAAACGACAATCTTGTAACAGCCACCCTTAATGTGGCCCTACATTGTTTACCTACTTAATTCAAGTTATGACATCATACCTTGGTATGTTAAAAGGCAAGCGAATAGATCAAAATCGTGCATAGATTGTGACTCAAACCAAAAAAAATATTTTCACTGGTGGGACACCTATGAGGAAATAGGTTAACGTTAGCAAATGAAAATGGTGAAGGGAAAGTACATGCATGAACAAACCTACTAATTATGATAAAATCATATAATGAATTGCACAATCTGAGGTCTGTCCAACAAAACTCCTCAAAAAACGAGTTACCCACCAAATAGATTCATGATGGCTCCCGTGTCAATTTTAGGTGAGGGTGCAGGGGGGAGGAAGGGGGCGGGGGAATGGAATACATCTGCTGGGGAGGGTAATGGTAATGGAGATGGTATTTAGTTGGCAAACAGACTAAAAACAACACGCTTTCTCTCTTTCTAACACACACAAACACACACACACACACACACACAAGGCTATGGACTCTGTTTTATTAAAATGCATACTCTCACTTGCAAATGCCGGGCACACATACTTAGCTTGCTGGGATTGGACGGCAGTAAGGGTTATTTCGTGAGTCCTACAAGCTTTTAGTTAACCTGTAGGCCAGCAAGCTCATTTCCGGCATCTAAGCCAAGGAATATTCATGGGGGGGAAAAGCCATTGCAATACAGGATATGAGAGTGTAAATTCTGTGGAGATAGCAGGGTGCATGCACCAGGGTACCCGGTGTAAACAAGTCAGTGCTACGTGTGCGACGTTGAACCATAGAGATTTACAAACACATGCACAATCCGGCACCAGGTGCTCAAAGGCTACAGAGTATTGACGATGCTCACACACACAGCAGTCAAGAAGGGAATCCCTTCTATATAGAAGAGGAGAGGAGAGTAGCAGGAGCAGGAAGCCAGACAGATGTCAGTCAACACCAATATGAACAAAAGACTGTAAAATTAATAAGTGACCACACACATAAAACGTTTACCGCTGAAAAGGTCAACTGCAGGGTTGGCGGTACTGGAGGCTACGGGAGCTGAAAATGTTGCGTTGGTGATGATGGTGGTGGACGAGGTGAAGAGTGGTGAAGGGGAGGGGGAAGAGGGCTGGGGCATCACAGAGCTAAAACAGGCTTCAAGCGAACTAGCCGGGTTATTACTCTCCACCGTCATCATGCCGAAAAGGTCTAGACTTGAGGGAGAGGCATTGGTGCTACCATCCAAGACAGCAAAAGGGTCTTTTGATGTGGGGATTGGGAAAAAAAATGTGACACATGGAGATAATGTGAGACAATGACAGTAACAAAAACTGACATGATGTACACTCCATGTGGTCATACAATCCTAACGCTAACAATGAAAGCTGCGAAGAGGTCCACAGGCACAGTTTGAACTTTAAGCATGGGGTTTTGCATAAAAATAGAGGAAACACAATATGATGTTTTGCATCGGCTAAAAACTTCAGACTGCGCCTGTGACGGAAGCTGAAGGTGATATTAAGGAATGTGAATCTGAGAATGGATAGCCCACAAAGTGCAGAGGTTCCACACACCCCAGTTTCTGGAATCGGACCACTGAACGACAACCGTACACTTGGAAACTACAACTTAAATAGGTTGGCCATTTCACGACCGCAATAATATAACCAAGTGAGGAGTACTGTCTTTGACAAGACAACAGAGTGACTAGTCCATCTGTCCCTATAATTCTTTGCTTTGGCCTTTTCCAAATTCCCTCCCGTGAATTTCTTTCTCCCACACGCTCACACACAGGCTCTGAGTCACCCACCAGCTCCAGTGTTGGTGGCTGGGGCAGGTGTAGCTGCAGCTCCACCCTCAGCTGCTGCTGCTGTTGCTGCTGCCGCAGAGGCCTCAGTGGCAGGGGCAGGCGTTGCAAAGGCATCTGAGGTTGGCACAAACCCCAGCGGTGGACACGGAGGTCCAGAGAGACAGCGACAGATGGAGAAATAAAAGAGAAAACCAAGAAAAAAAGAGGAGTCAAAAAAAATGACAGGAAAGAGAGAATTTCAGGAATAAAAACAGATACGCTTAAAAGATTGCGCAGGAAACAGGACGTGACAGTGCTTTTTCTATTGTTTCATTGTCTCTAAAGAAAATGCAGACAGACAGGTGAATGGACAAATGGGAGTACAGACACAAGGCCATATAAGACTCTACTTAAGGATACTACCTAGTTAAAGAAGCAGTGACTACTTTACAATTCCTATTTGTAGCTCCAGCAATGTGACAGTGTTTGATAGGATCACTTTTCACAGCAGTCAAGAAAAGCACGTTTGCCTATCAAACAAGACCCGTGGAGAATGAGACTGGTGGTAGTTCAAGTCCAAGTCTGAAGTAAAAGTATAATGCGGTGCAGCGATCTTTGAAAATACTTGTGGAGTAGATTTCAGTTTAATTGTGAGTATCGTCGGTCACCTGCAAGATCTTATTTGTGGTAGCTGAGGATGATGGAGATGTACATCACTAAAGATCAATTGTTTCTTGTTTGAGTTTATGGACAAGCCTTTTTATCATAATTCTGTAGTAATGCTTTATATTACGGCCTGCAAATCACCGAAGTTACAAGTGTGAAAGCAAAACAAAATAAGATTGAAAAAAAATGGTAAACCTTATCGATGTGATAGATGATTACCAAAATGGAATGCATAAATTTTTGCAAGAGAAATCATACAAAACCTAGATTTACCTGGTAACTAGAATTTAAATTGGATTAAAATAGTTAGATAAATTAGTTTTACTGTAAACAGCCTGTTACAACCTACAATATCAAATAAATTGATGATGTAGTCGTAGAACTAGTAGTAGTAGTAATAATAATAATCATCATCATCATCATCACCATAATAATAATAATGGCTGAAAGAAAAAATCTGCATTCAAATGGACCCTATAGCCATGCTAAGATTGTGAGGGGGTTCCTGCAAAAGTCCTCTGAGACACCTCTCCCCTGTGCTGTTACTTAGTAGCAAGTGATCAGCTTGAAATCTCTATCAAATCGACTATCCTTACATGATGTGTGATTGGCAAAGGAAATTAATAAATTAGCATACCTTGTTGAAAGTAAAAATTAAGAAATGCATGTATTTACTGGTGAATTTGTTACCCGTGACATTTTTTTTGGCCTTGAACAGCGGAAGAGCATCATCACTCTTACTGTGTAAGATTGAAGTTCCGTATGTCAGATAAATAAAAGCCTTAGATTCACAGTATTTAAACAATATAGTCAATCGGATGGTTTCTAAGATTGTAAGTGCAGGCAGTAATATAAAGGGCTGACATTTCAGTCCACAGACTGTATGTGTTTCAGCATGCAGTCATCTGTATTATCACATTAAGTGATGGGTTCTAGGGTTGAGCTTCCCAGAGGGATTCTGTCGTAGAGAATTCTCTGGAAGCCCACTGACCTCCCAACAGATCCATATTGGCGGCGCCAGGGGAGGTGGTGGCTGCTGTGCTAGCGGGAGGAGCTAGAGAGCCTCCAGGTTCTGCTGCTGCAGGTGTGGGTGTTGCTGCTGCAGGGGAGGGAGCAGCTTCTGCTGTGAGGGTGGGTTCGGATAGCAAGGAATCGCCCATTTCTGCGAGTACCAACGGGGTGTTTGAAATTCCCAAACAAAGGTACCAAAGTAAAGCCCAAAGGAGCAACCAAAACAACCAGTTGAGTCCCAGTTACAGCAAAGCAAGCCAAAACAAATTCAAATTAATCCCATTGAAGATCAATTGGAATCGACAAAGGCAAAAAAAGTAAAATATTTAACCAAATTAAAGTTGCAAAAATACCCATCACCACCGATCAAAACCAACAAAAAATGCAACCAATGAAAATAGTACCCGTTGTAAACCAAAAACAGACAATGGAATATGTGGAGGAAGGGGAGAGAGGGCAGAGAAAGACAAAAAGACCACTCAGACTAGAGAGAACAGCTAGAGGAGACAAACAAGGAGGTAACCATGACACAGTATCGGCTATCTAAAGATTTAAACACTGAGATTGTTTCCAGTTTGCCTCAATTTCAGGTTAGGAGTTGTTCTTTTATGAAAACCTCTCAGTGACATTGAAGTAAACTGGTGGAGGATACAAGCACAACACTCATTGTGACCAAAACCACTAGGGAATGTGAAAAATACTCACCCGATCCAAGGAGGTCTGTTCGAGCGGACAGCAAATACAGAAGTATTAAATTAAATTCATGATCACCGAAGAAATGCAGTTAATTCTGAACTATTTCAATATGTGGAGTCCATCCATGGAGTTCACACTTCAGTAAATTCAAAGTCAAATATATGAAAAAAGCCTGAAAAGGCATTTGCATATACCTCCCCAAGACGTGGGGGCAGCTGATGTCACTGAGGGGCCAGAAGACGAGAGTGGATCCAGGTCCAGCAAAGAACTGGATAGAGAAGATGAAACAGATAGAGGCAACTTTAAACCCGCCATCCTTTGCAGTAACAAATGTTATTTCACATGTACTCACACAAGTCTCACTGCCATGTAAACACACCATCAGACATACAGTTTATGACGATGATGATGACGCCAATAATAATAATGATAATAGTAATGATGATAATAATAATGATAATAATAATAATAATGGTAAAATACATATCAATGCTTATTAAGCGGCGCTAGGGGTTTCCAATGAGATGAGATGAGATGAGAACAACTTTATTTATCCCAAAGGAAATTGTTGTGCCAGAGTTTTAAGCAAAAACATAACAGTAATAGATAATAGTAGGAAGGAGGGAGAATAAGAATGTCTTAGGAAGGTCTTAAGTACAAAGATTTGAAGATTCCCTTCGGCTGAGGGAAGAGGAATTAAAAAGTCTGATAGCCTCAGGTAGGAAAGACCTCCTGTGGCGTTCAGTGGAGCTCCTTGGTGATATGTATGTATACCTTCTGCTTGTTTTTGGACAGTGGGAGGAAACCTAAGAATCCAAGAAACCCCGAAAACCCATGCAGAATGCTACATATGTGTCTACGTACATAGATGACCATGACAAATGCTGCAAAATTCAAGCTGCATGATCATACCTAGCATTATTAGTTGTCAGCATCATAGGCATGTAAAATGTTTCAACCAATTATTGTATGATGATGTTTTAGTGTAACTGTGTATTGCAAAAACGCAGATACATACTCTTCAGCGGGCTCGGCCGCAGCAGGAGTGGCGGCAGCGGCAGCGGCGGCCTCCCCCGGAGGAGGCTGCAGAGCGGGAACTGCATTTGAAGACTTGGCTGGAGTTGATGTTGGAGAGACGTTGTTTGTCGGAGATCCCTGGCAGAAGACATTAAGAGCTGTGTTGAAATGTGCACGAGTCTGAAAGAACATTATAAAAGTCCCATTTTAAAAAGGGTGACTTACCTTTGTTGGTGAACTAAAGGGTAAAAGAAAAAACAGAAGTGTTTGTTATTTTGCTGTAAATGTTTTATAATATTTCCTCTACAGTAGATGACTATGTCACAGATTGCATGTGATCATATGCATATGAAGAGTTAAATCCCCTGAGCAACACGCTATTAGCTCAATTTGCTTATCATTACTTTATTAGGTAAACAATTGCAATTATAATTATTAAGTAAGAAATGTTGGAATAAAACCCTTCATATTATGATTCACACTGCATGTCCAACTCCGATTAAACATGTGTGTCTTGAAGAGCTCACACATGCATTCAAAATAACACACACTCTCCAACATGTTAGTCGTGAAGTTTAAGTCTGACTTCACATGCAGGGATCGCCCGTGGATCGACCACATATTTAGGTGTGTGTGTTTGATAGACAATAACTCTTTTTTGTTTTGTAGGTTAGTCAGATCCTAATAACACATACAGTAAATGCTCACCCTTCACTGGTGATTTCCAATGAACGAAAAAGGGGAATAAAAGAGAGTAAGGGTTAAAAGGAATAACAGAAATACGAAATCTGTCAGCAACTGTTTCTGCAAATAGGTCTCTTCCATCAACCTAAATTGCTATTTGAAAAGATTATTTTTCCTTTCTGTATTGCCATTTCCCCTAAAGTGCTGAATTGGAACGATTATTATCATCAGTGTCATAAATGGACTTGGATGCTTGAGAGAAAAAAGCAATATAAATACAACATCATTCAACAAATTTCTTCATCAACTTTAGCGAAAAACATATGTTCACTTCAAAGATCAGTGATGCTGTGACAAAAAGTACCAAAAAAAACAAAAAACCCTGGAGCCAACAAACCAACAAAATAACCATCAGAATAAATTACAGAAGAAATAAGGAAAATCTAGAAATCTTAGGTGACTAGGAAGAAATAAAATGTCTTACCCCTTCTTTCCACCCTTTACATCCTCCAAGCCATTCATGTGTGTTTCCAGAGACTCCAGGATACTGCTTGGAGCCTGGCAAAAAAAAAAAATCAATACTGTAATCAATGTAAAACTCCTTTCCACACACAACTGAACTGCGTTTTAGACTTAATTAAGTGCAGACTTATATTTCAGTTTCCGGCGCTGAAACCATCTTGGATAATCACTGAAAAAAAAACCTCACTGCACGACACACACATGCACTTGAACACACACAGCAAAGGAAAAATGTGTGCCTGGCATGTTTTTGTCGCTAGACTGAGATCAACATGCCGAAACTCCATCTTGCAAACAGACACTCAGTTAAGGCAACCTGCGTTTCTGCGGTTACCGGGTCCTCGAGGGGTTTAAAAGGACAGTCTTCATCATCTGAGTCTGCTAGATCCACAACTACCCCCGGATGGAGACACTGAGGGGGATGGGTGGAATGAGACATGGTGGCGTCTTTGGACTAAAAATTGCAGAGCATTTTCCACTATAATGACACTCAATGTGTTTTATAATGTTTCCACATTTGTCTCTTCACAAGCATGCACTCAGTCACCACTCAAACACCACCAGTAAACCATAAATAGATTAATAACATATAAAATGATGGTATTAAAGAACCACAACCCTGATTAGCCCTGGAGGCAGTTGCAAATAAAAATGCTGAAACCACACACTAACACATACTGTACACTTAGCCATTCAGTCAGCCTGCCGGTCATCTGTTAACTCACATTTTGAAAACAAATATGGTTAATATTCTAATAATTTAAATAGTCTAAAGCAACATTTAAAAAAAAATCTATTTGTTTATTTGTTTAGAAGTTTATTAGGACAGTGTACAATAACATTAAGCACGGAGGCAGAGATGTTTGTACCAGATTGTAGCTCATAGCTAATTTCCATCTGTAGTCCTGGACAATACAAATATAAAACTTATTAGCTTTGATGAAATAGATTGTTGCCTCTTTTTGGCTTAATGTCACATCAGTATATTGTTGCTAAACACAATAATTAACTTGGACACCATCATCAAGTACATAAGATGTTTTCTTATTCCAATCAAATCCCAGCAAGTTAAATCACAACAAAATCACACAATCATAATCTAACCACAGACAGAGTGTAGAAAATGGGTGAAAAAAAAAAATCACACTAAGACGATGCTTATTTTTCTGTGATATGATATTTGATGTGATACTGTATTAATACTGTATACTGTACTGTATTAATGATACTGTATTAATGTCACTCAAAGAATATTATGTCATATCTTAAAACCATGTTCCTCCCCAACTTGGGAAACCCCTGGTCTACTTCAGGCGTTGCTTATAATATAAGTTTTAATTTAAAAAAGAAGTCTGTGTCAACTTACATAGTTGATGTCAGGAATGTCATTTTTGTCAACTCCGACTGTCTGTTGAATCAAAGAAAAAATAAAGATTAAAATGAGTATGCACTGTCTCCTTAGCTGTAAACATGCTAACTGACAACCATGCCGCATGATTCCCGTTCATCCTCTACCTCAGCCAGCTTCATAAATTCCCCGATCTTTGTCACCCTGGTTAGGAACCTCTTGTAAATCTCCAGAGCCTCCTTACAATCACTCTTTTTCATCTTGAAGTATTTCTCTGGATAAAATACAACAGATTTGTAGAATCATGATGAGATAAATTGCCCAAGTGCTCAAGTATGTTTAACTGTGACTTCATATGTATCAGGCATTTATTGATTTGTTTTTCATTATCTTTTCCTCAACGTCAACTCCAAATATACTGCTGGTAAACAGGAAAGGCCAAAGTTGGAGCCCAAAACTGAGTTACACAGTCCTGAAGACAATTACAATATGAGAAACAAGAAAACAGAGCATCTGACACTTACTCATCCTGTTATGTTACTTATTCATTGGCTACTGACCTAATAGATTGATGATTCCATCATTGTAGGACGCAAAAAGTTTGACCAGATCCTTAAAAAGAAGCATGAATGCAGCATTGATAATCCCATTGTTCAGTTCCTTGGGATGAACCTGCGATGACAGGAAAGGCATGACGCTCATTTCATCACCGGTCGACAGTGTAAATATGTGCTTACTCAGCCGTACTCACATCAAACTCCAGGAGTGTATCAATCTGAGTCTGCAGAACAGGCATGCCTTTCAACAGCTTCTCAGTGGTCATAGTTCGCATCACGCCCTCAGCACTGCACAGATGCAACAGAACAAGCAGGAGACCCTTTTTCAAAATGCATTTAGATAAAGGAAGTACCAAGGACTGCCAAATGGATGGATTTTCAGGTCCTGGTTAGACATAAATGTATCTAGGGATGGGTAGTGATGTGCATATCAAGTATTGTGAAACATCAATATCATATAGCGCATGTTTTTTAATCAAATAATTGTAATTTTTTTTCTTGACACTCATCATTTGCACAAATAATATTTGTCTTCCCTCCTAATTTGCATTACCATTTTTTGAAATTATGGGCAAAAAGTACACTGAGTAAATTGATTAAATTGCCATCAAACCTGGCAAAACATTCACCAAAAAGTCTTAGATGACATTAGAAAGTCAGCGTTGGGAATTAAATTCAAGTCAAATTGCATTGTCTAAAATTCAGCAAATTGCAGCTACAGTTCAGAGAACACATAATTAAAATATTCTTCAGAACATGCATGAAAACACACAAACATACAAGACATACACACTTTTTCAAAGTCAGGCAACTTTATGACATCAAAAGTAAAATAAATTAGACATACCCCTTCTTGACTCTGGTGAAGTCAAAAGCCATCTGACGGTATGCAAAGGCTTTCTCGTTTAGGTATCGGCCATATCGTCTGATAAATGTTGACATGTCATAGCCTGTCAGAAGCAATTTCACAATTCAAAGTAAACAATAACGATAACAAAATCCCTAATAACAAGAACTATTCCACTGACCGTGGAGGTAACATGTAACCCACGTAGAGTTAATTTTATGTGAAACAAGAGAAAAAAGGCAGCAGCTGTTTGCATGAATGTGAGTGCATACGGGTATAATTCTGCATGCATGCGTACGAGTAAGTGTATGTGTGCATGTGTTGGGTTGGGTAGGTTGATGGGTGGTTAGGTGGGTGTGTGAGAGAAAGAAACAGATAGAGAGGGAGAGGGGGAGAGATCATGTCCTGTCCCTCCTGTAATGTCTTTCTGCCAGATGGCTCTTTTTGTCAGTGAGCCTCATCTGTAAAACACACACCCAGTGAGGATAAATATATAAAAATAACAAGGACGAGGGTGGTCTCACCATGAGAGCCAGTTTTGTCAATGAAGTTGCTGAGGTTGAACAAGGAGGTTCTGGAGGCCAAATACTGAATAAACCTCTGCACAAGAGAAAGAGAGAGCAAGTGGAAACTTCATTGTGTAAATGTACAAGAGAAAAAAATGAAAATAGACACCATGAGAAGCAAAAAATGAATATATTCAAAATTCAAAATTGTCAAAAAAAGGAAGAGTGTATCTATGCAAATGCTGATGACCATCACTGCAAGACCAAAAATCACCTGTGAGATTGCAGTGCACCCAAAAGCGCACATCTGAGCAACATAAGAAAGTCTAGACACAAGTGGCATTATCTAATTGTGCTTGAAATAAAACATGAAACGTTTCATCAGCAGATGAGGTTCAGACAGTTGGTGAACATGTGGGTGTACGACTGAAAGCTTCTTTTCACGATACGATAAAAGTACAGCGTCACATTGTTCAAAACAGGATGTCTTTTTGCACGCGTATTGCTTTATAAACAATAAATGAATTTATAGAGCATTTTCCATGAGAGTAGCCCACAGATGACACCTATTTGATTGTTTTTTTTTTTCCCGTTTATCCAGTAGAGGGGGGCGCCATGGGGTTAGAGGCCTCCAATTAGCCTACTCCATGTTTTTGGACTTCAGGAGGAAAGCAGAGAATCCAGAGGAAACCCATGCAAACATGGAGATTTATGTCCTTCTGCTTGTATATTAGGATCTAAATCTTGAGACAAGTCTGCACATGGAAAAAATTGTGAATGACGTCTGTAGATAGTGAGATAACAGATAATGCGTTTTGACTTTATTATTAAATCTTTTGTCAATTCAATATTTATATTATCATTTGAAAAGCAATGTATGGATGAAAAAATAGAATATCAGAGAATCAGGGTTATTCTTGCTGGATTTCGACGCTGTACCTCATTGCCATGGACACACATGTGATGAGTGGTGACCAAAGCCTTGAAGACGACCACCCAGCTGGCATTGGTGGCTCGCTCAAACAGCGTGTCAGCCATCTGAGGAATATTGACGTTTGTGGTGTTGGTGGCTGAGACCAGGTCTGCAACACAGACATGAAAACAAACACTTGTCATGGAAAGCGTCGGACTCAAACTGGGCATCAGGAAGCTCTTTGATAACAAATAGCAGGACATACAGCAAAAATGCAGATTAAATCCTATTCATTGACCCAGAAAAAATGAAGTCTGAATTCTCCCCAATGGGTAAACCTATAATATGATACTTTCTATCGCTATGAGATCAAATCATCTGAAATTTATAAACAAAGCATTCCGATAATGTAAAAGTGCAAGCTTGAAAAGTTACAAGAGGCAAATGAGAATAATCTGGAAAATGTAATGCATGTATTTTAAGAACCATTCAATTCAAAGAATTAAGATAAAATACTGCTACTTAGCAATACATACATAGGATAACCAAGATGTGATGACAGCCATTTTCAAATTTCAAACTAGAAATATCGTTGCTGTTTCAATAGTTATTAAAACATCCTATGATGAGGAAAGTATTCTTTTCATTTTTATTCATGAACTTGTTTGTTTTTTGAACAAAAAAATAAACTTGGAAAAGTCAGAAATTATGATGATCTGGTCTATGTCAGAGTTACAGAGGCAAAAATCAGCGTGAAATAATTTTCCACTGGCCTCTAAAAGCAAAAGTTATTTCTGCTAATTTGTTAGAAAGACAGGGCAAACAGGAGCACTCACTTTTGAAGAAGGATGTGTGGAGTAAGAAACCCACACACATAAACAACAAGCTAAATGCTGCAAAGCAACAGTATAAACCAACGAGCCCGTGACATGCAAGCATATCATGGCTACTTTATTACTGGATAAATGTCTCCATAATATTAATGTAATGACTCAATTTTATCTAAATCAGCAGAGTAAATGCTATAGCGCTTCTCAGACACCCATGAGAATACCAAGCCACTGGAAGAGGTAGTGTATGCACTGAAGGGCAATGATGTGTGCGCACACACACCACACACTCTATCTCAAACACACACACACAGAATAATGCCTTGTCATCTCCCTCCTAGTCAGTCATAGAGAGAGTTGTCACTGCAGAAGGGTAAAATGATTGCACCATTACTTGGAGGAATAGATTTTTGCAGCTGCAGCAGCATGCTTAGATAGAACAGTCAATTTTACAAAACATAAGGTAAGTAATTATTCTGGGAACTGGCAGATTCATCCGTAATACAGATTATTATAAATTACTCTTATTTGAAGACACAAAGACAAAAAAGGGGAAGAGTTGTGGTTTCCCTCTATCATTTTGTTTTATATCTACTTATGTCTCCTCCACAAGATGCAGAACCAATTTCACAACAAGCAAACTGAAATCAGTAATGTGGAATTATTATCATTGACTGCAATTTCACTAAAGCAAGCACCACAAATATGACTCTACATGTGATTTTTGAAAAGCTAAGCTACAATTTGTGATGTCAATCTAAGGATTATAATACTAGTCTGGCTGCTCAGCACTGCCTGCCAGTGTGAACTACAAAAAAGAGAGCGTCTGTAGAAATGTGTTAAAAATATGTGAATGGATGGAAAATGAGTGTTGATCATGAATTCTGAAGGTATAGCTTATTCATACACAATGCCTATTAGCAACTATCTAATTTAGAAATTATACATCAAAAATCAACATATGCAAGCATTTCAGCTTTTTGACATTTTTGTCAGTTTTCCTAAATTCAAGATTCTTAGGAAGTGCCATTATACAGCATGAATGACACTGATAAATAAAATCCAAGGGCGGGACTGAGTGGATCCTCTCATCGTGCCAACCAGGAATGCAGCAAATATTGGCAGGCATGTCCAGTTATGGAAGCGGAGGAAGGCTGTGACGTCGAGCAGACCTTGGTTTTGCAGACACAAAATTATAGTCCAGCCATGTTTTAATATAAGGGGTAGCTTGCAACTGGAAGGAAAAAATGAGGAGAGATGAGTGTGAAAGAAAAGAAGGCTACTGAAGGTCATGTGGCATGCTGGACATGAGGGCTGAGGTTTAGGATGGGGATGTCGGGGCTTGTAAACAGATTATTACTAATCACCGTCTTTCACCCCGTCTTTCCACACTGGCATCCTGACAGACCATCCCCCCATTTTAAAATCATAACAACAGATTTTAAGCTTTAAGCTTTTACATCATTTTTGCACATTTTTAGTTCATATTTAGGCCATAATTTTTAAATGTTCAGAGCTGACAAAATGCAGCTTTATTAAGTGCCGATGATTTTAAACAAATACCATGGGTATTTATGGGATTTATTAATCGTTTTAAAAAATAATGATAAAATGATCAAAAAAGCAAAAAAAAAAAAAAGAATTTTACAATGAACCACATCTCAAAAAAGTAAAAACAATTATTGAAAATATGAATGTAAAAAAAGCCATAATTCAATGTCCCAGTCACACAGTGTTTAAAACATAAATATAATGCCAGGGCTCATGTTCTGAATATCACCAGTGTTATATTTTTTCTTTTTCAGACAGTATAATGCGTCTATTTGGTAACATAATTTCATACTTTGTTTTTTTTACATGAAAAAAAAAAATTCTTCTCTCACATTGCTGAAATCCATCCATACAACAGATGGTGTCAGCTATAGTGTAACAGTTTGTTTAGTCAGTAAGGCCGCATTAAACGGACAGCTTGAGTTTGTCAGGGGTAATGATGCATATACTTAATGTATTAGTGTTTTATTCCCAAGGTAATTTTCACTTCCACTCACCTTACTTTTTATCCCCCTTTTATGTTACTCCCTTCCCCTCATCTGTCTTGCGTTATGGCTGAAAATTAAACCACCCCTGTAGCTTTTACATATCACACACACACACACACACACACACACACACACACACACACACACACACACACACACACACACACACACACACACAGGCTCAACAGTTCACAGGCAAAGCTATAAGTTGATACTGAAATTGCTGAAATATTGTAAAACAACCAAACTCCATTTATTCTGTAACTTCAAATGAACTATATGGATCATATCACTGGATTTAATCCATGCATGCTGCAGTGACATTAGAAGCTGAAGGAAACACACACCAGTATTCATGATGTAGTGTGAGTATATTTGTTTGTGTGTCTAATGAGGATTGGCTGAGCTAAATAAAGACTCTTACGGTAATCCGTGGCCCACAGGAGGGTTCTAAGAATGATCCACATGGTCTTGTACTTGCCAAGGTGTTGGCTTGTGTGTGACATCCCATCATTCCAGTAAAGGTGCAACTTTCTGATAATTGCATGGATTTTAGCAATCAATATGAAGCTATATAAAATTAGAGAAAGTGCTCATGCTACCATAATACAAATGTGATTTCTTGGTGTGATACTGATTTCTTGTCAGCTACGAGTTTTGACTCACGCTGAGTCAATTTAAAGCACTGCAATTCCATTTTGTCTGCACTTCCAGGCTGAATTACAGTAATAAGGGTCCAATTTGACCCAAAAAAAAACTTTTATTGGGGGGTGCTTGCAAATGACCCACAGACCCATTTGTTGAGCTAATGAGACATCTTGTGTTTGAGAAACATATTTAGTTCAAAGGGATAGCGAAATTTCAATTTACAGCCATCTTCAGCCTCAGCAACAGTAATGCATTGCTTGAAATAATTGAATATTGTGATGCTCAATTTAACAGTTATTCACACTTTTACTAGTTGTGCTTTCCTTTCTTGTCTTGTAATGATCTAATAATGTCAAATTACATTAGGTTTCCAACCACTGCAAGAGAGAGATGGTAGCTTCTAAGCTCTGTGCCACCTGCATGCACAACCTTTTTTCATCAGACAAGTGAGTCACTTACACGTTTGAAATCAATAAAGCTTTCGCCATCTTCACAATTGACCAAAATGAATTACTTTTACCATTTTTGACGACTTTCCTCCGACAAACACCCTATAGTTATGGCTTCTAAATATAAGGTTGAGTGGAGAAGAATGTAGGTTTTAATGGAGGACCTGACAGCTGAAAGACACAAATGACAGACATTTCAAATGACAGAATAATAACAATAATAGTACAGTTTATTTAAGACGCCCTTACTCAAATAGAGTTTAAAAAAAAGATAGGACCAGTACAAAAATTCTCTTACTGATTAATTGAAGCTAGGAAATGATAAATGTAACACAATACAAAATCTTCTCTTCCTACCTTCACTGTCGCCACAGTGAATCATCTTCCTCCATCTAACCCTTTCCTCTGCATCCCTTTTTTCACACCAACTAACTTCACGTACTCTTTCAAAACATCCACAACACAATAGAATAGAATATATTATATAATATAGAAAATATTATATGAGTAATCATGTCCTATACAGATATACATATTATATGAATATAATATACAGAAGGTACACAGTATATTGTTTTGTTTTTTTTAAGAATATGGTATGAAATTGTTGAAGAAATGTGATATTGGTTTCATTGCAAAAATGATTGTAAAAAAAAAGAGAAAAAAACCTTTACCAAACATCCCCTATTTACCCAAAATTACACAAATCTATTCAGTAAAAAACCCTAATCGCTGTTACGCAAATATGTATTCCTGCCTACTCTTTAAGGATGACAGGCCTTCCATTTGTCCTCTCCCCGTCACAATCTCCCCTGTCATTACACTGCCATCCTCTGACATTCTCAGTTCATTGCCATGGCAACTGCACTGCACCACCAACACACACCCACGCCCACCCCAAGGGTCACAGGCCTGTGTCACTGTGCAAACGGGATAACTGCTGTCCTCTTCAATCTTACTTTATAAGAAACAAAATAGATGAGTATCATTGCAGTTGCTTCTGAAAGCTCTGTGCCTACATTCGGTCTGTTTTCCTGAAATCACATTTCCTTTTTTTAAAAGATGCATTTTGAAAAATCAAATAAGTATATAATAGTCTTATTCTTTGGAGGGTAACTCTCTAATTGTATAGGTATTTGGGATACTTGTGCAAGGCAAGAGAGGCACAGTGGCCTACATACAAGAAGCTTGCTGAGTTGCCCTAGAAATGGATACAGAACAGACTAAAAGACCTCAAAACCTCAAACATCCATAATATGCTGTTGCAATTATTGTACAACAATCAAGAAACCAACAGGAACAGTGTGATCACATGACTCCTGCATGTGGTAGATGAAAATTAAGTCACTCCAGAGCCACAAAAAGCCAGCATGATTTAAGATGACAACTAGAAAAGCAGCCAGCCACAGAAAAAAAAAGAACAGACAACCCTTTCTGCCGTATTCAAACATTGTCACCTTTTGCTGTTTAAATAATGCAAGGCAGTCATTGGCTGATTATTGAATTATTCAGAAGGGGAGCGGATCACAAGATATAAGGTCCTAGCTCAAGACACAAAACCAGACCTGCCCAGACACACACACAGACAGCCACAGATACACAGACAAACAAATGCAGACACATACACAATATTAAGTCATCTGTTTACAGAGCCACACCGCTGTGTTGGTCTGACTCACTGTATGTGTTAGGAGACAGTGATAAATCATGGTTTGACAAGAAGGTGGTGCCGCTGCCATGTAGCGCTACAAAGAAAGCCCCGTACGATTGTGACTTGTTAAAAATAAAATCCAATAATTAGACGAAAGATGATCATTAAACTTTGGGATTTGCACATGTAGCTAAACTTGATCTATTTCTCAGAATAAGAGCTGATTCAAATGATCAATTTATAGTCACATAGGCTTAGATAATATATCAACATATGCCGGTAGTCATTTAACTGGCTTAACACATTTATTGCTATTTTTATTGCTATTTGATTTTTTCCCCCCAATAAGCTATTCACGTTTTTCCCCTCAGCAGTCATTTGGTTGGGAAAATGGCATGATTAAATTTTCGGCAATTTACCAATGAAAATCTGCAAAAATAAAATCTCTTGAAATTTTGACAGGTAACAAATTAATGACACTTAGACCTTAGAAATATATAAAAGCAATTGACAAAGAGTGAAGGAGAGAAAAAATTATAGGGTCATTTTACGGGGATGGGGGATGGGGGATGGGGTGGGGATATGGGTGCATTTATCCATTTGTTGAATAAAATGTTCTTGTAAAATAGATAATAAATAATACTTGTGTGTGATGCGGGAGGAGTTGGGGGGGCTCTTTGAGACCGGTCACCATGGCAATATAGACAATTAATCAGAACCTCAAAGGAGAATGCATTACAGATGGCTATTAAGTAATTAAAAATAACTGTTGCATCGACCTTGGAATATTGGCTGCTCTCTGGGTATTACTGTATCTCTCTACCATCTTTACTGGAGGCACACAGGAGGGGTCACCAGAGGGGTCATCTCAATGACTACATCAATTAATTACAGTACCCATTTGATGACATTTCTGTGATAAACCCTCAGGAGTAATGTGATCTTTTTTTTTTTTTTTCCAAAGCAAGGCTGTGCAGACATTCCTCACAGAGTGGGAGATACTCACAGTCCAGGTGTTTCTTCTTGGGCGCCATCACTTCATGAGTGGTGGCTTTGCAGACGGCCCGGGCCATGTCTGAGCCCGTCAGCTGGTACTGCGCAGCGGCGATGCGATCCGTGAGCGTTTGCCCAGACATTTTCTCAGTGCTGAATCAACCACCACGGGGAATGTATCACACCTTTGTGTTTTTTTTCCCCCCTAAAAAATAAAAAGTGATAGATGTATCGACAACCCGCCAGCTACCCGGTGGCTGCAGAGAGCGGATCCCTTGCTTTTCCTCGACAGGCCTGTGACCTTCTGCCTGGTTGAGGGAGGCGGAAAGACACACAAATTGAGCTAGAAATGACTAAATTGGGATTAAAATAGCAAAGAATCGTGCGGTCGTGTCGCGTTGTGACATAGGTGAAGACTTACGCAAGGTTGAGAATTCCCCGCGGCTCGTCCCGTTATAGGCTCCGACCGAGCGGTTCAGCACCTTGGACAGCTAAAGCCACGCGGTTATGTAACGCTCAACTGGAGCTGGAAGCTTGATTTTTTCACCTTTGTTAAAAAAACGAAGGGGGTGTTAAAAAAAACAACCCTAAGAGGCGACTCCTTTATTTATCAAAAAAAAAACATTAATGGAAAATCAAGTCTAAATCCATGGGTTCGTCAAATATCCCGAATGGAGGGCGCATCGGGTTTGTCCGTCATTCCTCCCGGGGCTGGAAAGACAACAACGCCGTCGAGGAGACAACATCCAGCTCGTCGGTGAGATTGCGGTGTTTCTCCGGGCTCAGACGCCGCGCTCCCTCCTCAGATCGGCGGGGGGGGGATGCGCACCGCTCCCTGGTGGTGTCGCCAACACTGCGCAGCGCAGGAGGAAGAGACTGAAGGGAATTTCCGATTCTGCCAGCCCGCACCCCCCTCCAACCAACACACACACACACACACACACACACACACACACACACACACACACACACACACACACTCCCCTTGTTCATTAATGGAGGGAAGTCAGGCTCTATTAGAAGATTCGTTTCTTTTGGCTCGACTCCCTTCTCTCGCTATCATTTCGAATCACTCAGACTTTTCTTTTATTTTGGATAATCAAGCAATGTTAAATATGCGTGAATGAGCAACCCCCCTCCCCCTCATTCATTTTTTTTCCGTAAAAATCCCAAATTATGTTTTACTCGAACAACTTAACACCGATCACAGTAATGGTCGGTATTCAGATGCATCGGCTTGGAAGTGCTGATTCGATTCTTCCTCTCTGTAATTATTTGTCTTCTTTTGAGGCGGTCTTACCTGAGGAGGGTGACTATGTCGTCTTTCTCCTTAAAATTAAGTCCCTCTCCTGCCTGCCTGATCTGCAGAGATGAGCGGCCAGCTAAAGATTCGGCTCACTCCGATGGGAGTCGGTTCTTTTCGGTCCCTACAAAGGAATCGTCTTTTATCACCGGCTCGTTCGTGAATACCACATCACTGTTGCTCACTGGTTATTAATTTGCCCATCTATATGTCCATCTCTACTCTCCTCCCCACAGCCATGCGTGGACAGGGTTGGGTGACACACGCATATCGTCCCACGCCTCTTAAAGGGGAGTCGACGTCGGGTGGTGGGAGGGGGAGCTACTATTCACTCGCTTGGCTTCAACAACGGGTTAATATAGAAGCGTGACTGGTTTATGGCTGCAGCAGGGGGATGCATCAGGGAGGGTGACACGCATTGAATGCAAAATCATACATGAGGAGGAATTTTGCAAATGATTCGAGCCTGAAAGTGTTCTTGAAAGATCTGGGTTTTTCCTTTCTGTTTTGTGAAGTGCAGAATATTAATCGGGCGAGAACAGAGTTGTACAGTCACAATTTGAGTTATATTTGCCACAGGCAGTTGAGCATACTGTAAACGCAGGCAAGCATTTTAAATTTTGAGTATAAAATTAACTAATCTTAAAATCTATTTTTATCTAAATGAGATTATATAATTAATTTCATCCTTGCATAATATAAGGTGGGACGTATTGCTGCACGATAATGGGCACGAAAAAAATACAACATTTTAACATAATGTGGCCAATACAAATAGTTAAAGCTCTGGTTATGGAGATGTAAAGAAGATTATATTAGCATGTTGCTGCATTCAAAAAGAAAAATGTATCAACAAACCCATGGAAAATAACTGTGTAAATCGGTACGCAGATTCATAAAATGTATCCTTAGTTAATTTTGAATTGACTTAATAAATACAGTGTCAAAGAGGCGGACGAAACATCTTAGAAACTGAGCTTCTTGAAATTGACCAATGAGGCTCCACCACGAGAGGGTTGTGTCATGTGACGTACCCGGAAGTGAAGCCACGTCGATAATCAGGCCTCGCCAGGGAGTCAGGAAGAGACTTGCCACTGCGCGACAGTTCCCCAGAAATCCTAACAGTAAGTGAATGAAAGTCAACGCGATTCCTTCATAATAATGAAGAGAAAACTGATTAGCTGCTGTACAAAATTTGGAGCCCCGGAAATTGCAGTTTATTATTATATGTGTGTTTTTGTAGGTTCTTTACACTGACTGAGTTGGTCTGTCAGTGTCACTTGATGTGATTCATCTTGTGAGATTGCACTCCGATGCAAACTTTGCCCTGTTATTATCCATGGTGATATATGGGCATGGTTTGTTGATCGGTTGTACATTTTGTTTTTCGTCTGCACAAATATCCGCATATTTCCTGTAATTCTGCTGTTGTTACAGTTACCACTGAGATTGTGGACTAACGACCATTAATAATAGATTTATCCTATGATGAATATTTGTGAATCTAAGAATAACAGGATCGATATTTTTTACCTCCCTGCTTTTTGGGTGGGACTACCTTAGGCTTACAATTATGTTTATCTCTTGTACAGTTCTGAGGCACCTCTCCTTATGAATATATTTTCTGTGTTGCAAACTACTTGATACTTGATTCCAGTCAACTGCAGTTTTGTTAGCGCAGATAGATAGAACATTTGTCAACATAATTGCAAAATGTTTATCGTACTATTTTGAAACAAATATATTAAGCTCATTCTACTCACTATATGAAGAGTATTACTACATATTGCTGTATTGGAAACCAAAGGTACAAGTTTATTTCTGGTTCTTTTATCTTATCTAGTACTTGGGAGAGCTGCTAGTTCTACCAAGATAATGACTAAAGCACTTCTAACACTGACTGGTCTGTCGTGCTTTTTGTGTTGTGTTTCAGTGACGCCAGAGTTTGTGGAAGTATCCAAACAGTCTGCTTTGCACCCTAAACCCACAGGATTGAGTTTGCAGTATGGCACCGCTGGATTTAGGACCAATGCCAAACAGTTGGACCATGTCATGTTTAGGATGGGACTACTTGCCACTCTTCGTTCCAAAAACACCAAAGCCACCATCGGCGTCATGGTCACTGCATCTCATAACCCCGAGGTGTGACATAGTTTCAGGAACACCATTTCTATTTGTGCACTGCCATAAAATGTTTATCAAGGCCCATTTTTTTTTTAATATTAGAATTCTCCCTGTCTTTTTTTGGACGTCTGCAGGAGGACAATGGTGTTAAGCTGATTGATCCTATGGGAGAGATGTTGGTCCCAGTATGGGAGGAATATGCTACCCGTCTTGCCAACGCAGAGCAGCAAGATTTGATTATTGCACTACAAGACATTGTCGAAAAAGAGACCATAAATATGAGCCAGGAGTCAAATGTGTTTATAGGAAAAGATACGAGGTATGTGTATTTTTCTTCTAGAACTTCTTTCTACAATCATCGTAACTGAGCTACTGAAAAGATGTTCTACAAAATTCATACATTTTGTTTTCTGTGCTCTTTTAATAATGTTTCACACAGCAGGGGAGAATATTTGGTTTTAGAGTGATTAACCCTTTTAACTTCCTGAAAGTTTTGGAAATCTTTACTTTTGAATAACCAGCTTCAATCAGATCTGTTACAGTAATTACATTCACCCTATGACATCCTGAGACGGAAGTGACAATTCTTATTTGACTGAAGATTCTTCTTGTCTAAATATAGGAGCAGCAGTGCTCGCCTCTCTCAAGCTGTGCTGAATGGAGTGAGTGCTCTTGGTGGCCACAGCAAAGGTTAGCTTCAGCAAAGGGGGCATCACCATATTTTTTTGCGTGTTCTATCACGTTCCTTCATTTTTTCCTCCATTTCTGTTGTTTTAGACTACGGGCTGGTAACCACTCCACAGCTCCATTACATGGTCTGCTGTCAGAACACACACGGCAAATATGGAGAGGCTACAGTCGAAGGATACTACAACAAACTCTGCCAAGCTTTCATCCAGCTTACCAAAAATGTACATTTATTTTGTTCTTGTGCTATCTGTTCGCAATCTTTAGCTTTTGTCATTGTTTTCGCTTTCAGTTTTCCTTTTTTTGTGAATTGATTTTCTTACTTTGCTTTTCTTTACTGAATCCATTTGATCGTGTGCTGACTCGATTTCCCCCAAACTATTGGGTATGTCGTTTAATAGAGTGAACACACGAGAGAAACAGTATCACAAAATGTTTTTCCATAAGTGTGTAATTACTCACATAATGTTTCTGAAGATTCTTTTTCCTGTCCTCTTGTAGGCATCAAGCCGTACGGACGACCAAAAGTGCCTCACTGTGGATGGTGCCAATGGTATTGGGGCCCTAAAAGTTCTAGAGCTGGAAAAACATTTAAAGAGGGAGCTGCACATTGCCCTTTTCAACAAAGGCGAGGGACCTCTGAACCATCAGTGTGGAGCTGATTTTGTTAAAGTGCAGCAAAAACTCCCAACAGGTGTGGCTTGACTTTTAAATCCTTTAACAAACTGAAGTGAGGGTTTCAATCCCCGCAATGATTTGTCTACTAACGTTGGACTGGTTATTAAATAATCACAAAGGAATATATGTCATAGATTTAAATTACAGATGTCCAATATGAAACTATTATTTGCCACAACTCACAAATGTAAAATTATAACTTTGTGAATCCCCCTCACTCCCTTAGGTATTGAACTAAAGGCAGGTGAACGTTGCTGTTCATTTGACGGTGATGCCGACAGAATCGTGTACTACTTCACTGACGCTGACGGACGGTTTCACTTGCTGGATGGAGACAAGATAGCCACACTCATCAGCACTTTTCTGAAAGAGGTGTTCACACAGGTAAACTTTCCCTTTCCATCGGATAAACAGAACAGTAAGTAGAACCAAATACTTACATTGGAGGGTAAAATCAATTGAATTAGTCATACATTTGAAGTGATTATTCTCTATCCAGTAAAAGTGCTAATGTAACACAGCCAAAATCTATTAGAAGTGTCACAGAAAACTGGTCAAGTCAATATTTGACTTGTATTGTGGGCTTTTTTTTTTTTGCTTAGTTTACATTTGGCAAGAGTTTACATTCTCGCCACATTAAAAGACAATATAACTCACTTGAAGTGTCTTTAACAGAACAACACAAACCTGACATTACTTTGGTATCACATTTTTTTTTCTAATTTCTGTGTTTAAAAGTTTTTCTTGGAAAATTTTTTATGCTTAAATGCAATATTAGTGAAATATAACATTATGACATCTGTGGCATATGGAAACCAAAACCTTATAGGTCAGTGAGATTTCAAATATCCACAAATAATGACAGTGGTATCCAGCCAGGCATCTGCTGGGAAACAAACTAAACTTTTTATATATATTGTACTTTTACTCTGTCCATATGACGAGATTTCATAATGTAGTATATTTTACATGTATTTTACCCATCCATCCATCCATTTATCGTCCAGGGTCCTTTGTGCTGTGAGGCCGAAGCGCTAACCACTGTGCCACCGTGCCGCCCACATGTATTTTATATACCGTACATGGAACTTTGAAAGATTGATAACAAATGAGTATCCACTTACTGATGATTTTGATCAAACTTTAGTAATAAATTATTGCAAATACTCAATTACATTTGTTTTTTACCTATTTAGGCTGGCCTGGATTTGAATATTGCCGTGGTGCAAACAGCTTACGCTAACGGCCGCTCAACACGTTACCTGGAAGATAAGATGAAGGTGAGAAAACTTATGACACATCACTTTTTATACTTCTGCAAAAAAGCACGTGCTTGACATACTGTCATATGACTCAGTTAATAGTGAAGTGTACTAAGACTGGAGTGAAGCACCTCCACCATGCAGCCCAGCAGTTCGACACCAGTGTGTACTTTGAAGCCAACGGCCACGGAACTGTGAGTAGATTCACATATACATACGTGAAAGGATCACAAGAATATTCACAAATGTAGCAGCCCCTCATACAGTATATGAGACATTTTAGCATAGTATCTGGTGTCACTTATTACTTCAGAAAACAAGTGTCAATCCTTTTGTTGTAATTTGGTGTCACAGTGTGTTTTGGGTTCAGGTGCTATTCAGCAAGGCAAGTGAGGAGAAGATCCGGCAGCTCGCCGAAGATCCTAACATTAATGACGAGAGGAAGAGAGCGGTGCTTCTGCTTCAGAACACAATCAATATCATCAATCAGGTAGACAAACAAAGAGAGTCAATCCAAGTGGATGATGGAAATATCTTGTAAAAAAACACGTTTGTCTATTGATTGATTTTAATGTTCTTTTTTTTAATCTCTTAAGACTGTGGGTGACGCTATCTCTGACATGCTGCTTATCGAAGCTATATTGGCTATTAAAGGTATGTCTGTACAGCAGTGGGATGCCATCTACAGTGATCTACCAAACAGGCAGCTAAAAGTCAAGGTATATTGATGTATTTTTACCAATCTGTTGCAAAATTCCCCTTGAAACATGTTCGGGGCATAGTTGCCATTCTTTGCCATTGCCATTGATTTCCCAATTATGTCATTTGGGTGAACTAAATTTAAAGGTCTCTTTTCCATTTTGGTCAGCTGTAATACTTTGTGGTTTACTTCCAAGAACTCCTTCCAAACAGATTTCGGTCTGTAATGACTAAGTTCTTCAAACCAAATCATTTTCAATAAACCAACCCAAGGAATTAAAAAATAAAGCCATGATGCTAAAAAAAACTATTAGAAAAAAAAGTACATTATCATGGTGAATCACATTAAACATGTCCTTACCCATGACCATATTTTGTAGGTGTCAGACCGCAGGGTGATAGACACAACAGATGCGGAGCGACGGGCAGTGAGCCCAGCTGGACTGCAAGACGCCATTGACAGCTTAGTGAGGAAGTATCAGCTGGCCCGTGCCTTTGTGAGGCCTTCTGGCACCGAGGATGTTGTCAGAGTTTATTCTGAAGCAGAAACTCAGGTAAACCAGGGGAACTTTTGCTGAGCAAGTATTTCTGGATTTGATAGCACTATAAATATTTTGGTTGCTTTAACTGTGTGTTTTAGGAGAGTGCAGATTCCTTGGCACATGAAGTGAGCCTTGCAGTGTATCGCCTCGCCGGGGGAGTGGGAGGCGAACCTAAACCAGTGAACTAGACAACACGTTGCATGCCCATCACTCCAATCCATATCTTGAACACTACTTCTAATACTGTGATTATCAAAATCCATTTTGGTCCGATGCAAAATTATTTTGTAATATTAATGGTCATTTATATATCATGTTTTCTATTATGCTATATTACTCAATGCTATTATTCCTCAGTCCAATCATGAACTAATATAATATATATCAAAGAAATTCTTCTTGTTGGTGCTCGATTATGAGAATGAACTGTGCTCCATGAAACCTTCATGAAGAGATGGAACATTTAAGTATGATGTTTACATGGCTCTGTTTAAATCAAGTCTTCCTTTGAATGTTGCTTAGGAAAAATAATGGTTGCTACAGACTGGATACCCATGCATACATATTGTATGTACTTTTCTGATGACTTCAATAAAAATACAATTGTGGTTGCTTGCATTTTATTCTGTCATTGCAAATGACATTCTGGCTCTAGCATAAGAAGAAGCTGAGAGAGAGTTAGCGGCAGACAGCACAGTGACTGGATTATGGCTTGTGTCATGTCAAATTTCAGTGGACAGTGGTAAAATCTGCTAATTATTTTAATACTAGTTTTGCAACTTTGTGTAATTCCTCTGATTTCTCAAACTCAATTTTTGTTTAGCGTTTCTAAGCTTTTTAATAATTAAAATCTATAATTATTCTTCGTCTGTGTCATCGGCTGCTCCAGAAATAGTGATGGTGCGCTCTTTTGAGTCACTCTCGTATGTGTCAGCATCCATCTTAACTGTTCTGGGGAGAAGGCAAAGGATAGGGTAATAAGAAATATACCATCAGTCAGCAAAATAATTTCAAATAACAGGCAGTACAAATTCTACCTGATTAAAAGGGTCTTCCTCTCAGATGTTTCAGTCGCCTGCCCATCTTCCTCTTGGGTGTCCAATGAGGCCAAGTCCTCTTGAGTCGCACTAGTAATCAGAGCTTTTTCAGTACTTTTATCAGAAACTTCACCAAGCTTTGGATCGGGTGCAGCCTCAGTGCTGCCTGAAGCCGGAGCTGTCATTGAAGCTAATGTTGCTGAGGCTGAGACTGATGAGGAAGCTGAGACTGGTGCTGATGCAACAGTCAGGCTAGCATTTGATGTGAGAGGCAAACCCCCGGTTAAAGACAGGCTTCGCACCATGGTGCTCAGACGGCTATCTTCACCCTCTATCAGTTTCCTGTTAGATAAAGACACGTTCGTCAAAATACAAAATTTCCATGGTCACTTTTTAGCATAGCTTAAATATCAGCCAATTCACCAATATTACATATTTTACTTTTAAAAATGAGTACTGCTAACACAAAAAGCCAGACTGGCTGTAGATCTACCTGTATGTGATGATCTCAATCTCCAGAGCCATCTTGACATTCAGTAGATCCTGATACTCTCGCAGAAGCAAAGCAATCTTTTCCTTTGTCACTTTCAAATCCAGTTTTATCGCTTCAATACGTTCCTGAAGTGACAGAACAAAAAAAGTATAAGTTGAAGTCCTATGGCTAGAAAACATCTAAAATCATTTAGCAGAATGTCATTGTGTGTCACATATGGCTATAAAAAAATGTACATGCCAAATATTCTACATGCCTGCAGGTCATTCTCCGTTTTCTTGTATTTCTCCATCGCATCACGGATCTGAGCCTCCAAGTGTTCATTTCTGGTCTTCAGTGCATCAAGTTCTCGTTCTTTGCTGAGAATCTGCAGAGAAATAACCACTTTTAGCATCTCATAGGAGTTTATTTTTTAACCTGTAGAAGGAAAGAAAACATAGCTCACATCTTTTTTAAAACCTGCGATTTCCTCTCTCACGCCACGCAGACTATGAACATGTTTTGTGGAGGCATTGCTCAGATCCTGAAACTTTGTCCTGTACCAGCCGTCCATTTCCTGGAAAAGCACAAACATAGCAGAATAGGACACGGATGTTTACCTATCATTAATCTGATTGCACTCCTTCATGTGGTTCAAGACTGCATCAAGTTACATGATATGGTTTCCGTGTTGTGTGATACCTGTAGATTTTTGGCAGCAATGCTATCATACTGAGACTGAATCTGTCTGAGAGCAGAGGACAGGTCCGGGAGGCCAAAGCTCATGTCAATCTTGGTGGTGACTGAATAGATCTGCTGCACCAACTCCTCAATTTCCTACAAGGAAATTAGACAACACAGTGAGATGAGTCACAAAATTATTTCTGACATGCTTTGATAGCATTTGAAAATTGTAATTCCAAGTTTCATTAGTTAACACATAACAAAGTTCATTGTGACAAACAATGAAAATAGAGGAACTATGCCGAGAGAATAATTAGAATTTTTTTTTTTTGATTATTTAAAAAATTCTGACCTCCAATTAGGTGAAACATATTTCATGGTATCATCCAAGACTGTGCCTTACAATGTAGGCCAACCTTTCTCCATTGGCTTCTAAACTAATATTGTCCTAATGACCACTAGGTTTACAATCTTCCCCTCCATAATCGGACACAGTGTCAATTACTTGCTCATTAAAGCATCAGTGACAAAATGAGAGGAATGTGAAGATCTGACAGCAAGTCATTGACAGTTATGCAGATGTTTAGACGGTGGACAAATACACATACCTCTTTGTGAACTCTCTGAAGAAAAGCCAGCTCCACTTCCAGGTTGTCTAGACGCTTCTCCAGGGCAAACCTTGCAGAAGTAGCTCTATCCACATCCTGGTACAGACACCCCATATGTTTAGCAGGATGTTGCTAATTCAGCACTGAGACTGAGCAAACTTACAGGACAATGTATAACTTGGAAACTGTTTTACTACCTTTTAACATAAAAAAAAACCAACATACTAAAAAAAAAAAACATACCAAACATATGTTGTAATGTACATCGATGTCAAGAAAAAGGGTGGCAAAATACTTTTTTTCCCATTTTATCCAGTACTTTTCTGTCCATACCACAGACCTCACCATATTTTGAACAAAAATAAAGGTTTGATTGTGTGTTACCGGGCGGAGACCCTCAATCTCTTGCTCTATTGCTTTCCGAGCCTCAACAGCATCATCATATTTCGCCTTCAATGAATCCAGCTGGCCCAACATGGCGTTCTTGGCAGCCAAGGACACATCCTATATAGACCCAAGATACGTTTGGCAAACAATTGTGAAAAGCAGAAATTAACACAGAAAATGGCATCAGGAAATGCAAGAGTCTCGATGAGTCTGAGCAACATATCATGATTGCGGCGTTACATTGTCTCCCTCACCCTTTGGACTTTCATTTGTTCAGCGACCCTCAGGAGTTCCTTCAGCTGAGATTCGTAAAGCTGCCTGAGGCCCGACGGTCTCAAATGGCGGCTCTTCAGTGACTCAATCTCAGCCTCCAGCACTTTGTTCTTGGATTCAAGTGTACGAACCTACAGGACAGATAATAAAAATCCTTCTTTACTCTGCCCTGTTTTGGTACTTACCATTTCATGTTGTGCTTTATACAGTAATTGGTCAATTTATGTTTCCTGATGTTGGGTGAATGAAGTTCCATTAGGAAAAAATGTTGAAAACGAGTGAAACATGAGAGCAAATTCAAATAGTGTGTGGGAACACTTGCTTCTTCAATGTACACTGCCAGGCGATCGTTGAGGGCCATCATCTCCTTCCTTTCAGTGGAGCGAGTTTTCATGTAATCCTGGTTCTCAGCTGCAGCAGCATCCAAGTCCAGTTGAGGGCCGAGACCCATTGACATACCAAAACACAAGGCTCCCAAACTTGCACTGATGTAGACAGGACAGGACCAGGTGTGGGGTTTTAAATACAAAAGACTTTATACAGGTTTTAGGCTGATCTTTTTTCATGCCAGTATACTACATGACATGCATAAGCAAAAAAAAAACCAACAACATAATTACCTCATTTATCCCAATTTGACTTAAAGTAATGTAATTGAAAGAAATGGTCATTGTAATTTAACATTTCCTGGTAAGTCTGACATTTAAACATCTTTCATATCCTGAATGTAATAATAAGAATAAGAACAACTTTATTTATCCCGAGGGAAATTGTTGTGCCAGAGTCTCAAGTAAAACATAACAATAATAAATAATCGTAGGAAATTGTAAAAACAATAAAAAAAAGAAAAAAAAAAGGCGGGGGGAGGGATAGGAAATACAAATAAAACTATAAAGTGTCAAAGTCAAGGCTATAAAGTGTTTTCAGGTCTTAAGTGCAAAGATTTGAAGATTCCCTGCAGCTGAAGGAAGAGGAATTAAAAAGTCTGATGATGCAATCACTTATAGCTAGGCACTTTTATCAAAATGCCCATACCTTAAGAGGATAATATTTGCGTGAGCAAATTTCTTTGAATGTCACATTATATTTCCAATTCCTGTCAAATTTGAAAGAATAGTGGACTAAAATAAATCCCCACCAACTTTCTTCTTCTCTCTCCAAACTTTTCGTATGATCTCACCCAGCCCTCAGAACCTCGTCCTCTCTTGTAACTACTGTGATTTATTCATGTATTCTTTTCTTTTCTTTTTTTTTTTTTTTGCTGCAGTGGTAGTTATGTTTCTGTATCGGGATGAAAAAAAGTGACCTACCTGGTTACACGACTCTTGTCAGTGATGCCCCTCCGCCCCACTCTCCTGTCTCCACGGGTGAAGCTCACCGAGCGGTGCCGGGCCTCCCTACGGGTCGGGGACGGACTGATCATCCGGAGCTGGATGGCGGGAGCGCCGTCAAAGGCTCCCTCGAAATGACGGCGGTATGAGGACATCCTCTCCGGGCTGCGGCTCATGATGACTCTCCTGCTGTGCTGTGACTTTTTCTCCAGGGGACTGATTCGCTCTCACCCACGGATGCCGGGGGCTCCTTTATATCCTAAAACCCTTCCCTTAATACTGGAGGAATGTTGAACCTCCCCAACCCACGTCTGACCGCCACTACAAACATTTATCAAGTTGATGTCAAGGATGGGAATTGAAAAAAGCAGTATCTCGAGGAGGATTGGTATCACCTGGGGGCGAGTCGACTACGAATGTTTCGTACTTTTGTATGATATTTTTATATATTGATTTATAACAAACATTTTAAAATAAAGGAGTTCCTAAAATTGTATTCTTATTCAACATTATGATAAAACAAACAACAACTTGGAAATAAAACTATTACCCGTTATAAAGCTGAAACATTAATCCGGAACTAGCGGACTTGCTCCCGTGTTGCTACACGGAAGAGCTTTGACGTTACACCACCGTCTGAATAGCATAACAACTTTCTCTGTGCTGCCCACTGATTTGAACCAGTGGAATAACAGTTTAAAGTTTATTCTTCTACCTCAACATCCTTGACATGGCAGGAAATTTCTGGCAAAGTTCCCATTAGTAAGTTTTCTTTCTTTTACTACAAATATGATGTCTAAGATCTGTACTGAATAACCCATCGTCTTTGTTGTAAGGCCTAGGGTTAGCGCTGTAAATGCTAGGCGTCTTTCTTTAATTCTTGCCTCGGTTTTTATTTAATATCTAAAGAACTAGATTATCCCTAGGAAAATTGAAAAGAAATGCCCAGTTAAAACTATAATTGCCCAATATGTTGGATGTTATTGCTCGACTGTAGCAAGATAACATCTGTGCTAATTATCATTGTGCCAATTTGCCAGATTTGTTAACTACTCACAATGTTTCTCTAAACTTAACTAGTAAAACGGATGGTGAAATTGAAATGTGCATTATTTTTATCATCATAAGTCTACAGTGGGTGCTGGACAAGCAAGATCTAATGAAAGAACGGCAGAAGGATCTCAAATTTCTCTCTGAAGAGGAGTACTGGAAGCTGCAGATCTTCTTTGCTAATGGTTTCTAATTTTGATCAATATTTAACGTGTGATGATAATAACAGAGGACAAATCACTATTCATGCTATTCCAAATGTTTATTCTCCCTGTAACCCTACCTTTACCTTTTACAATAATGATAACAGTGATTTTGGCTAATGAATAGTAAGGAATAAACAAGTACATTAAATTTGTTTTGCAATATTTTTGCTTTTTCAGTCATCCAAGCTTTGGGAGAACACCTGAAGTTAAGGCAGCAGGTTATTGCCACTGCTACAGTCTACTTCAAACGTTTCTATGCAAGGTAAAGAAACTGTGACAACCAAGAATGTAATTATCAGTCATTGAAATATGTGGTGTTATCATGTCATATGTCATCTTGCGATATTAGCCTAGTAAAATGTTTCCAATAGTTTCATAACTATTTGGTATTACAGCTGCTCTGCATCATATAATACTATGCTCATTTTCATACGGATATGTTCACAACACAGCCCAAGCTCCCAACTTGATGGAGTGGGGTGCTTTTTATAGAGAAGAAGAAGAGATACCTTTATTGTTACATTCAGTTATATATAGAGCACAGCATCAGTGAAGATTGATTACTGCATTTAATCCATCATGGAAGAACCATGAGCAGAAGGCAGATAAGGAACAGTACCAGGAAAGCAGTTGGGGGTTCAGTTGGGGGTTCAGTGTCCTGCTCAATAACACTTTGACAGGCGAGGAACTGGGAATTTAACAAGGAATATTCAGTTCCAAGGACGACCGCTGTAACCCCCTAAGCCAGGCCGCACCATAAATATATTATATAAAATATCATTTTATATATATATAAATATATGTGTATGTGTGTGTGTAAATACGTATATGTATGTATGTATCCTCTTCTTTCAGCTCTTCCCTTCAGGGGTCACCACAGCAAATCAACCTTCTCCATCTAACCCTATTTTCTGCATCCCCCTCTCTCACACCAAGCTCTCACTACATCCATAAATCCTCTCTTTGGTCTTCCTCGAGACCTCCTGCCTGGCAGCTCCAATTCCATCATCCACTACCAATATAGTCACTCTCCCTCTTTTGTTCATGACAGAACCACCTCAGTTTGGCTTCTCTGACCTTTTCTCTAAAACACCTAACATGTGCTGTTCCTCTGATAGACTAATTCCTGATCCTATCCATCCTGGTCACTCCCAAAGAGAACCTCAACATCTTTATTTCTGCGACCTCTAGCTCTGCCTCTTGTCTTTTGGTCATTGTTACTGTTTCTAGGCCATACACCATCACTGGTCTCACCACTGTCTTGTACACCTTTCCTTTCATTCTGGCCGATAGTCTTCTCTCTCATAGTATCCCTAACACTGTTCTCCACCCATTCCAATCTGCTTGAACCCGTCTCTTCAACTGTTTTCCACACTCTCCGTGTGTGTGTGTGTGTGTGTGTGTGTGTGTGTGTGTGTGTGTGTGTGTGTGTGTGTGTGTGTGTGTGTGCAATAATAATAATAATAATATTTTTTTATTATTATTATTTTTTAATGGGAATGCTTAACACAGACCAAAAGTCCAATAAGTGCTTTCTCTTGTTGTGACAGAGGGGAAATGTAAGAACATGGAAGGTTGAATAAGCAATATCCAAAGTTTAGTCTTATGGAAGGGATAGCTCAGTCTAAGAAAGTAGCATATCCTTGACAAGCTCAGCCACCATGGACTAATCACATTATTCCTTGTTGCCAAGCGTAGCCAAGTTAGCCAATGTTGTCTTCATTAACAAGCATGTTTACAAATGACTCAATCCATGGATCACTGTGCTGCAAGTGGTGCATTTCTAACTAACATAGCAATAGCTTGTTAGTTTTTTTACTTTTCTGTAAATATTGAAACTGTTGTGAACATATTTGTTCCTCATTATAAACTGATCTCTTTCAGATATTCTCTTAAAAGCATTGATCCAGTTCTCATGGCCCCCACCTGTGTTTTCCTGGCTTCTAAAGTTGAGGTACAAACTCATGAATTGTAAACTAGCACATTTCAGGAATAAGTGGTTATTAAAATGCAAGTCCATGTTTTGTTAAGCCTCAATATCTTTAACATATTTTTGTCCTCAGTCACAGGTATCTCAGATATGGACTATGTTTAAATCAATCTACTCTTATGGGCACTTGGTTTCTATGTTTTATATTATTTAATCTCTAACATTCATGTCTGCTAGGAATTTGGAGTCGTGTCCAACACTAGGCTAATCTCTGCGGCAACATCTGTGTGTACGTAGGCATATTAAGTGATCCATTTTCTTTACTTGATAAACGCTGTGAAAATGCATTTCTTTCTAAAATTCTTGTAAAGTGTAAAGACAATTCAAACATTTTATTTTCTCAAACAGTGAAAACCAGATTTTCCTATGCCTTCCCAAAGGAGTTCCCTTACCGAATGAATCATGTAAGTAAACCTCTGGTGCAATTTTTATTTTTACAGATATTAAAATGAAATACTTGCTAAGTGTGTACTCCAAGTAAACCTTTTTGTCATATAAGTCACTATAGTTCACAAGATGTGTTCCTGAAAGCTTTTGTGTGAGAAACAAGTCACACAAGTGCAGTGTTATTTTTTTTTCGTCCTTCCATTTTTGATTATTTATTAAGTCAATTTGGTGGTTCATCATATCCCATAACTTTGCAACTTGACTCACCATTCTAGTTGCATTCATAATTGGGATGTTTTTTTCTTCATTTTATGTAACATCTTATTATCAGTACTACATAGTGGAAAGGCAATTTGCACAAAAAAATTAACAAGCTTGTAGGTATTCAGTCTTTTTTAAATAAATGGCGTCGTACGATCCCTGATGTACAGTGCACACATGGAAAAACAACAGACAGGATTCCCCAATTCAGCTATTCCAATAAACCCTATTTAGCTTTATATACTGTAATCATTCAGCTCCCCCTGCAAAGTTATTTATGCGCTATGTGCAAGTGTTACTGTTTCACAGTTCACTGTTTACTAATATGAAAGATTCCACAGCTATTGTTCACACTGTTAAAGTAAAAAAAGCAGTAGAAAAGGATAACACCCTCCTAGTCAATAATGTGTTTATTTAGTGGAGCATGTTTCACTGAGATGTCAAATAATGCGCCCCGCTGCCATTTAGCCATGAGCTCCACACTAATGCCATGTCGTTCGTGCCTCTCAGACATGCTGCCTGTCCAGAAAACCATGTAAACTATTATTTATAGCGAGCCACCGTGAAGTGATAAAAGGAAGGAGTGGTTCACACTGCAGCTCATGAGTTGACACTTTGCTGCAACTTCTTAATATTTCATGTCTATCTTCGGAGACATATTAATAAAGTTGATGGCACAAGAACAGAGAGGGCCGTGATGGCAGCCAGGATGTTTAACAAAGGTATCAAATTCAGCTCTGAGTGTGCGAAAGATAACATAATTAAAATCCACTCCATTTTATTCCTTTCATAAATGCCCCAGTGAAGCTTGCCTTGCTTGACCACACACCACGCAGGCTTTCCATGCAAGACTTTAAATCGAACTAAGCATATAACTTTAATTTTTACCCCTTACTCTCTACACTAAATAGATATGTCCAATTATTTCCCAACCTTTTCTCCTGATATCCAAATTAATGCATAAACCAATGTTGGTGTAAGCCACTTAACCTATATATATATATAAACTTAAAAATCTAAATTATTTGTCACAAGCTATTCAGTGCAGTATAGTATCACCATTTCTGAACTGGGGAGATTGTATTTCCTTTTTTTTCCAGCTTTGTGAACATGCGCCAAGGTTATCCATGTGAGGCGTTGACCATTATGAATTTATTTAAAAACTAGCTGTTAACATATTGGTGCCTTGTCAATGCTTAATTTCTATCCTTGCAGATATTAGAGTGTGAGTTCTACCTTCTAGAGTTGATGGTGAGTTGAGAAGCTTCTGTACAAATTACGGTAATTTGTGTTGAATTCCGCTTTGTATTTTTGAGACACTGTTTGATTTGATGTCTTTATTTTATATTTCAGGACTGCTGCTTGATTGTGTACCACCCCTACAGACCCCTGCTACAGTATGTGCAGGACATGGGACAGGAAGACATGCTGCTGCCACTGGCCTGGTGTGTTTTGTCTGCACACTCTTCTTGAGTAGAAATGATATGGTGTCATTAACAAGAGTTTTGTAGTTATCCTTACTGTTTGTGCTGTTGTCTGTCTGCACCAGGCGAATAGTGAATGACACCTACAGGACAGATCTGTGTCTCCTCTACCCTCCTTTCATGATCGCCCTGGGTACGATTTGCGTCCCATTTCTCAGTACAGCTGCTTCATGGTGCTACTGACTTCATGTATTTGGTAGATGATGATGATGAGTTGATCTCCTCCTCCCACAGCCTGCCTGCACGTGGCCTGTGTTGTTCAGCAGAAAGATGCCAGGCAGTGGTTTGCTGAGCTCTCTGTCGATATGGACAAGGTAAGATTGTTGCACTGTTAAAGGTAAATTAGCCTTTTAATATTGCGGATATGGTAAGTCAAAACTATATAGTTTGATTTCAAAATATTTTGCTTTGTGGCAGAAAGGGGGGATGTGTGGCACAATTCTCCCCTCTCTTAAAGCTGAGCTTCAAGCCTGAGGCTGAGCTGATTGAAATCAGTTCAAATCAAATTCATTGAACAGGCACATGATGAAGATGTTGGCCTGCTTCCTCATATTGTGACCAGGGCGTGGCATGGACACAAAGGAACACGCCATACAAAGCCCCTTGCTTTCTCTGGCTTTCTATTCAGAAGTCTCCGAATTTACACATGAGCATTTACACAGCATCACTAATCTAAAATTTTAACTGTAATTTCAGTAAATACATTATGTTCATGTTGATTAGTATTTTTTTTCCTCGCCACTTTTTCTAGATTTGGCTAATTTGAAGTCTAGGTGTCTTATGTGTTTTGTTTTATTTTCCCACTTAGCTTTTTTTAAATTGCTAATTTGATAAAAGTGGTATATTTCTTATAGTCTGATAAACATAAACATCCATTTAATGAAAACTTCATGTTGCAGGAGCAAGTCATTTAACAAGGAATCAATTTAACAAGGACTGAATGCATTAATAAAATGGTGAATAAAATACTAATAAATGTGTATGATTTGCTAAAATTCAGTTTATCACTTGTGAAGAAGCCTTTTTGTTTCTTTTTTTCCCCATTGTAATTGACAGCCGCTTTTCAAAACATTTCTATTCAGCAAGCTTCTTTTACATGTATTGTTTCTGGTCAGTATGGACTAATTCCCATATTTGTGTCTTCTCTGTTTAAGATCTTGGAGATTATTCGAGTGATTCTAAAGCTTTATGACCAGTGGAAAAATTTTGATGATAGGAAGGAGATAGCAGCTGTTCTTAACAAGATGCCGAAGCCCAAACCACCACCTAACAGGTAAAACCAAGTTCGCAGTAGGAAAACTGTGAGCTGTATGCTGCGTTTTACCTGGTGGGACACTCAATCACAAGCTGATTCAGTTGACCCCCAAAACACAGTTTTTCAACATAAATATCTTTCTTTAAGTGTAACATGGTATTGTGTATTTCTTTAGAATTGAAGTCAAAATGTGCAATATTTTTCTCTAAATCACTAGTTTAGAAATACACTCTGACCACGGTCTGGTAAAAATCTATATGACTACACATAATATTCCATGCTCAAGAAATATTGTAAACTACTGCTATCAAGGACAGCACTATTGACTTTCCCTTTATATGTCATTCTATCATGCTGCAGCTGACATGTAGTCATTTTCTATCTTATTCGCAGTGAGAATGACCAGAGTTCCAATGGGAACCAAAGCAATTCCTACAGCCAGTCATAGCACGACAGCTAAATCCTGCTGAACCCATGCAGCGAAATAATTCATCGTAAGGTGTCACCCAGCAGAACTTTAGCGATATCAGCTGGAAAAAAAAAAAAATCACATTTCAGCCGACAGATGCCCTTCATCGTTACCCAACTCTGACAGCCGTGTCTTCAACTCTTCCCCTCTACCGATCACCTATGGACCAAAATGCCTGCAGCTAGTCGTCGACAGGTGACATCATCTGGCACTTGTGGTGTCTCGGTGAGGCCTCTCTTCTCTGCTCCAGACTTGAAATGAACTACAATGTGCAGGAGGAGAGGGAGCTGAGGGGGGGGTCTGAAAATATGTGTTCACAACACAGACGCATCGTGACGATCCTGACACTCTTGAACGTTCCAGAAGAGCTAATCGTTTTTATACAGAGTTCCACAGGAGGGTTGCGAAAACTTGATCACAAGTACTGTGCGTGTGCGTGTTTGTGTGTCTGTGGGTTAAGATGCGCTACTGGCCTGTCAGGGTGGGTTTTCATTCCTCAGGGACTATTATTAGTCTTCTACTAATGTCTGTAAAAAAAGTTTTTTGTGCTCTTTGAATGGAAATCACCACGTGCAACTGTGATGTGCTTGAAAATGTGATGATGATGATGATGATCAGTGGCAACAAATCTTTCTTCACAGTTGTTATTAACTCTTTAATAGAATTTACTGTTTAAAAGAACGACAATTTAACCCAGTATTTCCCTTTTTGTAAATATTATTATTATTATTATTATTGTTACTGTCCATGTTTTTGCTTAATTAATGAAACTAGAATAGAAATCATGAACTGCTTTAGCTTTGTATTTGTGCTCCAGATGAAAGTACCCCTTTTATTTCAAGTGTTTTACAGCTGCAAAAAAAATGCTACTCAGACTTTTTTTTGCTAAATCAATTCATGGTCATTCAATTAGTCCACATTATTTCGTTCACAATTTTTTTTATCTCAAAACTCACCAACTACCATTTATTTAATTACTCAAAAGCGGCTATGTGTGTGTGTGTGTGTGTGTGTGTGTGTGTGTGTGTGTGCGCGCGTGTGTGTGGGTGGGTGTGTACCAAAAACAAGGTACTTTTAAAGCCTTATCAAAAATAAAAGCTGCTGATGACAGAGGTACTCTGATTAGAAGCACATTTTCCATTCAGGTGAAGTGTTGAAATGTATATTAATTGGAGGATTTTGCTCTCGGAGGTGAACCATCTTCATCAGTACATTTTGAAGGGCTTGGGCTCCCAAAAAAAGATTTAATATCTTCTACGGAAGAAAGAGTTCTTGGCGTAAAATTATTCTATCCAATATTGTTTTGTGTCAATAATCAGGCTTTTCATTATGAACATCCCCTATATGCACTTTTACCTTTGGTCACTCACAAGGGGTTTGAGTGAGCCCTCCCCCCCCAAACCACTGCAAACTCCCAGGGATTTCATCCATCTTACAGTGGCTTTCCCGGACACTTTGATTCTAAATCAGCCAAATAGGAATATAAACATCGAGTATCATGTGGAGGTCAATCTCTCTTTTTAAATCAAAGAGAAGTGGGCTCCACTGCCATTTAGTTCCTCATTCAGCTTTGCCTTCCGGCATTTTTCCTCCCCTTCAGCAGCTCCATCTGTTACACAACTGTGCACTTGAGTGGGTGTCAAAATAAAAGGGCTTAACCCACTTAAATATCTCTCGTTATGGCTAAAACATTCTAAACATTTTTTTTTTCTTTAAATCAATACAAACTTGAAAATCTGTGATTGTGAATTCGCAGGATGGCTCATCAATGGAAATAAAATGTACTATGTTGCAAACGGCCATTCAATCTTGTTATTGAAGCTGTTACATTAATAATAAATGTAATGGACGTCAAGAGGTCATTTTCATGTTCACCTAACCTCAATGTCAACTTAGTGGACAGGCTACAGAAGGACCCCTAGTGGTAAACCTTAAGGACATGATTAAAGATCACAGAAATTGTGATTAGGTAAACATTATTAGATCAATGAGTGTTAAAATAGGAAGGTCGTGGGTCATGAATAATTTTATGTAAAAAGTGATTCCGAAGGCTCAGAAACCCTTGTTCCGGTGCACTTTTTCTCTCCAGCAATTTCCTCCCAAGTGTTCATCACATGGTGCAGCCAGGCCCCGTGACGTCAACATAACTGTGTAAAGCTACTGAGAACTACGTCACAAACCGGAAACGCTTTGGGACCCGCCTTTCAAAATAAAACAAGGAGCAGCAAGTCCAGCTGAATGAGTCATTCAAAGGCAGTTTACAACAGGTTTCAAATATTACAAGGGTCCTCGAAAGTGTTCGACTAGTTGGCAACCATTAAATGGAATAAAAGGTTAACTCAGTGAAGATGTTTAAACTTGTAACAAATGAATGAAAAATAATTTTGGGGAAATTTAATGAAGGGATTCGCTGATTCAGGTTTGACAGTTAACTTCATATTGTTGTCTATTGAAGACCCTCATTGTCTAGGTCTATTTTATTAAGGGGTCCAACAGTAGAAGGACCCCCTGCCTAAGTTTTCATAAAAAAGAGGTGTAACATGCACTCTTGAAAGGTTTAAAGGTATATTAACTATATTTAGATGTTCGGACAGTGTCCTGCATTAATTTGTCTCTGTACAGCCTTGACAATGATAAAAATAATGCTTGTTGAAATGGTTTGATCGCTAGGATATGATTTGATCCTGGATTTTATATATCGCAAATACATATGTCCACATGGAGCAATCGAATGTTAACATTCTTATTTGACTCACAATAAAAAATGATTTATCCTTATAAATAGTTTGGTTCTGAAACGGAAAATATTAACGCAAAATAATTTTGCCTGCACTGCATTTTTGCATCGTTCAAATAATGTTGCACAACAGCGAAGTTTTATTTTGAAGGGCTTCTTTAGCTGCCCTGTTGGGGTTTTTCTGTCTGACTTGACTGCGATCTAGGGTGGTTGGGGTGCTGGGGGGGGGAGATCCTGCGAGCAGCGAGCTCCGAGCGGGCTGCGGGGGATGTCGACCCCGCTGCGGGGACAAGCTCCGGGCCTGGCGCTGGTGCCCAGCGGGCTCTTCCACGCACCGGGGCCGGGCCGCTCGACCCCTCAGCACCGATGAAGCCCCGACCTGCCAAAGTGAGGCGGAAAGTGGCCGCGGACCGAGAGGATGTGCTGGCGCGTCGGGTTCGCCTGGACGCGGTCGTGTGTGGTTGATCTCGGCCAGAACCAGAGCTTCTCCTCCGGCCTGCCGGGCTCCGATGAGCAGCTCTCGTTTTACGGGTACATCATCGCCTACCCTCTGCAGGATTACGGCGGGATCATGTCCGCTCTGGGTTCGGACTCGTGGTGGAGGAAAACACTATATCTGACCGGAGGGGCTCTGCTTGCCGCTGCCGCCTATTTGCTGCACGAATTGCTGGCCATCAGGTAAAAAAATAAATAAAATTAAAAAACAAAAACAACATTTGCTAAGGAGTGCCTGCAGTGCAGAGATCAACACATTTTTGCACAGTGTTTGTGAGCACCCGGAATTTAAAACATACTTCACCAAGCCCTTTCCCCTCCTCCCCACTATGTATTTTGAAATTACTTAATCTCGTCTGGTTAGGTGGGTGGGGGGCGGGGGGGATGTGGAATCGTGAGTCGCTAACTGTGATGTAACAGACCCCCCACCCCCACCCCACCCCCAATTATACAAACAATACACATGAGATCTGCACGTTTATTCCCGTTGGCCTCAGCAGGAAATCTCATTGAAAATAATGTTAATGAACGGTTTATTCCACATATTGCGTCGCTCAATCCGCAGCTGTGCGTTTGTTGGGTTATTGGCTGTCTTCGGTGTTTATGTTGACGTTATGGCTGCAGCAGGTCAAGGACGAGTGTGCGTCAGTGTGGCATACAGACACACGCACGATGAATAATCCGCTATTATAATCAAACCAAATATTGACGGGATTCAAAAGGACTGCGCGCAGGGTCAGCGCCTCCTGTCAGTAATATGTGCAGCGGCTCGGCGGCTGGGCCTGCTGCTGTTGACAAACCGGCTGGAGATCTGAAAGCTGAAAAACTACATCCTGAGCAGGAGGGTGGTCGTTTTAAATCATTTTAAATGATGCTCAACGTCAAGGCTCCTCACAAAATCCGTAATACGCAGCTGTTGTTAAAGATGCAGCCCGTAACGGGGTTGTGGATTGAGAAGCTGTTTTTGTGTCTGCATGTGTGTGTGTGTTACTTTCCCGATCCCCTTATGTTTTACATGCATTAGAAAATAAGAGGTGTGTTTTCCGTTTGTTAGCCCCAAATTTCAGCACCACACATCCCGGACAGCTCCCACTATGTTGCGTAAAAGAGTGGACGCGGCGTTCGGTCAGCCTCTCTGTATAACAGTTTGGTAACAGGAGCTGTCCGTGGTGCTGAAACGCCTTGCAGCCCATCCTGACAGGAACACAATGCAGAAAGAAAAGCCTTATTGCCATTGTAATGTTCGATACGACAAAATCAGGCTGCATTTTCCGTCCGTTTTTCTCATACACACAAGCTTGCACACTGCATACACACACACAGTTCAGATACAGACAATGATAAAAGTAAACATACACACAGTGGACCAACTAAAGAAGTTAGGTGGAGATTTCCACGTAGAATATTGCACATTGGGATGACAGTATGATTGCACATGGCATATACGTGTATATATATATTTGTTTGTGTGTGCACACACATATACATACACACACATATGTGTGCACACATATACATTCTCACATATTTATGCACTCACATATAGATATACACATACATGTATGTGTGTATATGAAGTAATCATGCACAAAGAGAATAAATGACAGAAGTGAGGCGCAGATTCAAATGCTACATCGAATATTACAAATTGGGGTGGCGGTATTTTTGGACGCACACACAACCACAAACACACATATATATATAAACTCACACAAACATGCACACACACATGTATCTATATCTATATCTATATCTATATAGTGAGTCCAATGTACATAGTGAACAGTGAAATATTGCACAGCCTCCAATACCTGAGATATTTCCATCATATATCATATTTATATCGTATTTTTTGCGTCTACTTATATGAACAGACATTGCTTGAATGTGCAGAGAGAATTAAGAAATGTGCTACACACATGTTCTTAGCAACTGGTTTAAAATTTCCCAACTAACAAGAAGCAGTGATGGCATGCTGGTCGCCACATCCACTCTTATACAATCTGTGGCTCATGCACGTGACCACGTGGACGCGCTGCTGCTTCTGGACTCGACTGAGTCGTCTTGTTTTCCCATGAGCTTCCACATGGACGCACAATTATCTCTCAGCGGAGGACGTGCTAATTGTTTTGACATTGTGATTCTCCCTCCCCTAAGCTGTTACAAAGAGGCCAGGGCTGAAAATCGGTTAGAGACACTTAAAGGGGTTTGGTTTCACATTATTTGATTTGTTGAGTCCATCACTGTGACTCCATTTATTCAATCACTTGTTTTTTTGTGCCCAACTTGGAATTGTGTTAGGACTGTGACTGCAAAAACAGTCAGACGGTTCTTGACTCCTAGGAAGGCACAGTATTTCTTTGCTTTGATTCTCTTGAGACCTCCTGGGGGCCAGGAAGAGGAACATGCTGCTTCTTGAGCAAAAAAACATAGTGGTGTCATTTAAACCCATTTTCACCCCCTCGTGTTACTTCAATACTGGCTGATAATGGGTCGACAGTTTTTTTATTTTCAATTTAGCACAAAAAGAATCACAGGTTTGTCAATTTTTTTGCCATTTTGAAAAGAAATGGTTCCTTTTTGGTCATTTCCATATGATTTTTGAAGGTGACTCATTGCCCATTTGAGGGTGGTGGAGTGGTCAGCACTCACACCTCACAGTAGGAAGTTTTCTGGTAGGATCCCACTATGTTGAGTTGATGTGTTCCCCCGTGGGTTCTCTCTGAGTCTGATGACTCCAAACTGTCCAAAAGCATGAATGAGGGCTTGAATAGTTGTATGTCTCTATATGACGTGTGCATAAAAGAGTGATCGACTAGCAAAAGTCCAGGGTGAACCCCCAAGAGAAATTCCTCTTATTATATATAAGAAGAATTTGTCTGGATGTCAAGAGATTAACTTGTTTGGCGTGGCAGAGAAGAATGTTGGACTGGTGCAGGACATGTATGCTCACTGTGAGACAGTGGTGTGGTGTGCTGTAGGGGTAACAGAGAAGTTCAAGGTAGAGGTGGGACTCCATCAAGGATCAGCTCTGACCCTCTTTTTTGTTGCAGTGGGGATGGACAGGTTAGACAGGAATCTCCATGGATCATGGTGTTTGTAGATGACATTGTGAGAACAGGGAACAGGTTGAGGAAAATCTAGAGGTGGAGGTAAGACAGCATATATGTGTGTGAATGAAAGTAACCCGGGAGGAAAGGTGAAGCCACAGGGAGTGAAGTTCAAGAAGTTGGAGGAATTCAAGTACTTAGGGTCAACAGTCCAGAGCAATGGAGAGTGTGGAAAAGAGGTAAAGAGACACATAGGTTGAAACGGCTGGAGAAAGGTGTCAGGTGTAATTTGCGATAAAGTATCAGCCAGAATGAAAGGAAACAGCGAAGCTGTATGGCCTAGAAACAGTAACAATGACGAAAAGACAGGAGGCAGAGCTAGAGGTGACAGAGATGAAGATGCTTAGGTTCTCTTTGGGAGTGACCAGGATGGATAGGATCAGGAATGAGTCTATCAGAGGAACAGCACACATTAGATGTTTTGGAGAGAAGGTCAGAGAAGCCAGATTTCGATAGTTGGGTCATGTACAGAGGAAGGATGGTGAATATATTGGTAGGTGGATGCTGGAATTGGAGCTGCCAGGCAGAGGGTCTAGAGGAAGTTTCTAATTAACTCTTAGAAATCATTTATTTGGTGATCTGATAGACTCGAGACAAGGTGAGAGAGGATATGAAGGTAGTTGGTGTGAGAGAGGAGGATACAGAGAATAGGGTTAGATGGAGAAGGTTGATCCACTGTGGTGACCCCTGAAGGGAAAATCTAAAAGGAGAGGAAGAAGATATGTTACATATTATACATTTCATATTATATATTATATGAATTCTACATTGACCGTGAATAAAATTGTAAGTATTAAAATGTAAATACTAGAATTTCCCTTGTCTTGATATGGACATAAAGATGTTAATATTAATTTAAAAAATTAATTAATCCATATTAATATTACAAATATTACAATAGAAATGAATTGAATTGAATTATATTTCAGGCAGAGGATATGATTTATTTTGATATACTGTCCAACCTAACGTTAAATGCTAAAAGTATATCTTCATGTGAAGTCCTGCATCCTTCAATTTTAATCTTTTGGCCGTCGTCCTCGTCAACATCAACATCTTTCTGTTTTCTCATAGAAAAGAGGAAGAGTTGGACTCCAAGGATGCCATCATACTCCATCAGTTCTCCAGGCCCAGAACCGGCGTCCCTTCTCTGTCCCCTTTCTGCCTTAAGACAGAGACCTACCTCCGCATGGTGGACCTGCCCTACCAGGTAGCTAAATGTCTGAGAGAAGAAAATTACTCAGCCGTTTCATTTGTTTTGTTTCTAATTAACTCTTAGAAATCATTTATTTGGTGATCTGATAGACTCGAGGCAAGGTGACAACGGTATTGTTATATTCTAACATGCCTCTTCGCTGTTTCAAAACTGTTGGATTGCACATGATAGAAACGATTTTTAATGATTTAATGTTTTTAAAATCTAATTAGACTTTTAACTTATCTAACTTTTAATTACTTAAGATTCACCCAACTTTCACAGTATCCAACACTGGATACATGATTTTAATTTTGAGAATTATTCTCGTCAATGGTGAATAGATTCAAATGCTTTGGTGACTTCACATTAACACTAAAGGTTTCTATTGGCTATATTTTTTTTATAGAAATATATAATAAAGCACAAGCAAAAAAAAAAAGGAGTCTCTGCATGTACAGATTATTATCTGGTCTTTGGGGAAAGAACCGGGAGGACCCAGAAGTCCTCCAATTGCAACTGTCCTTTTGAATTAAACAATTAAATTAATTAAATTTGTCCTCTGCCGAAAGAGATGTAGTTCAATTATATTTTAATTTATGAAGTTGATGCTATGATTTCTTTTTCTTTTTTTTTTTCATGTGATTTTCCTCTTATGCTAGTCTGGAGTTATTTTTTCCATAATTTTCATGTAATTCTTACCGATTTACAGCTATTTTTAGGACTAATTTTATTTGCTTGATTTTGGGTGCTTTTTTTTGTTGCTGATTTAAGATGGATTCTTTTACTTTTGAGAATTGCTGATCTTTTTTGTGTTTTCTTTTTGTTTTTTGGTCCCATTTGTTGGATGATAATTTTTACGAGTTTCTTTGTCAGACCTTTTGGTATTTGCAATGATTTTAAATTTTTTAATCTACCAAAACAGCTCCTTCATTTTTTTCATCCATTTTATTTCTCCACCGCTTAATATTTACTCTCAACCCAATTCAACTCTCCTTCAACCAAACATGACCACATTCTCTCCCCAGATTCTTAATCTTCCTCTCCCTCATAATGTCTTTTCCCTCCCTCCTCTTCTTCCCTAATTCCCACTCGATGCTCTTTCATTTCCCGATGCCTTCCCGTCTCCTCTCTGCCCTCACGCTCCTCCAGAACTACTTTGATGGGAAGCTCTCACCACAGGGGAAAATGCCATGGATCGAGTACAACCAGGAGCAGGTTTGTGGCTCTGAATTCATCATCGACTTCCTGGAGGAGAGGCTGGGTGTGAGCCTCAACAAGACCCTGACGCCACAGGAGAGGGCCATGTCTCGCGCCATAACCAAAATGGTGGAGGAGCATTTCTACTGGTGAGGGACCATTCAAAGTCAGAGACATTTTCTTGGACGCTCAGTTGAGTTTGAGGAGTGCCATCCGTAGAGGTAGCATTCGGTTTGACTAAGTTTAAATACACAGATGCAATGTGACCTGTGAGAAACTTCAGAAATTCTAACCAAACTAAACTAGAGCGGGCTCATTCAGGAGGATGTACTTTCTGTGAAGTTATTACAAGTGTTTCTTGTGTCATGGAGTTGAATAGCTTTGATACTGACACCAAAATTTCTTCAGTTACATGAAAAGAAGTGTTTAATTTAAAACTGATTTACATTTTTATGGCGTTTTATCCTGTTCTTGATTTTGCAGTAATATAAATAGATGTAGTCCTGAAAATTAGTTTTAATTGCAAATTAAAACCTGAGCAATCTCTAATGGGTTGAACCAATGGTTTTTGTTCAAACTAATTGCCCCACCTGGATAACACTTTTTTTGACAAAATTATTTTTTCCAAGTGTTTCTAGAGTACTACAGATGCAGTATTTGCTTTCAGAATGCTAAAAGAGAAGCACAGAGAAGGTCAGAGGGAGCAACATTGTGCTTTTGTAGACCTAGAAAAACCCTACGACAGGGTGCCAAGAGAGTAACTGTGATTGTATGAGGAGGTTTGGAGTGGCAGAGAAGTGTGCTAGACTGGTGCAGGACATGTATGCTCGCTGTTAGACGGTGGTGAGGTGTGCTGAAGTTGTAAAGGAGAAGTTTAAGGTGGAGGTGGGACTCCATCAGGGATCAGCTCTGTGCCCCTTCTTGTTTACAGTGGTGATGGACAGGCTGACAGATGAGGTTAGACAGGAATCCCCATGGACCATGATGTTTGCAGATGACATTGTGAACCTTAGTGAGAACAGGGAACAGGTTGAGGAAAATCTAGAGAGGTAGAGGTTTGTACTGGAGAGGAATGAGGGTTAGTCGCAGCAAGACAGAATATACAGTATGTGTGTGAATGAGAGGAACCTGCAAGGTACGGTGAGGCCACAGGGAGTGGAGATCAAGAAGTTGGAGGATTTCAAGTGCTTATGGTCAACAGTCCAGAGCAACAGAGAGTGTTGAAAAGAGGTAAAGAAACACATTGGTTGGAATGGATGGAGAAAGGTGTCAGGGGTAACATGTGATAGAAGAGTGTCAGCCAGAATGAAAGGAAAGGTGTACATGACAGTGGTGAGAACAGCAATATTGTCTTGCAACAGTGACACTGATGAAAAGACAGGAGGCAGAGCTCGAGGTGGCGGAGATGAAGATGCTTAGGTTTTCTTCAGGAGCGACCGGGATGGATAGGATCAGGTATGAGTCTATCAGAGGGACAACACATGTTAGATGTTTTGGAGAGAAGGTCAGAGAAGCCAGACAGAGATGGTTCGGTCATGTACAAAGGAGGGATCGTGATTATATTGGTAGACGGATGCTGGAACTGGAGCTGCTAGGCAGGAGGTCTAGAGAAAGACCAAAGAGAAGATTTCTGGACATAGTGAGAGAGGATATGAAGGTAGTTGGTGCGAGAGAGGAGGATACAGAGAACAGGGTTAGATGGAGAAAGTAGATACGCTTTGGCGACCCCTGAAGAGAAAAGCCAAAAGGAGAAGGCTTTTCCCAAGTGTTTTGATTGAAAGCTTTTGTTATTACGTACTTTGCATTATTAAGGTTATCGAATTCTATTTGACTTTTGATTATTTTTGATTCCTTGAAGGCAATTTTTCATTTAATTTTAGATTTTTTTCTTTGGTCTCATTGATGAGTTTGGTTGTTAAATACCGGGGTTTTTGTCAATTTACTAATATTTACCCACAATTTATGTGTGTGCATTTGTGTGTGTGTGTGTGTGTGCTTGTGTGTGCCTAACAGGACCATAGCTTACTGTCAGTGGGTGGACAACCTGGAGGAGACCCAGAAGATGTTAGCAGTGAGCGGGCCGCTGAGTGACTTGCTCAAGTGGATCCTGAGTCACGTGACTGGCGGCATTGTGAAGAGGGAAATGTATGGACACGGGATTGGACGTTTCTCAAAAGATGAGGTCTATGCCCTGATGGAGAAAGACATGCGCACCTTGGCCACTCTGCTAGGTGAGTAATATGCAAATTGCTTTTTTATTTAGATCACATTTGCGAATGCATTATTTTGTAACCAAACATCATTAACATCATCGTGATAGGCATCACTTCGGTTTCCCATCCAATATGATTATTGTGACCTCAGACTGAGGATGTTTTCATTATCAAAAATTATGACATGCATTTCTACTGACAAAAAACACTTATTTTTCTCTGGTAAAAAAGTGAAGGGTTGGATGTCTTTCTGTGCGTGAGCGTGTGCATGTGTCCAAGTTGTCTAAACTGAATGCCGATTATTCTCGCAAGCCTCTGCAGTGTGTTTGTTAAATGATCCACTCATTCAGAGGCATATGAGACTTCACAGAGAAATTGTTTTACCTCATTGTGCAGTGTGCAGTGTGTGTGTGTGTGTGTGTGTGTGTCCTGAGTACTTTAACAAATAGCTGCATAAAAAGGCTGTGCACTGAGCTCTTGTGGTAGAGTTGGGCATTACAGGCCAGTGCCTGGAGGTTATCTTTTTTATTTTGTTTGTTTGTTTTTTTTTGTTTTGTTATTTAATTAATAAACTATTCCTTGTTTTCTCAGGTAATAAAAAATACCTTATGGGTTCAAAGCTTTCAACAGTAGATGCTGCAGTGTTTGGTCACCTGGCACCGGCTATGTGGACTCTGCCGGGAACTAGGCCAGAGCAGCTCATCAAAGGTGAGGTTGCTGAGATTAAATTCAATTTTTAAAATGAGAAGAAACAGAGATTTATAATTTAGCTTTTATTTTCACAAAAAAAAAAATCTTTAGCTATTCCTTACAAGAAACACACATGAGGATCCCATGATCCAAAGTGATTAAATCCATTAAAATCAACAGATATTTTTAATTCTTAAATGACTCACATGAATTTATAACATTTTTTAATGCAACTTTTCAAAATATTTATATGGACTCTGTATATTTTTAATTCTTAAATGACTCACATGAATTTATAACATTTTTTAATGCAACTTTTCAAAATGTTTATACGGACTCTGTATAGACTCTGTAATGTTTACATGTGTATTCAGAACATTTTCCTTCGGCTTCGGATACATTCTCAAACATTTTCATTTGTCCGTGTCATGAATTTCTTGCGTGCGCGTGTGTGTGTGTATGTGTGTGTGTGTGTGTGTGTCTGTGTGTGTGTCTCAGGTGAGCTGATCAACCTGGCCATGTACTGCGAGCGTATTCGCCGGCGATTCTGGCCCGAGTGGTTCGTGGACCCGGAGGACTTCCGCTACAAAGACACTTCAGACTACAGCGACTCACCTTCTAAACTCCCCGACCTGGGCCTGTACTCCCGCTCAGACACTTCCCAGGACGACACGCACTCATACACTCATCACTCTCACATTCACACACCACAAGTGTACCCGCCCTCACCCGACAGCGACCCAACAGGCCACTCCCTGTATGACTCAGACATGGACACAGAGTGCTCTGAAATAGACCATCTCAAGTGTTGACAAAGCATACAAAGATAATACACACCACATAGCTACAAGCATATACGCACACCGCAGGTAGGAAGCCTGTAAACGTCCCCTACCTCGTAGGACACAGCGATATCAGAAAGTACTTTCGGAGTCTCCGCAGAGGAGAAGAATCAAGAGAGGAGTGCAGCTCAGAATATTAATGACAGTAAAGTGGAACTAAAGATAATAACAAAAAGGAGAAAGAACGGGAGTAAATGACGCAGCTGCTGAGAAACTCCTCACGATCGAGGTCATCCGCAGCCACAACTTGTACGTGTCGTCACACCGCCATAACTGTGGCACCCGTGTGTGTAAGGCCTCCACCCGTCATTACCAATCACACCACCTTGTCTTGCGCGTGTATCGACTAACCGGACCTTTAACGCATTGTGCAACGATGTTGACGTGTAGGAAACTGTACAGTATTCATTATGGACAAGATTTACTGTAAATATACAAAATATTTGATAGATAGAATATTTGAATATATATGATTATAAATAGTATAGATAGCTTGAACATATTGAATCTTGTGTCATATGTTGTAAATACTCTGGGTGCTCCTTCTGGAAAATCCCTTTCATAATGAATACAATGTCTTGCAGAATTTATCACACGGAACAGAACCCCCTCTCCGCTGGTCTCGGACCTGTCCTGTGAGTCCTGTGCTTTGGTTTGTCTGTCGTCAGAAAAAGGCACATATCTGAATTGTGGAGGAAAAATCTCATTTAAAGCTGACTGAAAAGGCAAACCCCCATGAGAACTTGTTTGAAGAACAATTTGTTTAAAGAACAAACTTTTTTGGGAAATGCGCCTCTTTATCCAAATGAACTATGGAATTTTCATATTTGTTTCATTAAGCGGTCAGTGCAAGAATCTGGTCTAATTGTAAGGATTATTATCTGTGGATGAATTTCTCATTGAGTTGCAATGTTCCTTCAAAAAAAAAAAGTGTCCAGAGTCTTACTGCCTTCCAGAGGCTAATTGCAGTAACTACAATTTTATTGAAAATGTATGTTATGACCTAAAATTACATTTCTATCTGTCATTTGTTGTATCTCTGAGTAAAATTTAGCATGAATACATGTCTAATTACTGCAATATCACTTATGCAGCTATACCTCATGTGGCCTCGTAATAAAAACACAAACTTCTTATGTTTTTTTTTTTTTTACTAACCCTCTATAGTTATTGCAGCAGCATACCCTGATCATATCAGCACTTGCAGTTTGTGTCATTACTCAGCATTTTATCACATTTGCTGAATACACATGGTGTCTTGTTTGGTTTAACAAAAAAAAAGCTTTAGCGATATCTCCACATTTTACATGCATTGCAGCGTTGCTTTGAGCGAGTCAACAATCATGTAGAAAGAGGTAAAGCGGGTCTGGGTTGTGATAGACGGTGCATGGCTGGTACGTGCTGCTGAGAGTCTCCCTTTATGCTCCACATTGCTTTCCTTGGTTAACTTTAACTTTTAGGTTGTGGTGCTGTTTTTTGGTTTTGGTGCCAAATCAACCACACAAAGATGTAGCTAGTGGAACTTGGAAGTGCTAATGTTTTGGGTCTGGGACCGGGTCAGTTTAATATCTTTTCTGCTGGGTTTTTTTCATATACTGTTAGCTGAAGCATCACCAGAGCAGGCGAAATGTCAACGTTGATATTATTATAGGCTGTTTGCTATTGGGCACGCTACAAATTGCAGGTCTGTGTTTGTCGTTCAGCAAATGCACAGCCTTCAGAATGCCTGTTGATTGTACTTGTTTGATTCAGTTTGTGTGTAGACTTGTTGTCTGTCCCGTGTGTGGATGAGTCACTCCGTGATGAAATGATGACCCAGTGAGGACGTGTCACTCAGCCCACTGTCCCGATGACACTCACACTGTCATGACTTCAGTGTCACTCTAGTTGTTTGACTTGTTAGAGAATATGTGACGTCTTCGGATAGGTTTATCCAAAGTCCAGAATAAGAACTGATTAATGTTTAGACTCTAAAAGATAACGTTATGTTATCTTGAAAAGGACCAAAAGATGAGTTTATCTCTACTTATAAGGTTAAAATATCAAGAAAATATGTACTGCTTTCCCACTATTTTGAATTTTTGAAATGAGAAATTATCCTGCTTATTATCCTTATAAAATGTATAGTTACAGGCTTTTTTTCAAAATGTTATCATTCCCCAAAATATTTGACTTAGATTAAATCAATTCATTGTTTACATTTAATATTTTGAGACAACATTTTGATCTTCAAAATACAGCGTACAAATAGTCCCTCATTGATACAGTTTCATTTATGAGGGACTGCACTGGATGAGTAGCAGTTTAAAATATGTAGCAGCAAGTTACACAGAGAGAAATAATAATGTATAAATTACATCTCAGTTTGATATATTTTGACCGTGTTATAATATTTTTCAAGACCTCGATCAAAACCATGACTATCACCAATAACTTAGGAGAGAGAAGCATCAAATAGGCGGATAGAGTGACAGCAAGGCCTTTGTTTGTGCTGCAGACAAGAATCCAATACTATCATATTCAGTCTTAAAACCCTTTGCCTGCATGTTCTTGCCTTCTCGAATTAAGTCTGATTTCGCCTTATTCAAACTGTCTCCTGAAGACGTTATACGAGTGCCAGCATAGTTGTTTATTTAATTTTCTTCTATTCTATATTTATAAATATTGTTTATGATACTGGATGTTCTCAAATTGGGAAATATTGAGTTAATTTGCACAGTTTGTCATGTGTGTTCTGTTCCATGATGGAAAGTTGGATTATATACGTGCAATACTGTAGACTCTACTGTACTGTAGACTTGTGTTGACATGCACTCGACAAACTATATTTTCACGTTACCAGTCATTGCATGTGCGTCCATGTTTTTCAGATGTCATGAAGTAAATGTTATCCACGTCACAATAACATCCTGTCAAATCATCATGTGAGGCCTTCATCCGCCGCAAATTCATCCTTCATCAAAACCCACCTCCATAATGACCTCCTGAGTCTCTGAAACAGCAGAGGGAGGTCAGCAGGAGATGCCACATGTAACGAGTAAATATCAAAACTATTTTTACACAAGTGACTGCAGGCGATTTCATCTCAACTCCTCAGCAGCTAAGCGTCATCGACGGGAGCTCAGCCCCGCCAAGATGTCACAACTTCATTGAGATTTCTGCTTGTAGACTGTAGAAGCCATATTTAAATGTCTACTTGTGTCGTGTGTGTTGAAACACTTGTGGAAACTCATCAAAGTGTAAATAAGAGGAATACAAATAACGTGGCATATATGATGGACTGTGTAACATTATAAGAAGAAAAAAAAAACTCCTACGAATGTATAATACCTAGAGATGAAACAGCTGTATGACAATGGTTTACTCCTAATATTTCATTAAATATAACTGTGGTATTTTTCTCTTGTTTTGCATCACTTTTTGTGCTGGAGGAGGTCAGTTTTAATTTTTACCTGCAGATAAAAGGCGTCTTTCTGTAAAAATCCGGGTACTTAGAGGTGAGTATCCGTGGGCATATATCTGTCTCATAATCCCTCTCCCTGTGTGCTTGCTGCCATATGACAATACTAAGCCCACCCAACAATGCTGGAGGATTAGTTCTCTGCCCTTTTCTTTGTGCTTGTGCTGGAGCTCTGGAGAAAGACAGAGAGAAAGGAAGACAGGGAAAACGACAAAAAGAGAGTTGTGGAAGCCAGGCTGCAGAGACTGGAGTGTGGGTTTCGGGCATGAAAAGGGCACAGGGTGGACAGATGAATGATATTTGATGACTTTGGCTACACATTTCTCCTGCCATTGTGTGGAATCCTTCAGAGAACCCCATCCCCATAAGACAGGAGAAACAATTCAAAGCAGACAATAACAGCAGAGTATAGACCATCTCTGGTGAGTCAGAGATGGAATACAGTGTCAGACTTGTGTGTGTGTTTGTGTACGTGTGTGTGTGTGTGTGTGTGTGTGTTACTGTCTACATGTGCATGATTGGTAAAGTGGACCATTGTGAGCAGTGGGGAGAGGGTGTCTGTGAGTCAGTCAGTCAGTGTGTATGTGCATGCATATATGTGTGTGTGTGTGTGTGTGTGTGTGTGTGAGTGTGTGTGTGCGCGCGCATGTGCACACGTGCATGTGTGTGTGTGCGCACTTGCTTGTGTAAAAATATGAATAATGCAGAGGACGCCTGTAGGAGCATGAGGGCCAGGAGGAGGGCAGATGGTCGCCTGCTGATAGGACAGAATCCAAGCAACAGGGTCCTCCAGCGAGCTGGATTTAGACCTCAGTTAGCACTCATACACACACACACACACGCACACACACACACACACACGCACACGCACACACGCACATTTTTGTCTTGTCTTTGTACTGACAATTCATCATGCTCTTCCCTTTTTCCACTATACAATGTAAATTGATGTCCTAAATCTGCACAGTGTGGTACAGAATATAAGATGTCTTAGGACTTAAGTTATAAGAGGTGAAAGTAAACAATAGTTGCAGAACAAAAAATACAATCTGTCATTGCAGTCGCCTGTATCACAGTAAGAGTACCTGCAGCCACACGTCAACACTCAGTGGACAAAAAGCTTAAAAGGACACACTGTAACAGTCAAAATGCTGAGGTTATTGCAGAGGTGTTGGCCTTTTTCAATTGCTCGATGGAAAAGCAAACTTTTCAGTTGTTAAGTATGCAAGCAAACTTTGGATTTATGGCTAAGAATTAAAAAGTACAGATAAAACAGTAAAAGAAAGTTTCAGATTTAACTTAATTCACAAAGTATCTTTTTTAATCTCTTTTAATTTATTTTATCACTGCATTGTGACTGCATCTCAGAGAACCTTTTTTTAATTGAAAACGCTCAGGAATTCAATCATCTGTCTAAATATGAGTTAAGAAAATAAATCTGCTGAATTATTTTTTTAGGAAAATAAATGGATAAAGGTCTTTTTTTAGATTTTTTTTTTTTTGTTCAACACTTTTCATGTTATTAATCCCATCAAATGTAATATTGTCCAGCTAATACAGTATTCCTTTTTTCCCATTTACTTTATATACGAAGAACAGAACATTTTTGGTTGCAATTATTACAAATTGAAACAATATAGGTGGAAGAATAGTGTTTTTCATCCACCTGTGCTCGGCTCTACATCTTCAGAAACAGCAAGCAGACAGAAAATGTAATGATAAACCCATTGATGACCATAATCCTAACATTTGAAACAAAATAAAATAAAATAATAATTTAGTCTGAATGAAAGGATGACCCAAGTAAGCCTCCTGCATTCCTGAAGTTTGTGTAACCTCCACAGGGGGGCGTAAGTAGACAAGTTGTAATTCGTCCATCGATCAGTTTATGAAATATTGGACAAGCGAGGAAAACAAAAGGACGAGGATATGATGAAGATGTCTCCGGTTCTCTGAAATTACACCTAATATCCCGATGCAACAAAAAAAAACAATTTTTAAAACTTATAGGAAATTAAAAAAAAAAACAACAACAAAGATTTCGCCTCAAAATTTAGATTCACGGGCCTCCTCTTTCGCTGGAAACACAATTACTATTCAATTTTACAAAGCAGTTTCTCTTTATTGCGAGTATAATACCGGAAGTGATTCACGTGGTTTGCCTCCCTGTGTGTGTGTTTTTATATATAAATATATTTATATTTAAATATATAATAATTGCATCGTTTGTATTCAAGACAAGTGTCCAAATGAATCCCATTACATCACCTCCTGTCCTCCACCTGCACTCCGTCATACTGGATTGTTTACACCCTTCAGGCCTGCAAATCCACACTACACGTGGATAAGACGTATTAGTGGGAATCATAAAGGGAGTTTCACTGCAGGACAATGTAAATCCATCAAATGTGGCATCGTTCAGATATTTAGGCCATTTACTGTCAGGGAATCGTCCGGGAGAGCGCGATATTTCACAGCTGATCGACAGTCGAGCAAATAATAACAATAATAATAACGATTTGTAATTTTTATAGGCACCTTGGAAACAAACAAATATTAAAAATACTTAGCGTTCCCTCAATAAACATTCAAAGGCTGCAGTGTCATAGAAAACAAATACGATTTAATGACAAAAAGCATATAGAAATTGTGCAATCGTTGATTTTTTTTTTCCTCTTCGTTTGATCACAGATTTCAGGTCAGTACTATTTTGTTTTGGTTTTGTGCCCCTCCATCCGCCCCTCCGCCCCCGAACCCCCTTCCCCACCCAGGAAACTCAAATTCAGCTGAACGATTTGAGCGGTTATATTTACGACAATGTCGAGATTCCAGTGATCGTTATGTCACAAGCCATAACAGTATTGGATTATTATGGAATAGAGGGCTTTTAAATAAGGCGAAAAAAGAAGGGGTGTTATCATTAAAAGATGACGTAAACCGCTCAGCTGGATTGATCTAGCAGGTAAAACAAATCAAAACGGCCTTTTTTGGACATTTCTAAAGACATTCAAAATGTTTTGAAATGCTATTACGTCATATATATATATATATATATATATATATATATATAAATTGGACGTCTTTCTGTATTCAATGTCCTCCCGGGTGAACTTCACAACCGCCCACATCCTTGAGCTGCATCTGAGTTCCTGCAAGTCTATAATTTCTCAAGCATTCAATCAGAGAATTATTCTCCAACTACTCGTGGATTATTTTTTTGCGTCCCCCCACCCACCCACCTACCCACCTCACCATGTACCCCCCCACCCCCCCACCCCACCCCCCCACCCCCCAGATCAGGTTATTATTTAAGTGGCACAAGAACACATGTCTGTGTTTGTGGGGTTTTGTTTGTTTGTTTTTTTGTTTTGTTTTTTTTTCTATCTTTTTTTTTTGGCACAGACTAACAGGAGAAAATAAACAACAAACAAATATACAAACAAACGAAGCCTTACAAAAACGAATGGAGGTACATCCCACAAATAGTCTTCTCGGTGAATGAATGAGTCATACAGTATAAAGCCGCTGCGGCAGGAGCTGGTACCAGGAGAGATTAAGTTGCTCTGTTTGTTTTCTATTTTCTTCTTCTTCATCATCATCGTCTTCTTCTTCTTCTTCTTCTTCATAGGAAAGGAAGGCAAAAAATGGGCTGGATTGCTTTGAAGGTTTCCAGCCGGACAGGCTCGGTATTTCTTATCACAGCATTTTGGAAAAAAGAGTACAGGAAATAACAAAGAGCATAAACACAGTGTAAACAGGCGCACGAAAAGCATTAGAGTGAGCCAATACCCAGTCTCTCTGGTAACCACTATTATTATTGTTGTTATTTTTATTATTATTATTATTATTATTACTTCTATTATTATTGTTATCATCATTATAAATATTATTTAAATGAATCCTGAATGTCGTTTCAATTAAAGGGTCTCCAAAAATAAAAAATATGGATTTGCACATCAATACATCACAGTGAATTTGGATTTAATCACCAGTCCCGACTGATGATATTAATAATAATAGTAATAATAATAATTATAATAATAATAATACAAAATAATAATTATAATAACTATAGAAGGCTGGTATTGGCTCCTATCATTGTACAGCAGGTGCCTGCTATTTCAGCCTCTACGAGGAACCCCTGTTGCTTTTGTTATGACGAAAAGATGGCGTTTATTTACCCACTGGTCGCGACTTTTTGTGCCCGTAGCGTCATTTTAGTTTTTTTTTTTTTTTTTGATAATTACTAATTATTATTCTTATTATTATTCCTCCACGGACGCCTCGCATCCACGACACATCCCACCCGTCGTCTGCGACCTGCGACTGCATGACGGCACGTCTGCACCTTTTTTCCCCCGTGGAAGGTAAAAGAAACGCGTTTGGGATCGATGTAGGTATTTTTTGTCGTGGGTCCCCCCCCCCCCCCTTTTTTTTTTGGGTTCGCACACACCAGCAGTTCCGCAGCGTGTAAACCTCTCCATCCGGCTCTGCGTATTTTCATCATCAGTGCTCGGGTTGCCACTGTAAATCCCCCCCACCCCACCCCCACCCCCACCCCACAAACACCCCCCCCCCCACACCCCACCGCCACACACCGGCTCTGTCCGTGGGGGTACCGTGGGCGTTCGAACTGGGCTTCAGGTCCGGATGCCGGGCGGTCCCGGTGCGGGGAATCGAACAAACACAAAACAGGGGGCGCTCGGATCGGGTCACTGCACGGGAGTCTGCCCGCCGTGGTGGGGGGGGGTGTCCCCGTACATGTCCTCTCCTCCCGGTAGCTGTCCTCCGGCGGGCGTCATCCTCTTCTCCTTCTGCCTCCTGTTACAAAACCAAACCCGCACCACCTCCTTCTCCAGCTGCAGGCTGTCCGCTAAGGAGTTGATCTCCGCCGCTCCGGGTTTCGGACATTTGAGAAAATGGCTCTCCAGAGCCCCCTTGACGCCCACCTCGATGGAGGTCCTCTTTTTCCGCTTCCTCCCCTGCGCCGCGATCTTGTCCAGGCTCGTCGGGCTGCCCGACGTGGAGTCCGCCTCCTCCAGCCACTTGTTCAACAAGGGCTTGAGTTTGCACATGTTCTTGAAGCTGAGCTGGAGCGCCTCGAACCTGCAAATGGTGGTCTGCGAGAAGACGTTCCCGTAGAGGGTCCCGAGCGCCAGCCCCACGTCCGCCTGCGTGAAGCCCAGCTTGATGCGCCGCTGCTTGAACTGCTTGGCGAACTGCTCCAACTCGTCGGAGGTCGGCGTGTCCTCGTCCGACTGGTCCTGGTGGCCCCCGTGCTGGTGGTGGTGTGACAGCGACTGCTGGTGGGCCCCGGGGCCACCCCCGTGCTCGCTGAGGTGCGGGCTGTGGCTGTGGTGGTCCTCGTCCCGCAGGGGGTGGTGGTGCATCCCGCCTTGCTCCCCGGCGGGCATCAGGCCGAAGCCGGACTGCGAGTAGACCAGGTTCTGACCCTCAGACGTCGCCATGCCGGGGATGTGCGTGGCGGCCGTGCTGGTTCGCCATGCTCTGGCGTCGTGATGCGCCTGCTGGTGTGCGAGGTGAGGGTGTCGCTGTTGCTGCTGCAGGCTGCTGGAGTTCTGCAGCTCCTCGCGGTCGCCGTCGTGCAGCACGGGTTTCACGTCCTGCTCTCCGAGGGGACTGGACGGCCACGGCGCCGCGCCGTCACCGCCGTGCGACAGCGCCGTGATCCACTGGTGTGCGTGGCTGAGCGGATGCCCACCGCCGCCCGGCAGCGCGCCGTAGTCGCTCTGGAGGAGGCTGTGCGCGTCCCTGTACGCCGCCGCCTGCTGCATGCTCCCGGACTCCGAGTGCGGCGGCGGCGCGCTGCCGGGGGCGCTCAGGACGCTGTAGTGGTTGGACGTGGCGGTCGCCATAACTATCGGAGCCCGAGTGCTGCGTGGAGTTAAAAGGCGTCCGCCTTTGACAGGAACTCCTTTGCGCCACGGGGCAGCGAGGCGTCTCTCTCCAGCATCTCCAGGGCGCTGTGCCAAGGGGACGCAGAGGCGCGCACCTGTGGTCCGCCTCGCTCCGCTCTTTATTGGCCGAGAACGGTTGACAGATGTGGTTACCCCTGACAGCACCCCGCTCATTGGTCACGGGAGATTGTACTGAACCCCCCAACCGCTCTGCCCGACAATACGAGCGGGGGTCCTGCAGCACGCTGGAGCACACACACACACACACACACACACACACATACAAAAAAATTTAAAAAAAAGTGGAGGGAGAGATCGGACCGCGAGTGCAAACACGGGAGGTGTAGGGGGGGAGGCACAACAACAAAAAAAAAAACAAAACAAAAAAAAAAATGAAACTTTTAACATCTATGTCAGTGGGTCAGGCTTATAGGGTTGAAAGCGCATCCACGACTTTCTCTTTTTGGAGTTCAATTTTTTTTGAATAGTTTTGATGAAAATGGAATTTAAAAAAAGAAGAAAAAAAAAAAGATTTTGGGACACTTTAAGACTTTTTTTTTTAAATGCCTCTCTGCCCTCGGGACGCTGTCCATAGAAAGAAAAAAAAAAGGGGGTCTGCGTGCTTCGAGGGCCTCTGCCCCGTTGCCATGGCGAACGCGGTGAATAGAACAACAACGCCCACGTCACAGCTGCAATCGCTCTTCTTTTCGTTCCGTTCCAAAGGGCTCATTGGGGTCGCGCGTTCGGCCCGCGGGACAAATAATGGAGGAAAGGGTGGGAGGGGATGGAGGGAGGGGGTAAGAGGGCAGCCCAGGGCCAGAGAGAGGTGCCTGCGAGAAAAGGAGCCCACGGTGCTCCCCGCCTCCCCACCCCTTTTCCTTCCACCTGCTCGTCTGCCAAACTTTGGCCAGGGTGTGCCAACGAGGTGTGGCCTGCAAAAACCCACACGAGAAAGGCCTTCAGTTAGAATATCCACGGTACAGAAAAGATGAGTACAATATGCACAAATTTAACTTATGGTTCTTTACTTATATCAGCACCCCCCCCCCCCCCCCCCCCCCCCCCCCACATGGCTTCATTTCCAGCGGGTCAGTTTTTAGTGTCCTGCAGTCAGGCAGCTCCAAACAGCCAAAATATTAAAGCGCTAGATCATTTCTCCGAGTAAATTTAGATACGCTGTAGTCCAAAACTACTTATTTGCCAGTAGATTACTTTGACTAAAACATTTCTTAAGAATATAAGTTATCAGCAAAACTCATCCCATGGGAAGTGTAAAAAAAAAAATTAAAAGTATTCATAATACAGACTTTGTAATATAATAATAATGGCCTATGTAGTAGATTATACATATTCATTTGACAACACTTTATAAGAGAGAATACAGAGTATAATTTTAGGGGGGGGAAACGGCAATTAGATAAGTAAGTGAAGCGGTCAAATAAATACAGTGGAGTAGAAAGCACAATTTTTTTTCTGATATGTAGTGGTGTGGAAGTGATAATGAAATGAAAATCCAAAAGTAAAATAATTTGGAATTATCATTGCAGGACCAGATGCAATTAGATGGTTTTGATCACTTTCTACATACAGTGTGAACGGCGTAAACACCTGTCACTTCTTTTTACCTATTTATTTAATGTTCCCATTTACACACGTATTCGGTGAGGGAGTAGCTGGACACAAGTGTGTAGATGTTCGTTCACTTCAAATAAGACTGTAGCTCCTGGTGTTACTGTTTTATAGGCGTTCACTAGACACTGGTCTTTTCTTTCAAATGTGAGAAATGATACTGAAATTAAACTAATCCTCATTCAACCGTACCCCCTGAATCCCCGTCAGACCCCTCGGGGGTCCCTGGACCTACTTTGGTAACTACTGGTATTTAGGAAATGCGATATTATTGGCTCAAAGTAGGACACCCAACATAAACCATAACAGCAATTAAGAGGTTAAAATAAAGCTCAGGAGACAAAGCGTATCAGAGATTCGCCTACAAACACAGGGGTGATATCATCAGTGGAAATGTATGTAAATATTTAGCGCTTTTAAATTTGATAAGAAGTGAAGATGGAGCGGAGATGAATTGAAGATGTGAAAACTGACACACACTGAATTATAGGGATCAAAAGAACACTGCTTTATGATTAGAGTGTCATTCTGAGAATTACCAAATGTGTCGCCAGGGGCTCCTGCAAGCCGTGTGTTGAGAGAGGCAAAACATATTACGCTAATAGACTAATATGCAAACTACTGGCTGCCCAATTACAGGACTTAATAATGCATAAACGATGCGAATCCTGTTCTTACAAGACGAAGAGGTCGCTGTTAATTCAGTCAACGGACTGCGTATGGTGTCGAAACAGTGGTTACACATACATACTGTCTCTGTTTCCTTGTCCCTTGTTCTGTACTCAGGAGTGAGAGTTAATGATGGAGAATCTGAGCGTTAAATTAACAGTAATTATATGGCCCCAATGCAGTGAAGATTCAATTTCTCTGCAAGTCTAATGGGCGTAAGTGTCCCCTTGCGTAGGCAGAACTCTGTATGTGATATTTAGGATGGAACCACACGCAAACAAGGCCAAAATGAACACGTGACAAACGAACACGAACAATGAACACCGCTCAAGAAAACACGCGTCTTCGGCGTCTTTACATGTGGACTGAAAGAGTTTCGCAGACGAGGCGGTGAAATTCACCGTGCGCCGCGAGATGTGGAAATTGACTCGTCTATGTGAAAACCTCGTGCTCAGGTTTTGCAGAGAACTGTTCGAGTGTGAGGCGAAGACGCTGGTGCGAGCGAATGTTTGCAGATGAACAAGCGCTCTGGGTGCTTTCATTTTCTACGGAGCAGTGTGTGACCGGCCCATGTCCCTCCCCCTGTGGGAACTCCAAACGTAGGAGTAACTAGAGCAGGGGGGCTTCTTTATGATGTCGGACACAGGGAGATAATGGCCATTCCTCCACAGCTGGCCTGCACAATCAAAGAGAGAGGGGGCTTGGAGGATTCCAGCTTTAACCAGGCCATTGTCGGTGCTAATTACATCTGAATGCATACCCGGAGAACCCACCTCCCCCCAAAGCAAAACCTGTGCAGAATACTCCAAACAACCCTTCAGGGATGAGGGAGAGTGCACAGACACGGGGCACACACACACACACACATACACACTGATATATAAACCCTGTACTCCTTCATTACCCTTAACATATAGGCACACACACTCTGTAGCCGTTAATCATGTGCGTGCGTGCACCGAGTGAGCATGCGCGGGCACACACACACACACACACACACACACACAAACCCAGCAGGCCCTCATCAAAGTGTTGCATCTCTCACACACACTCATATGTGGCACTCGGCATTAGATCACATCTCAGCTTGCTTTGCTCAGAAGAGACGAGGAGGTCTTAGAGGACTTAAGTTGAATAGAAAACACACTGAAGAGCCTTCCCCCTGTGAACCCCCATAATCCCAATCTATACACTCCCTCTGCCCCCAACTGCCAGCGCTTGGCTCCACCTATGAAGCCTGCACTCTGTACAGTGCAGAATCGGTCTGCTAAAACTGCAGAGAAATGTCAGGATGTTTTGGTGCTGCAGTTAGAAAATACATCCCGCCCGTTTCCACCCACCCATCGATCTCTTCCAACAAGTGCAATGGTGTGTTTGTATCTGTGAAAAAGAGCTGTGTGTGTTTGTGTGTGTGTGTGTGTGTGTGTGTGTGTGTGTGTGTGTGTGTGTGTGTGTGTGTGTGTGTGAGAAAGAGAGAGAGAGAGAGAAAGAGACAGAGAGTTCCCAGATCTATGACTTGGTCCTTAAAACCATCTATTTTTCTTGTTCTTTTGTCTTTTCTGTGTCACAATTAAGGTTCTAATGAATGTGGAGACGTATGGATAATGTACAATTTTCCCTGAATGTGTTCCACATTTCTCATGTGTGCACGTATTTGTATCTGTATTTGTGTGTGTCTGTGTGCGCGCGCGACACTGTCAGGGTTACAAGGTCTCACGGTTGCTCAGTTTAGCATTGATTTATTCTCTTTCTCCAATTTATTTCCCCTTCGCCTGATCTGCCTCTAGGAGGACAAATGGAGGAGAAACACCAAACATATCCCTGCCACACACACGTGCGTGCACACACACACACACACACACACACACACACACACACACACACGCTCACACACTCACAAACGCACGCACCGCCAGCAGAAATTTAGAAATTCACATTTTATAAACAAGACAGGGAGGCAAATGCTAACACACATGGTGAAATCCAGCTAATGAGTCAAGATTTACCAAATGGACGTCAAAGAGCTGGGCACATTAATGACAGGCAGGTGTTTCAGCACACTTTTTGTGTGTATTCTGCTTGAATGAACTGCAAAGACCGATGATCAACTATTATGTTCTACTTTTTGGTAGAGAGGATTAATCCTCCATAACAGCAGGTGGCAGCAGTCTGTATTCATCATTCAAAAGGAGGAAACTTGGGACATTTGATAGAAACGGCGCATAAAATGCCTGCCATTTGGTTTTATAAGACACAGAAAATATATCTGCCAAATTTTACAAGTGACCTGGATTTTGTCGCAAAGAACCGAACGAATCATGACATTTTTTTTCCCTTTTCAACTACTGCTTTTGTCACTTTTGAAACCTCTGTTTCCCTTTCACATGAAGCTGAGCTGATGATCAGTATGATTGCTCTCACTTAGAGCATACCCTACCAAATTTTACATGTCAGTGAGTGAGACGTGCCACAATAACCACGGCTGACGCACAATAATAATAACTCAATATATCACCACGTCGGACTGGTTCTGTGTGTGTTCCCGGCCACAACGAGATATTAGTTTAACATCCAAAAGAGGTGGGGCTTGATGTTGCATAGGCGTTGAGAGATAGAAAGTTAGTTTCACCATTACTGTATCATCATTAAAACAACTACAAAACTGTAAATTCAACTTTTTATAGTATTCTTTGTGAAATAAAAATGGCAATGAAAGTTTTCTGAAACTGAATTGTAATCACCTGACCTCACAACCTATTTACTTCCAAATATGAACAACCTAGTGATATTGCTGGGAGCTGAATGCCCATGAGAAGGCACTGAGAGCTCAATTTCCCTATTTCCATCATCAGAGTATCAGACCAATCAAAGTAGTATCCATTCCATGCAACCATAAATTCTCTCCCCCAGTCCCATGACACCAGGCTCCTTTAAGATGTCCCATGTTGTCTCATATAACTGTCTTCCAGGGAACCCATAAAGACATAAAGAGACGCTCCCACCTCTGGGTGAGTGGTCATAATTCACCGGGAGGTATTTTTACCGTGACATTGCTGTTGAGTTGCACAGATTCATCTCATCTCCTGCTTTATAATGTCCTACAAAAACTCCCGACAGGAGAAGCATGAGTGCAGTCTTGTTTTATAGGCAGCTCTTTGTCAGATCCTGCGTTAATGGTTTGGTGTTGGATGTGGAGGGGTGGCTCACAGGTGCATGCTTAACACCTTGTGTCACTTCTGCTTTGGGGTGTAATAACAAACCTTTCTTTCCTTCTCAAGTAGGAGAGGAGGGCATCAGAGGCAGGGGAGTGAAGATTGGGAGGAGGGGCAGTAAGGTCGTTAAACCCACTTGAAAGCTCAGCGCCCTGATCGATAGTCTTGGGCAGAGCAGGGATTAAAATCGGGCTAAGTCTGTTCCAATCAATACTGATGACTAACCCTTGGGTTAAAACAGGAGTAAATCTCCATACGTGTCCATACACAAGTCTGCACTATGGCCGATAGGACAGATAAATCTAGAGCTATCCATGCAAATGGACACACAATGGGTTGCCATGTGAGTATAGTCGATATGAACGAGCGCTGTAGCTGCAACATATCTGGACATGTAGGATATACATTCTGTTCAGTTATGTGAATGAAGCAGTAAATTTTGGCTCATCGATGGGGACGACTAGAGTGTGAGTAAAGCTCTCAGAAATGTGTACGTGTGGGTATATGTTTGTGTCAGTATTGTGTTTGTGTGTGTGTGTGTGTGTGTGTTTGGGTGACAGAGACAGACATATTAAAAGTGATACTAATGCATTTTGTATTTGTGATTATGCAGACATTAGGGGAGAAGGAGACAAGGTGACCCACTAACTGTATTCGGGCCCAACTCAATTTTTGTCATGTGACTCTAAATCTAGTTTGCAGTCTCTTGCTCTGGCGACAGTAACTATTTGTGTGAAATTGTACAAATATGAGTAGAACCTATATCTAAATATATACATATATAGGAGCGACAGTATAATAAGCATAATGTATTTAAACATTTAGAGTTATGGCTGGAGCCAATCCTCGCTGTCATTGGCTGACAGGCTGGGTTCGTCCTGGACGGGTCGCCAGTCGATCGCAGGGCACGCAACCTTTCACTCTCTCATTTACACGTCTGGGCTATTTGGAGTCTCCAATTAACCCACTGCATGCTTTTGGACCGTGGGAGGAAACCGGAGAATCTCGAGGAAACCCATGCAGGCACAGGGGAGAACATGCAAAAATCCAAACAGAAAGGTTTCCAGTTGGAATCAAAACAGAGACCTTGTTGCTTTGAGGCGGAAGCGCTAAGCACTGCACCACTATGCTGCGCTGTATTTAAAAAGGTATGATAATAAAACAAAGGTAATTAAAATTAGAATGACATAACTCTGGCTATTGTGTGTAAGTAACCTGAGCAAAAAGGGCACCCCAGACTGAAGAAGTTAAACTAATGAGGTGCCTTGAACCTCAGAGAAACACACTCTTCTGGCCAGCGGAAAGCATATACCACAGTCTTACAGGAGGATAACGTCCATCTCTTTTGTGTTAAACAAGAGCAGGTGCTCCCTTCAATTTCTGTTTAGCCTTAAGGTTAGAAATGTGAAAATCTTTCCGTCATGCTGTTCAGCGGTGTCTCCAAGCCTGCAGAGGTTTTTTTTTTCAGTATTAGCTTTGCTTTCCACTTGATAAAGACTTGGGAAAAAAATATAGAATTCAAGCAAAATTCAATTCAAATCCAAAATGATTTCACAAAAGTTTTGATATTAAGCTGCATGAGCACGCTAAAAAAAATACTAACCTAAAAGTGGTATAAAAATTCAAAATGTGCACATTCTATTATTCATTTTCACAATTTCAGCTCATTCGAAATCATGTCCTCTTTAGAAATTGTGATTTTGTTACTAATGAGTTGCCATCAAAGCTGGTCGTCTCTCACATCACAAAATCAACTCAGCCTATACCACATGCTTATACTTTTACAGACCCTGTGGATGCCTGGCTTCACGGTCTTGTTACAGTTTGACAGGTGTCTGGTAGGAACATGCAGAAGGCAGAATGTATGCAAACACAGTGCTCACTGTGTTTTGTTTACAGAAACCCCCGCTGTAATATGGTCATAAACAACTGAGTCTCCCTCGTTCCCTAAATCTGTTTGGCTGTTCCAATGTCAGATCTCACAGATAGAAGTCCCCTCATCTTGTTGTCACTCCAGTACAATATTGTTAGCATCTTAGCTCCACATCATTGATGTCGCTTGTGTAATTCACCCTTCTCGAAAGGTATTTGTACCTTGCACCAGCTGCATGAGAAGCCCATCATTTTACTTGCTGTGCTTTGAATCCACCAGCGGGCATTAATGTGTCATCATACAAAGTATTGTTTAAGACTATTTTAATGCCATATGAACACAATGCCTTCACATGTTCAGTTGATTTGGTTAAAAGTCAAAAATTACAATTTAGAAGCTTTGGTCAGTGCCGCTGGCACTTGTCTCAAATGGTCCAATTTTTGAAGAGTGCTTTTATTCCAACAACTATATTTGTGTAATGTGAAAGAATAATAGTTTGTTTGACGGCAACACTTGCACGGGCTGCTAGATCCGCTTACGCCACTTATGAGAAAAAATCACAAGATCATTTACAAGTAAATCCACAGCTAAAGTTAATTAATGGCATACATCTACCATTTGTGCAATATTTGTGTTTTTTCAGGATTTTTTTTTTTTTGAGAATGGGGGAAAAGGTTAAAAAGTATCTTATCCCACTCTCCCTTGAAGTATTAAGAGATAGTGCGCCATGCAAGACTGACTGTTTCACACTCTAATGGAGGATGGACACAGATGCTTAAATTGATTTTACAAGCACAGGTAGGCATATCAATTACCAATACTGATCAATATGGACAGACAGCAAGGAGGCAAACAGTTGCACATTTGTAGACTGAGCAACTAATTCTTGAGGAGACATGCATGTTTCTCTTTTTTAAATAATTGAATACAGCAAACACTCATACATATACCAAAGTTATCATAAAGCTTCGCATATTTTATTTTGGTCAAAAAAAATCTATTCTGTTGATTACTGAGTTTTAAATGTGCTTTTTTGGAGGACAGAGTTGATTATCCTGTCTCTAATCTTTTTATTAAGCCAAGCCAAGAGGCAGCTGTATCAAGATGCAGCCAACTTTGTTTCATAAGTTATATTAAAATGTACCTGAACAATCATATAATTCAGTCTTGAAATGTTTTCAATGTGTAAAATATTAATTGATTTTCTTGCAATGTAATTTTTTGTATAATTTACTGTATTTATGCCGTGGCCCCTTTTTACACTGTGGTGAAAATTCAAACTCACATAAAAAATAAAGAAATTAAAAAACACATGCTAAGCTATTCACTACATTTGGCACATTCCTAAGAATGAAAGTCTGCGATGTTCATGTGGAAAACACTGTCCTTCAACATAGCACAGTGAAATGATGAGGTGGCCACAATGACAAACCGCAGGTGCAAACACAAGTTACTAAATCCCACAATTACAAATCAATGCAGAGGGCTGAAGGTGAATTCTTTTTTTTTCTAGATGAATGGACAATGGTGGTATGGGAGAGATTTGCCGGGGGAGAAAAGTCAGGTTAAAAGTAAAAAATGAAAAATATGTTGCATTAGCATTCATGATTTCTGGCTTGTGTTGATGGAAAAGTTGAGCAAAAGTAGAACACGTGATATCCCACCATGGCTCCCAATTTTTTTTTCACTCCCCAAAGGAAAATAACAGCAATCTGCACTAGACTTTGGCTTTTGCTTTAGTGGATGGAGAGAGATGGAACTGAAAACAGGAATGAAAAAATTCAGATAGACTCCGTAGGAAAAAGAAGTAACAGACAAATTCAAAACTATCTATCTTCAATCCACACAATTCTAAGATACTAAAATAAATGAAATCAGTAAATAGAAAAGAAACAGGTGCAGACCATAAGGTCAAGCAAGGAGCTGACTGAGGGAGCTCATTAACTGACAAGGTCATTGCATGAAAAATGGTACAAAACCCGCAAGGTAAAAAAGCCATACAAAAAAATCCATATTGAGACATGTATCAGAACATTTTTGTAAACAACTCATTTTGTGCGTTGGACAAGTATGTATGTCACTGCCATACTGGGAGCAATGCTGTCGGGGTCATGAGCCCCTGGTAGGGTCCATCATCATCTCCTCAATGATAAACACTAATAGGGAGTAAGGCACCTTGCTTGGATTAGGAAGAGTAGGGCACATTCCTGGAGCCAGGCCTGAGAAGGGCTTAGTCTGGCACATCACAAGCAAACAACATGAAACCATCATCCTGCGGGTTCACAAACTCTAAGGAGAGACATCAAACTCTGTTGCTGTGTATTTTGAGCGGTAAACAGAGCTGGAAGCGTGGGCCTATGGCAAACTGGTACTTGGAATATGGAATGTTGTCTCTTTAGCAGGGAAGGAGCCTCATCTCCTAGGAGGGATGGACACTTTTCTTCTGGAGTTGGTCATGGTAAAAGGCATTGGCCAGGTGTGGATACACACATGTCTCCTGCTGAGGCCCCCCGTGTTGGAGTCTTCCCTGCTGAAAGAGAGTGTCCTCTCCCTGTGATTATGTTGGAAAGGAAAAAGTTCATGTATGACGGGCGGTATAATCTTCTTGGAATTGCCGGGAGGTGTCCTGCCTTTTTGGTGGGAGATTTCAATGCTTAATTCAATTAATTCAATTCAATTCAAAATTTACTGTCATATGTAGAGTGTGGAAACGTGTTTTCCCCGTACAATGAAATTCTTACTTTTCTGTCCGCAGTGCATTTGGAGCAAGGAAATACGTCCGCCACGAGGACACCATGTTGGTGTGTGGGCAATGACAGAGAAACCTGGATGACTGGGCAGAATGACCTGTCGGATCAGTTAGTTTTGATCAATTTAGAATATTTAATGGAGGGCCCAGTCTGCAAGCTCTTTAATTCAAAATTTTTGAGGGATTTCCTTCAAATACTGTGAGAGGTTAGGGACACGGTATCTAAGTGGTCTGTGATCAGTGCCTCCTTTGTGGAGTTGTGGTCAGTGGGTTATCGGCGCCGTTGGTGTCATGGCATCAACCTGAGAACCCCAAGGTGGACGACAGCAGCAAAGGAGGCAGCGAGGAAGATCGAGGCCTCCCTGCCGGGTTGGTCTATGGGTCTCCTTTTACTACAGACAGTTAACAGAGGGCCACACTTGCTGTGGCTGAGAAAACCCCAGAGTGCAGGAGGACTTTGGAGAAGCCGTGGAGAAGGACTTGCGTTCGGTCTTGAGGCTATGGAAAAATAGCGAGATAATTCCAAGAAGGGCAGCGGGGCTTGGCTCAAGTATTTTATCACACATGAGACATCTTAAATGGGGACGTTGTCAATTGGGCGAAAGATCAACTGGCCTCAAATGGCATGACCCCCATGGAGGAGGGAGAAGTGGTTGATTGACTAGCCTTGATCTATATCCCAGATAGAGCTTACTGGGTTAGTCAAGAATCTCCCCATGGCAAGGTACCAGTCTTAGATGAGATTAAGCATTCTGAAATATCACCTTACTCCAGTGCCTTACGTTGTTGAGTATAATGCAATCAGCATGTTCACATCATCAACAAAATACTCCGAATATGCACTTGCTAAAGTTCAGACAACAGGGCAGGCTGCTGCTAGCATTAACATGCACCCTCCACTATCAGTGACATTATCATAATTGTTATTATGATAATGTATTAAATTACTTTACATACTATTAGATTCTGATATGAAATTATATATTAAGTTGCACATTTTACATTTCATTCTCTGATGTTGCACTGTTTTGTCTATTATATTTTATATAATGTTGGACATGATAACATTACCATAACATCATTATTGAACTTACATTAACACAACGCACTTCTTCCTCTCTCCGCCAAATGCACCATACCTCAACTAGTTCAGATCCACTAAAACCTGAAAAATTCCTCTATTCTGCAGCCACACACACATACTCAGCATACAGGCTCATTTTTTATCACAATATTCAACTGATATTGATGTCCTTATCTCTTATTTATCCCTCTTTGTCCCTGTTTTGGTTATCACTCTATTTTACAAATAAGACAAAATAAAAATGAATATTAGAACATGCAAATGAATAAAAATTAATAGAAATAAGATTCAATTTAGGTGCAATGTTCTTGGATTAAACATCACCCAGGCTGTTTTGTAGCTTGCTTCTCTGCTCCTTCATCAGGGGACCCCAGCTGTCACTTCATCACACTCCATCACACTCTATATCTCCTTCAAACCTGGAGGGGTGGCAGAGGGAAGCCTTCTTAATAGACCTCTGCCCCCCCTCCCCCCGAACCAAGCTGTGCCTGCAGGCCCAGACGTAAAGAAACGATGATCAGCTTATATATATTTGAATGCGCAACATTTAAGCAAATACCAACACTAACTTGAACCTTCCCCATGGTCTGAGTCAAATTGCACCAAGATGAGAGGAAAGCAATGTGCGACTTAAACAACTTTTATAGATCCTGTTTGTAAATTGAGCCATGATGGACATCTAGGGATCGAATCAAGATGGATAGGGGAGAGACCTGAGGGAGCAATAATGGTTGCTCTCAGTGCTGTAATCAAACTAATCCCTGTCTTGTTGTCTTATTTGTTCCTTGTCTCAACCACATGAGGAAAAACTGAGTATGTGTCTTTGTTTTCTGGAGTTTATATATATATATATATATATTACCTTTTCCAAATTTGTCATTTCTTTGGTGCGATAGATCTCCTGAGTTTGAATTCAAGGCATCGTCTCTCTCATCATTCCCCTTGCCTTGTTTCCAAGTGGGACGATTTTGCACCAATTCATTACAGGTTTGTGGAATTCAAGTGTCTCCCGCTGCTTATACACACAAACTCAAATTTAAATAAAGAGTCAAAGCAGTGATTGACAATTACACATGTACAGCTATATAACTCTTCCTCTCATCACATGAGTGGCAGATGCACCAAAGTGAAGGAATGAAAGCAAACAGTGCTTTTGTAGGGAACACTGCATTACACGCTTTTTCCATGCATATCAAATGTGTTTCAGCAATTGGAAAGCATAATTTAGGGTGGAGGAAAAACAGAGGAGCTGCTCTTGGAGGCAACCTAGCCAATTAATTTGCAGCTTAGATCTCAAAGCCTCACTGGAGAGGTGCTAGGCTACATACCACTAGGCTAATTTGTGCAGCAGGTCTGTATTAAATATATGCATGAGGCTAATTCAGTTAGTGTCGTAGCCCTGTAGCTGTGGTGCGTACAGCGCTAGCTCCCATTAGCGATGTTTCTGCCTCCAGTGGAAATCAACACAAGTCGAGGACGATGCCACTTTTTTTTTTTTTGCATAAAGCAAACAAAATTAAATTTGCTTCGCTAAATCAAAGTGTAGTGCCAAATGTGGGACTCTCTCTCTCTTCCCTGCTGTCTCTCCCCCTCTGTATGTCCGTCTGTCTGTCTCTTTCTCTCTCTGAGGGATAAATTACTCCAGAATCATAAAAGAGTTAAAAAATACAGAGAAGGGGGGAAAAGAGAGATTTCAGTTGAGTGGGATCCCTCCTCCCAAACAATCCCAGTCCGCTTTTACTTACTGAGATGTTGGCTTATATGTCTCCAGTGTGCTGTGGTTCTCTGATTTTGTCTGTTTCTGCATGTTTTGCAATGTCTCTTTGGTTGTGTGATCCATGTATTTGTGTGTTTTTGTCTGCCTGAGCTCTGGAGAATTGATTTCTCTTTGTAAAAAAATAAAAAAACATGTCATGTTTTATATGTGTATAAAAAGAGGCGTGGACAAAATAGTTGGACTCGGTTTTATTCTTATTTTTTCGTATTTCGAAGTACAATTTTTCACGCCATCATAATTCACTAATCACAACTGAAATATACATATATAAATATATATATATATTATAAAATTATTGAATTATTATTCATCATTATTGGTGACATTATTTGAACATTTGACCTTACATTGGATCTGTGTCAGTGATAATAACTTAGCATTATGTACATCAATTCCAGGAAGTGTTGATGTTAGCGAGGTGATCTGTCTTTTGAGAATCCCATTTCATAACAAAGTTCCTTTTTTTTTCCTCCGTCAGTTGTGCGCGTTTGTGTCTGTGTGTGTCCGTGCGAACGAAAAAACCAGAGAAGTAACGAAAGAGAAAGAGAGCTCCTTGCAATATACTGCAGAGCTAGTCTGTTAAAAAAAAAAAAGAAAAAAAGGCCCACATGGCTGTTCCTATTGAACTTGACCTGCGGGCCAGATCAATGTCTGTGTGTGTGTGTTAATGTGTGTGAGAAGACAGCCATGGTGTGTGTGTGTACATATATGTGTGTGTGTGTGTGTATGTGTGTGTGTGTAGGCGTGCACTGACAGATGTGTGAGTGCGTGCTGCCAGATCAATGTGCCTCTGTGTGCCACGGAATGAGGGAGCGTACTGATTACCCAGGGGTGGCGGGGGTTGGGGGTGGAGGGTGGGGGAAGGGGGGCAGTGGTGAAGGAGGAGGAGGAGGGATGAGAGGATGGAGAAGGAGGATGATGATACAGAGGGGAGGAAGGGAGAGAGGGAGGGGGTGATGAGATTGAGCAGAGGACAGAGCTGAGACCAGGATCAGGAGAGAAGCTCAGCTCATTTCATTTTCATTTTCCCTTCAGTCGAGCCGCGTGTCGGGGCATTCCACATGGATGAGGTGCCAAAATTTAGATCCACAGCCAGATGGCATAGATCAGTCGGGAAATAGCAACACAATCTGAATGAAATGGGATGGTTGGGGGGGTCACCGATCCATGCGCCGCCTTCTCTCTTTCTTCCTTTTCCTCTTTATTCCGTTTCTGGAGGAGCATTCATAAACCCACGTGACCAGTGCTATTTGCTTCTGGTTTACAAGGTAGACATAAAACCCTGCAGTCCTCAAGGCCACTGACAGTATTTTTTATGTGTATCAAGACATTTGTGGTCTATGTCCTTGCCTGAGTGTCTTGCCAATATTTTATATATATATATATATATATATATATATATTCAGTCTTCAATTAACCTACTGCATGTTTTTTGGAAACTGAAAAACCCACAGAAAACTCACACAGACATGGGACTGCAAACTCCACACGAAAATTGCCCGAGTCAGGATCAGGAAGCTTCAATACACACACACATACATATGTATAGCATACTGTATACAGAGGAAGGGGGGGAGAGAGAGAGAGAGAGAGAGAGAGAGAGAGAGAGAGAGAGAGAGAGAAAGAGAGAGAGAGAGAGAGAGAGAGAGAGATTATGAAGAACTGCGACTCAATCCGAAGCTTTGCAGGTGTTCCTCTCATCCCGTCCTCTCAGTTTGGTTCCCATCACTGGAAGCTCTGTTAACTAACCCTTGCTCGTGTCCAATCAGCCCATATCCAGTATAAGTGTGTCTCTGTGCTGATGGGTGTGAGAAAAGAAGAAATAAGTGCAGGGGTTCCTCTGACTTCTCTTAGAAGTATTTGATCTCCAGTGTTTTCCGTATGGAGTCCATCAATAAGGATTCTTCAAGTCATGTGTACATCAGTAATAGCATATTCTTGGTGTATGATGAGCACCTGAAAGCTTTTAGCTCTATTCAAATGCCAAAATGGTGAACTGACTGCATTTACATAGCAGTTCTCTAGTATACCAACCACTCAAAGCACTTTTCATCACACTCACACACTCATTCATACATCAGAGGCTGCCATTCAAGAGGCCAACCTGCTCATCTGCAGCAGTTAGAGGTTCATTGCTCGAGGAGGCGTCGCCATAGAGAATGCAGGGTGTTAATACCTCTCCAACACTAAATATCAGGTATCACTGTGATGGGAGAAGCCGTTATGGTAGACGGAGTTCTGGGCTGTCTTTGGTAACAGCGAGCCTCTCGGACAAAAATCAACTGTTTACATGGACCTCCAGGAATAGAGCGTCCAGCCTCATTCTGGGTTTGAAAATTCATTTTATGCCCTGTGTGACAAGTTGTGATTGCTAGTTTTCTGGAAGCAATGGGATCCACTCGAGACCACATATAGAGACATAAAACTTTTCACTCTCTCTTTCAGATCTATTGACAATTTGAAGTCTTCAGTTCAGCTATTGCATGTTTTGGACTGTTGGAGCAAATTGGAGGATCCTGGAGAAAACCCTCTCAGACACAAGAAGAATATGTGAACTCCAGTAGCCTGTTTTCACTTATTTATAAAAAATGAAAGGGATGAAATTGTCCTACGCATCTTATGCTCCCACTAGTAACAGCTTTTGCTTTTGTGTGTGTGTGTTTCTGTGTGTGCATGTGCCTGTCCATCCATTATATTGTTAAGGATGCAATATCTAAGGTGAGACAGAAAATTCTTCTTATTTGGAGCAGACATATACATGGAATCAAGAATGAATTGACTAGGTTAAAGTGATCTTAGGTCAAGGTTGTTTGGAGCCTGAAAACAATCTTTTTTATCCCAAATCAAAAATTCGTCATCGATGATGAATTACTCTAATTCAAATGGCTAACATTGAGTATCCAAAAGTTTATACTCAGCTTTCAAATGACTTCTTAATATTCTGGTTATTAGTCTCTTTAAAACGCAGATTGGTCATACAATGACATATGCAAATGTGACAGTGAACAAAAAACAGTTTAATTAAAGTTAGAAATTCCCTTCAGGTTAAAATAATGACAGACGTTACACATGTCACAATAAATTATAACAGCATCTTAGTTGACCATGTATCTGTATGTAACATAACCAGGGGAAGGGAGGAACTGTACTGTTTTATGCTGTAACTGTAATAGGTCTCCAAGCCATTTGTGTTAGTGTGTATGTGTGTCGGTGCCTGCAGAAACATGCACACTAACACTTATGGGATCTCAGGACATCATAGATACTTGTGTACACACACACACACACACACACACACACACACACAGCCTCCTCCCCCTAACCCTTGTCTGTATAGCTCTATCCCAGGAAGAAATTGAATTGGAGAGTTGACCCCACCTGACACAAGGCAAGCACCATTGATTTTTATTAAAACATGAGTCCATCGATACTGAAATTGCTTTTGCCTCATGGTGGATGTGCCTCCATGTGTTGGAGAATGACAAAGTCTGGTTTGTCATTACCCGCATCTTGATATGAGTTGTGTGACAATAATTTCCAAATACATCCCATAACTCATAAATTACATTAGAGAAGCTCTTTCAGTTTACACAAATTAATATCAGATACCTACAGAATGCAATTTGCTTATTTGGTTTTAGTGATAAAACTAATGCAATTTGACTTTCATCACCTGAAGTGATAAGGATATTATTTATGAGGCATCTGATTATAACTTTGGATAACATTTTTTTATTGATTCCTTTGAGTTAATTATAAAGGAATCAAAACTGTTTTTCAGTGGACAAATCACACTGACATATCAAAACACATCTCAACAGTCAAGATGCAAACTCTCGCTGAGTATTTAAACATTAAATTAAAAAACAAAAACTGAAAACAAAACAAGAGACAAAAATGCTATTTTGCCTTGCTACTCTTGGTAGCTTATGGAAGAATTTACCTTCACTTAAAAACTGATTTATCAATTGTTATTGATTTATTTATTGTCACGTTTAAAAATAATACACCAGTTCACTTCAGCAATTGCAGCATTGTTTTCAGCCCAAAACTCCAAGTGTCTTCATTCATGGAGCTTCAATACCTTGTCTTAAACCTGAGTCGACATGCACACCATCACAATCATGTAATCCTAAGACTCGAGTGCAGGACTGATGGAACATAGTGTTGCAAAATGTTCATGCAAACTGGACAAATATTGAAATGAGATATCTCAGTCCACACTACTCTCCTCTGCATGAATAAATGCTCTTAGGAAAAAAAAAAAAAACTTTTCAAATAGTCCAGTGTACCATGTATACAAAGTGGATACAAACTTTGCTATTGGTCAACTATTTCAGTTATTCATTCACTATCCCTTACTTTTATTGCATTTTGCAATTTTCAAACTTTCCATCGCTACACAAGACTACAACGCCCTCTCCACTAATTTGTTTGTAGCAAACAACAACACAATTCTGAGAATGAAGTTGGATGGCTCAGTTATTTAAGTGAATAGTTGCAAAGGCAGTTTTGTTGCAATTTTGGCTTAGCCATGCCCAAGAGACTAACAGAGGAAACATGTTTTGGAAAGTGAGACAAGCAAACATGAGGCACAGAATGCTCTATCATCTCACTGAAAAGATGCATTACAAACAATTTAAGATTTGTTCTCAGATTCTTGTTTACATTATCTCATTAGGCTACAAATTAAGATTCCTCATGAAATATTAAAACAATGTCATGTCCCTTTCTTTCTGTCTCTTGTTACTGGAGATAAAATAAATCCTCCCTATTCCAACTATTGTACCACATCTCACTGTGTCAATTTGTGATAGGCACTTATTGCCTGTTTAAAATATGTCGAGACGCATCTTTTCACTAACCATGTATCAATACGTCTATGAAATTTGAATGTCATCTGGTATGGTACTGTGGATCTTAGTGGGGGGGATATAAACTGTTATTCTTTGGAAATTATACCTTTAGCAACGAAGAAAACAACTCCAGTGATCCCATTTCACAAATTCACCACCTGACTTCTTTTGTTACATTTTAGTTGTAAGACCTCTGGTAGAATAAATTGCATACCATGTGTTTAATTAAGTGGTTGCTCACAAAGGCACATCTACATGCATCTCAATCTCCCGTCAGATGCATAGAGTAATTATTTGCCATCGAGAACCAGATAGATATATGATACGTCAACACAGGCGCTCGTTGAAATAGTTTCTCTTTCACACAGACACAGTTGGAATCCAGTGCAGGGAGGCTGTGGTGGTGCATATTGATGACCAGAGGAGAGCTCCATGCTGGGCTTTGCTTGATCCCTATGCACCCCTGGATGGATTTGCAACCTCGGAGACCTAGTCTGTATTTAAGTTGCAACTTACATTAAATATGAATAATATGTACACAGTCACACACGTAGATCATCCGGGGACATGGTTGCATGGCTCAGTTTGTCCTTCAGCGCAAAGCAAAAATTCACTATCACCAGGGTTCAAATCAGCAACCCATGGTGACGCACTATGTAGTGCTCTTAGCTGGAACTCTCTCTTTCTAACACATGCTGATCGGCACTCATATTTCCTGTGGTAACAAGCATGAAAATGGCCTCATAAATCCAAAGTGGTTTTATAGAGACCACATCAATGGCTTAAAGGAGATGTGTTATGTAAATAAAACAACACACAATCAGTGATACTGGCTTGTTGCCACCACCAGATTATAATGACTCTGTGGGAGACTTTTAGTGGAATGTGGCAACAGTTTGATTAGGTGTATTGCTGTACATAAATGAGTGTGTGTGTTTGTACAAGACCCCCATGCAGACATACTCCTCCACCACATAATTTGATATTTCATCATAAGTCTCTATCCCAGCATGGTGTGGCTCTTTGCAGCGTTCCATGGTCCAATGATCTGTCAGCATAGCACAGGGAAAAGCAGAGCCAATCCACTTCCTTGGAGTCACGCACAAACACACAAACCGGTGACACTGTTTATTAAAGGTGAAGGAGTAAGGAAAGGTGTATGTGCGTGCATGTTCAGATTCACATACACAGACTGGTGTTCAGTGTGCGCTACATTGGCTCTTTGATACACAAACACAACTCAGACTCACATATTCAGTCATTCACACACACACCTCAACGGCTTGCCTTGCTCCGACCCGTGATGGATTGGCTGCACTCCTGCCGTGACAGACGAGCGATGGATGGGGAGCTGAGAAGATGAAGGGGAGAAAAGGAAGGGGGGTAGTGTGTTGGTGTGTGTGTGAGGGCGTGTTGGAGGAGAGGAAAGAGCTGAGCACAGTGGTCTTGGTGCCAGGGAGGATCTTACATGGGGCCAAGAAGATCATTTCCTCCTCAGCAGCACGTGTCATTTCCTCTAAACAAACAGCCTTTCTGTGGACAGGAGAGAGGCTGGAGGCTGGTCCTGTCAATCTCTCGCTTTGCTCTCCTCTGCCTCCCTCTGTCCTCCTATATCTCCACTGTGTGCATGTGTGTTTGTGCATGTGTGTGTGTGTGGGAGAGAGAGAGAGTGTGTGTGTGTGAAAGAAAGAGAGAGGGTGAAAGAAAGAAAGAAAGAGAGAGGGGGAGAGAGTTTAGAGGCTAATGTGAGACAGCACCCACGCTGTCAAATGGAAAATGTGAAAATGTTTCAATCCAAACTGATCTTCCTCAGGTTTCTCAATATCAATATACATAGCATAGGTCATCTGATCACATTCATGCAGGGATTGTGACCTCATAAATTCCATGCGGACAAGCGCCTCACAACTTCATATCTAGACTAAAGGACAAGCAGAAGCCGGCATGATGACTTCCGTGAATAACAGTCGACAAGGTATCAACGGCCAAAAAAGTATCATAACATCCTTTAAGTTACCTGAAGTTGACATATTTTTGGAAAAGCTTTAATCCCTTTGACTTAATGATGTCAGTTCTCACTAAAACCTTTTGACTGGAAAAGCTCTTTGATTGGTACAATTTGTATGTTGAGGACAGAAAATAAAAATCAGTCATGTTTAGGGATGTAAAAACGCACTTTTACAGTTTACAAAATTGTCTGTCAAAGTAGCACAATGTCTGTTCAAAGGAGAATTTTTTACAAGCAGACAAACAAATAAAAGCATTTACAGTTTCTTTACTATTCAATGGTTTGATTTCGGATATGTGAAGACAGGTTCTTCTTTCATTCATGGATTAGTTTTACATCCTACTCATGTAATCAATTAGAGAAGCATGATCAATGTACTTCTAACAAGACTGTTGGGATTGAGATTGAAAAAATGTGGCAATTTCAATACTGCGACAAAACAGTCTTTTCCATCTGGGGAGGTTTATCATGAAAAGTTGCTTTGGAGCAACATTATCAAAAATGTACGTTATCTTTATCTTTTTGGCGAGTGCTATATGCTAAGGGCTAGATAGCAGTAGAGATAACTTAGCAAATTACTGATTTATGTACTGCTTCACGCCTAGTAATCATTTAACTGCTTAAAGCTTGAATCTGAAGACCAAAGTTCAAGTTTCCTTATAAAATTCAGGGTACTTATTTTAATATAGGTTGGCATGTTAACCGTGATGTAATCGAGCAAATCATATGCATGTATGCGCACATTATTTGGAGATTGCTTGTTAACATGAACACTATGTCGAGTCTTCAAAACCAGATACAGTGGTTGTTATTAAGACTATGCAAGAGCTGTTAAATCCCCCCTCGTATCGTAATCGCTGGTGCACTGTTTTGGGATCTGATAAGCCTTTTAATTAATGTATCTAACTTCCTGGGTATCATCTATTCTCTCTTTGTTCTCTTTGTTTTCTTTTCTTATTGCTCTTGTTAAGTCATTTTTCCAAAATACCAGAGTCTCTTTCCAGCTTCTCATATGTCATTATCTGGATATCACATACTGTTGAAGCATTTTTTTGTAAAAACAAAAAAAAAAAATCATCAACTGAGTTTTTTTTAAAAAAAAGTAATAAATAAACAGGCTAACCTTTTATGTACTCTTTCACGATCAACTCTGTAGCCCTACCTGAAATAAGTTGCTTCTATGTGCCTTTATGTGTACATGCATACAGGAAAAGCAGGCATATACCGGCACCACCTGTCAATACTGCTGTAAATAGCCATGTTAGGCATTGTGTCAGACATGATTTGTGTTTTCCAACCACGAGTGTGTTCTGTGTGCAAACCACCAATTACACTCGCTTCTAATTACACACTTAAAGACATAATTAAGCTTGCCTGTTCCATCGCAGACGTAAAGAGATATTACAAACGACACCAAGGCACTCCGTGGAGGGAGAAGGTTCATACATGGGCAAGGAAACACACATGCGCATGCATTTTAATTAGCATTTTAATCTCATACGCAACATATATAGAAAACTAGCCGGGAACAAGTCTTATGCTTTGTTTTCAGGTTTATACATTTTGGACTGATTATTCTGAGGCTGCAGCAAAGACTCTCCACAATAGGGCAAGAGCATAAAAAAATGTAAATGAAACAAAAAAAAAAAAAAACAGCCATCAACAGCCCACATATGAATTATGTTACCAATCAGTTAACAAACTTTATACTAGTTTTAAGATACAATTGATTTTCTGCTTTTATATAATAATGACGAAGTAGCTTTGGTCCAACATAATATTTTTTCCAGCGTTTAAATATCTGTGTGTTATCATTTTTCTATTCTTGCTGTTGATGGCTGTGACCATTGTTGCAATATCTCATGTTTCATTGATTTGTGTTATTTCTCTTAAATGTGCCAACTACACTGTAAATGTTGTAAAAAGAACCATGCTGTGGTATAATGTACAGTCAATTAGCTAAAATAGCCACAAGGGGTAGAAAAAATTTTGATTATGTTTCATGATGTCAACATAGGTTTTTTGAAAAAGGAAAACTAAATGCTTAAATTTAAATCATACAATGATCACTAACTTGGCAATCTCAAATTTAATTCGAGGCATATTAGCTCTTAGTGGTTTTGGCACCTCAAGCAAAACACCAAACATTGAATAAGTAACTGTATTCATTTTTAATACAATTTTAAATAACAGAACTAACAATTTAAAATTTCTGACATCAAGTCAGGATGTCCTTGCGTGTACTTGGATAAAATATTCCACTTTGCATCGTCCCTTTCCTCCTTCCTCTGTTCCATCTGTAAAACTACTAAAAATGCCTACAACTTAAAAATAACCTAAAAAAAAGTCAATATATGTGATAAAAATAATGATATGACACCCTGGGAAATCACAGACAAACACGTACAAACATATCTAATCGTTACCTCAACAAGCATGCTGAAGCTCTGAGGCACTGAGCTACAAGAGAAATGAGACACGAGCCTTCGTCTGAACCTTGAGATATGAGTGGTGTGTGTGTGTGTGTGTGTGTGTGTGTGTGTGTGTGTTTAGCAGCCCTTACTCTAGCTGGCTGCTTAAGAATCCAGTCACATCTCTTACTAGCAGGCAGGCAGTAAGGCGCTTTCACGCTCACAGGTTTGCTTTGGTTGGTCCTAATACCCCTTTCTTTCTCTGCATGTGTACGGTTAATGTTGGTGTGTGTGTGTGTGTGAGAGAGAGAGAGGGGGAGAGAAAGAGAGGGAGCAAGACAGGGAATGCATGAGTGTGTGCGCATCCAGTACATGTGACTAAATCTAATGGCATGTTTCTCTTACTCCATGATTCTTTGTTTTGTTTTTTTTAAGTTTCATTTGGATGTTCATGTGGACAGTGTGTGTGTGCATGTGTGTGTGTGTGTGTTGGCTCTTCGCAGCACTGATAAACCCACTTAGACTCTCCCCTGATCTGTTCACTTTGGGTTGGCAGCCCCCTACCTTGGCTCTCCTCTCTCCCCCCCCGACACACACACACACACACACACACACACACACACACACACACACACACACACACACACACACAGCCCTCTGCTTTAGCTGCTAGCTGATCTGTGACGGCCTGCCACTCAAATGCAGCTCCGTTGAGACAGTGCACAAAGGAGGAGGGGAGGATGCCGAGAGTGGAGGGAGAAAAAGAGAGGAAGGGGGGGGGCTGGAGGTGGAGGGAGAGGGTATCAGTGTCTTTCTTTCTGGTGCCTGCTAGCTGCTGCTCTCTGGCTGCCTCCTTATCTCTCCACTCCTCATTCTCCTCCAATGGACTGGCTTTGGCAGCTGCTCCCCCTTACACACACACACACACACACACACACACACACACACACACACACACACACACACACACACACACACACACACATACACACACACACACACACACAATGTCTTCCTGTTTTATTTTTATTTTTTTACCTAGGCAAATATCAGTTCATTGTGCCCTCGTTTACTTCTCAAGACAAGGAAACTTAGTGAAAAAAGATAAAAAGACAGAAGGCAGGCAGTGGCCACGTCATGAAGACATTCTGTATTTTTCATGCATACACTCACAACAACACATTGTGTAAAAGAAAGAAAAATATTGGATACACAGAGAACAAGAAGCAAAGAGGTGTGGACAGAGAGGAGATAAGAGCAGATAAAACAGCAGCTCTCATACGTATGCTAGTTTTCGATGGATCGCAAGTAAAAAGCGCAAACCACATCCAGAAGCTCAAGAATGGCGACACATAGAGTTTCAATCTCAGCTAAGTTTCCAAACTTCTTCCTTATAATGCAGTTAGAATATTCGGACAAAGAACTAAAAGCCACTTTTGGTGTCAGAGATAACTAAAGTGGCCTAATGGTCCAAAGTAGCCAATTGAAAGCAAGATTGTATTTATGATACAAAAGCACATTTGTCAAATAAATTGCAAACCTCCTTTTTTCAAGATGTATGGGGAAAATCGAACAGTTGCACCTGCATGTTTATGAATAAAGGTGAGTGCCAAAGACACATGTGACAAATTCATGGGAAAATTGTTAGTAAATGTTATGAATCCACTCATGTATTCAACATGTCACAGTTAAATAATCAACACTTAACCATCCATGTTGCCTTCTTGGCACAGTTAAAGTGCTAAGTGGGTCCAGGTGGTATGAAAATATGACAAATTGCAAGATTAAGATTTAAGGTGTGTTTGTGACTGATGGGAGAGTATCCAGTCACAAAGATGCTCCAATGGCATCTGTATTTAGCAGGGACAGGTACTTAGAAGTCAGGGGCATGTGTGGGGAAAAATAACTGAACCAGGTGAGATATTATAGTAAGGCACATTTGACCACTGTTATAAAGCATTGATATACAGTAAAATATGGTCGATCCTTTGGAAACTATCAGCCCTGGATTTCAAGACAAAACACAACCTCATCATAATAACAAAATATGTATTCAGATTAAGGTAAGCAAAACCCCTTCAAGAAAAAAAAAATACAAATGAGAGTCTAAAAGGAAGAGAAGTCAAAGATCAGGCGATTCATTGTTCACTATATAATCAACAAGTGGGTTGGTGGATAGGAGGAATCCACCGAGAGGAGTTCTTGACTTACTGAGGAGATGTATGGATTCTGCCTTGCTGGAGGGTTAGGGTCCATTTGTCCCATAGAAAAGCAGAGCAAGAGTTCCTGCCAATCAATACAAAGCAGGTGTAAGGGATCCCATTTGTCATGTGATACTGATGGGAGTGGTCTTTTCCAACTAGGGGGCGCAACGGATAACTGAACATCTGATGAATTGTATATTATGTGAATTATATGCTGCGGTCAAACAGAAAACATATCGGCAAATTTGGACTGATGCATTTGACAAAGCAAAATAACTATTTTGCAGTTTGTTAGCAGGCAGTGATCTGGCTGTTGTCAATTATCTACCGCAGTATTCAATAAATAAAATGTCAAAAATATGACATTGCTGATGGATGATATATGATGTTAACTGATAGGCTGACAAGACTGATTTAGTAGTATTTCACAACTTTTATAAATTGAATCAAAGTCTCCTGTCCCCTAAGAACAAAAGATGTTATCTCCTTCTGTGGAAGGGTATGATAAGATTCCAGTAAATGAACAAAAATACATTTAGACAATAATCCCTTACACGACAGGTGGTCAGCTAAACAAGGACAGGTAAGATGTTACGGTATCGAGGCAAAGGCACAGTCACTTCTCAAAATTGCATTTCTGCTTAGGTCTAATAAACATTTTAGCAACTTTTTATTCACTATTTTGGTTTTGACATCAAAAACATCAATTTATGTTCTTTTTGTATTGTTTAATAGTGCCCACCCAGCCCCAAGCACCAAACAGACTTGCCTGGGAGTTAAAGGAAACCAGGAACAGTTCAGGAAGAGTTGGACATTCATTCATCCATGGGTAAGTAGTAAGGCTGCAAAATAAAAATAAAAAGCAATTTATTATTATTATTTCTTGTTTTTAATGACATTGCAATTTAATGTGAGGTAATTTTGAAAGGAATGATTGTTACATTATAATTTTTGCTGTGATTGAAAAACATTTTAAAATGACGGCTGTTTAGGGATTTGGATAAACATGCCGGGGTGCCACTATTGTGAAAGGACCCCGTAGAAACCTTGGAAAAGGTAAAAAAAAAGGGTGATTGAATGATGGATTGCAACTACATGAACCAATCAGACAGTGAATTCATTTGGGAAAAGAGCAAATATATTTTTTTCTATTAAGTAAAAGCCTTCAATGCGGCTCCTTGTACTCCTTTCATTTAAGATATTCTGCTATCGCAGTATCATCGCCTACTGCTTAAGGAGCTGCTGTTGTAACTGTTTCTACAGACTCTTTTTCGTAAACTGGAGTTGACTTTACTGACGCCAAAAGTGTTCCAGCCAAACAGAATAATTTAAGAACGGATTCTCATGTGATCTCACAAAGGTCGCAATCACATATCAGGGTTTGCTATATGTTTGCTCTTCTTGTTTTCACTACAATGAATTCATGCAGCATAACTGGAAATAATTCTGAATCTGCCTATTTTGCCATGGTTGAGATGGAGTTAAAGCGTAAGAAGAAGTTTTGATATTGAGAAAGATGAGAGTGGGTATAGACAATAATCAACATAGGGTGGGTTGACTGATGGGAACAGACATTAAGGGTGAGTAAAGAGACAAAGAAAGGTGATGTGGTGAGGAAGCAGTGTGCTCAGCAATATGGATCCATAACCCTTGGTAAGTGGAGGCAGAAAGAATTCATCATCAGAGCACCGATTGATGCCAATACTGCTGAGTCATCGCTCTGATGTACAAATGCACAAGAAAGAAATAACACCTTTCTCCTCATCTCCAGCAACTGCATCACTTAACAGCCTTGTCACTGGCAATATACAAGATAAAGGCCATTATCTGCATCTTTCAATATGAGCGAGTACAAAAATATTCAGTTTTAATGATCACTTTCTAAATGAATAAACTGTTGGTGAAGTTCATCCCTTTAACTATTCTTCCTGAAGCCTAGAGGGAGATGCCTGGAGCTATCGGGCATCTTTCCCAGTGCCAGCCTCTCACCTGCCCCTGGCAAAAACAGAATAACTATGCAAAACTCACTTTCACTTTTGCAGGCTGCCTCTCCTTCCTCGTTTTCCTCTGTCTCTCTTTCAGTTTTTAATTAAACAGAAGCAGAGGGCTGCAAAAACCTGCGACTAATTACACAGCTAGTGCCTCTCTCTCTCTCTCTCTCTCTCTCTCTCTCTCTCTCTCTCTCTCTCTCTCTCAGCTCATCTCTCCTCTCCTCTCCTCTCCTCTCACTATTCTCATTCTCTCTCCTCCGTGGAGCTATAGTGGAGCTCCGCCAACAGCCTGTGGAATCAGTCACCAGTTATCACAATGGGAAAGAAAATGTACACTCCTCTGCCTATGCAGACTAAACAACAAATCACAAACACAGTGCCACACGGTGCACGGACCACGCATGGCCACGGGACACTTGTTCACAAGTAAAATATGTCATGATTCTCATGATAGATCAGACTGTAGACATACTGTACTTACATAGTCATACTGACCTACCATCCCATTTCGGCATTGTAACGGTGTGTGTGTGTGTGTGTGTGTGTGTGTGTGTGTGTGTGTGTGTGTGTCTGTGTAGTTGAGACCAGGGTGATCAGCACACTAATAGGTGAGAAGACTAATCATGTTTCACACTGACACAAACACAATCACATCTGTACCTGCTGCGTGCCACCCTCTCTCCCCTTCTATTCCTCCCCTCAACCCCCAGCTTACCCACCCTCCGGTCTACCATACTCATTCATTTCAAGCATTTTAGTGCTTACTTTTTTTTCTTTCCCATTTTTGGGCTCTTTTTTTCCTAACAGAATAGAAATACAAGCTCAACATCAACTGTGTAGAAAACAGAACACTTTCTTCTCTCTGCCTTTCTCTATCCCCAGTGCCTCCCTTCATTGAACGGAGTTCTTTTTCTCCTCTGCTTGCTCTTTTTTTTCCAGCTTTGTACAATGCACTTTTATTTAAGCTTGTGTTTGGCGTGGTGGTAACGCCAAAGTAATTTAACACAAGATCGTCTAATCCATCACACAGACAAAATATGCATATGGCTGCCATGCATCATCTGCAGACAAGTGTGTGCATCTGTATGTGTGAGGAGCTGATGATGTGTTCAAGTACGAGAAAGCAAAATACTACGTCAGCAAGAAGCAAAGGGGCAAAGGAGGGAAGCAAAGGTGAGGATCACAACAGAAAAAGAGAAAGAAAGATGGAAGGGATAAACCAGATTGTAACCTAAAGATGAGATGCGTCCACTAAGGAAATGTACAATCACACCTCTGAGCAACATGATAAAACCAGAGAGATAATAGAAAGTAGAGAGAGCAGAGAGAGATGCAGCTTTTGCTAAAGTAGCTGGACAGCAGGGGTGGGCGTGACACAGAAGCCCCCTCTGCTGCATTCAAGCTTTTGTCACCATCTGGACGCCATTTTAAAACCATCAGCTGTGGCTCCCCATGTAAACAAGGGCGCGACCCCAAACATGTTCCCCTAACTAAATGGGCTCTTTCTGGTACGTCACACCTCCAAATGGCTGACTTAAAGGTGTTTGAATCTGAACCTGGCTTGCCGACTATATCAGTAAAGTGGGTTTACTGTTCTTCATTATTGCTGCAGTTCTGGGTTACACACAAGATGTTTTGTCTTCATTTATTAAGGCAACTTTGCATGCAGTGCCACAATCATCAGATATTTTTTTTCATTTTGATTTGTTGAAAATGAGGGCAATAATAAATCTATATTGTTTTCAAACCCAAGGAATATATACAGATGAAATTTAATTTATTGATATAGAAAGGTTAAAAAACAACCAACAGACCAAGCAAACAAACCAGAATTATCGATGTGTTATGAACTACCTAAATTTTACACTTTACATTTTCACTCACATTGATTAATCGGTCATTTTTTGACTGTGTAATTTGTACATCTAGATATTACATTGCATAAGTGTAAAAGGAGACTAAGAACAATTAAAGCATACTATGTGTTATTGATACCATTCAATAAATTAGAAATGCATTAAACAAGCGTTTTAATTTGCTCACGCTATGCTGAATTTGGGGAGTTGTCAAGGAAGTCACCTAATAAATTACTTGTTCATGTTTTCAACTGTGTCATGAACATACAGGCCAGGTTGTGACATTGCAATCTAATCACATTTTGATGCGGCCCGGATCCAACAGGTGATTTCGCATCAAGTCTTCAGCGTCGTCCACCTGTTTCTCTGATTTAAAGCTTTACAACTGTGGCCAATTCTTTACTTTAATTGGTATTTAGATTAGCTCCAACAAATAGACAAACAAGGATTATGAATGGCAGATTATTTGAGAATTATAACGTGTCCAATTGGGTGTGCGGTTGAGATACAGAGATATAGTTTATGACTGTGAAAAGCAGGCATGTAAGAGGGATATGTGTATTCCTGTGGGGGATTGTGTATACAATGTATTTGTGAGACACAGGAAGAGAAACAGTTGAAGATCGGTTGCAAAGTTCAGTCACATGCATGCACGTGTGCACACACAGACAGACACATGTCGTAGGCAGCACTATGATAATGACATGGAAATGATATGGTAATGATATGGAAATCTGGCAACATTATTCTGCCCACCAGAGACATGGAGGCAGAGAACCTGCCACAATCTGCACATGCACACGATCACACACACACACACACACACACACACACACACACACACACACACACACACACACACACACACACACACACACACACACACACAAAGCCATAAGGTGAGTCTATGGGCTGACATGGCAAAGTGAGTTGGGCAAGTGTGGGGGAGGGAGTGCACAGTTGTCAAAACGTTGAAGGTGGGAGAAAGACTGTTTTAACATTTTGTTTACTGGGCAAAATATTTTTAGCAAACTTCAACACAATCTACCGCAAAATACAATGCTTTACACAAATTCAGCAAAAAAAAATTCTGCCAAACCTAACTGAGGTTCCATTGACAAAATGATTTCATCCAAGCCGTCCATTGAATATTCTATGAAATTATAGCCTTTTTTTAATGTATAAATATATATTTATATAGTGTATATTTTTAAATGTAGACCACAGATGACGTAAACAATAAGCTTAAAGACTGATCCACAGCGATCTAATAATAACGTCATTAGAGAACTGTACATGGGACTAACTTCTTACATTGAATACAATACTGCCACTCTCTGGTGAGACCCCTACACTACAGAATTACGTTCACGATAATGTGGAAGTTGCACATTAAATAAAGCTTAACTGTTACTGTGTTTAGAAATTACTTATAGGAACCTAATCATTACATATTACCTGTTTGGTAAATAGATAAATAAATAAATAAATAAATAAACTCAAATAATTGTTCTTATACACATTTGTATAAAGATAAATGCAGTATTACAGCCCCACCACAAAGCCTACTTTTAAGGTGATTAATTTTTAAATAAATCCCCACAGATTGGAAAAAGAAAAACACATTAAAGTTTGACGACAGAAAAAGCAAACCTCTTACAAATGGATTATTATCCATTACTATTACTGTTACCAAATGATCTAATGCAGAGCTGTAACACATTGCATTAGTTGACTCGGTGTTTGGTTACTTTTCTTCCGTGTATCATATATTCTGACAAGTTGAGAATTTTTTTCTCCTTCTTTGATTTTGTGGGATTACAATAGTTGATATATGACTCATGTTTATGGCATTCAATTCATCCTTTGTGGGACATTAATGCAGTAATGTAGGTGAGAGAAAATTAAATATATATATATATGTACAGATAAACAAGAGCAAAAGATGAATTTACGATGGAAATCTGAGGTACCTGCTACAATACTAGTGCAAAGTTCCACAACCAACACCCCTATCCATGTTTCCTGTCCTTCTCACCCTCTGGCTTCCTCCCTGGTTGTCAGTGTTTCCCTTGCTGCTCCTCTATAAGTGGCTGTGATTGACAGGTGGGCTATATCCATGCAATATCAACCAGCGCACGTTCCTATTCCCTCCTGGAGCCTTCATCCGCCGGTCAAATTAACCTTCCATGCCAACGGGAGGGGGCCCTGCGTGGGCCAATCAGCAGGTGATTAGGCCGGGGGTGGGAGGGGTGAGGGGTCACTGCGATGGGGCCATCGCAAGTCTGATTGGTTTCAATCAGCGGCCAGCCGTGAGGACAGCTGGGAGCTGAGCCGCACTGAGCGCTAATCAACGCGTCCCACAGTGAGGCATGAACAGTCACTATACACACACACACACACACCTACACGCAGATAGATTGATGTTGGTGTATCACACTGACAACATGTGCATTGCTGTGTGTACACAATTGCACAGGGACATGGCAAACACACACAAACACGCACAGTAAGACATGAGAAGCAGAAATGAACAGTCAGGACAGATAAATAGAAAATCCCATAATGGAAAAACAAGAGAAAAAAAGGCTGAGGGGAGGAAAGAGACATTTTCAGAGCAACCACAGAATCTCACAGTAAATTGAATGACTAATTGCATTGGATTCGTTAATTTGACCACTGGCAGATCTGATGGGGGCCCGTGACATTGGTTAGCAATACTCTGTCCTACAAACCATAACAACACATCTCCTGTGATGTTTTATGTGTGGAACAATCCAGTTTCTGATAATGTGTAGAACAGGTGATCAAGTTAGATTGGAAGAAGTCAAGTACATTTTTAGCTATCTTTTTGTTTTTTTGTTTTAAGGTGGATTGACGATGGCGAGCATACTACTGATATTAACTGTTTTCTGTTTCTGATACTAATGGTTTCAAAATCATTTGGCAGAGCGAAGATCATTGAGAACATCTGCAGAGCCACCAGTCCCAAGGGAGGTATTCTGTAGTTTCAACGGTGATGGACAAATCTGTGACTAACCCTGACAACGAAACAAGCTTAACGCCTAATTCCCATGGTTCTGTGTCTGAACCAGTGAAATGAAGTCGATATTTGGATACGCATCATGTAATTTTCTCTCGTTCAGTAAAAAAAAAGAAAAAGAAACATTACCAAGTTATTTTTAAACAACATTAGTGTCAGACTAATCAGAAAGATTTTCTTACTGATAGTTGAGCATCTTAAAACATAAGGTGTCATCACACATTCATTATCTATTTATCACTACACCTGAGCTCAGTGAACGAAACTTCCTACATTAAAAAATACTGTTTTAGGTACCAGTAACTTAAGATCTAAAGTCCTTAGTTTGCTTCTATTGACCTTAATTCTTAAAATATAGCTTTGTGTAGTTCTGAATTTTAGCTATATAAGGACAATTAAGATAATAAATTACAACGATCTAGAACAATAGCAATAAAGGATTCATGACTGGAAAAAAAAATCTGTTCTAAGATTAAGAAAATGGAGCTCATTATTCACAACCTACTACTGTGAAATCCTGATGTGCAGATGAAAAGTTTCTTGGTTTGAAAAACTGCCAGCTCATTGAAATAGGGGCCTTTTTATTGTTATCATGTGCTCTATCATTTGGCGTAACTGAATAGGTCACTCATGCATCTGTCTCCTATAGACCCCCCATTATTGTTCTCCGATGTATACATCTCTTTGTTTATTATATCGTATATATACATTTTTAACAAATGATCCTGCTAAAGTGTGTTCTATTTCACTGTGATTTGCCACATGTTTGAGTAGCACTCTCCTGTGACATGGCCCTGTCCATATGGAGTACAGACATTGCACGTATTTGTTAGTTTAAAATTTTATGTTTACCCAGCTGATCTGAATCTACCAGAAGTCATATGAAAATCCAATTTGGAAATGGGCGGTATTAGCCAGGGTACAGCCAGCAGTCACATGATAGTGTCAGGATCTGGCTCTGTGCAAACCAACAGCTGAGGCAAAAAAAAACTCCACTTGCCCCAGCCAGCACTTGGTAAGTCATTTTAATTCACATTGTTTTTGGTGGCTGTGATACATATATCAATTTGCATGTCAAAATTAGCTTTACCATGTCTTCATCTTTCCCTGATGCAATAAAATACTTTGCATGGTAATCGACAATACCCCAAGATACAATGAAAGTTGAGATACTGTGAACTCGCGGTGTTTATTTTGCAGTTATTTTCCAATGGATGGGTTTTGTTAAAGCTACTTTAGATATACAGTGGCACAGAGAGTAGGACGATGCAGGGAACTCCATCTACAGTGGCTCACCGTCTGCGCACACACGGAACACAGAGGGGAGGAGAAGGGCGTGGAGACTCCGGTTTCATTATATATTGGGCATTTGGTATTTAGATTAATTTCTCTCTGGGTGGAATAAGAATCAAACAAACAGGAAAAACTTCTTCGTAACACGAACTTACGTAAGTGACCGGAACAACTTGAAGTACGCCATGTACTGCTAGCAGATGTTTACAGTTGAACGTGGACTGAGGTAGGACAAGTTTGTCACAATTTGAAGCCAATGTACTAATATTGTTAACGGTCTCACAGTGTAGTATCGTAAAGACGCAGCATTTATTTATTTAACTATCTTTTTTTGAGGAATTACAAAGCAAGACTTTAGACAACTACCTGTTTGTCATCGTGACGTTACACAGATGTCAGGTGTTGTGAATCAGCTGTTAGCGAAGTTCCCAATTTTGTATCGCAGGAGAATGGCGCCTGTGGGCAACTGTCACTTCCACTCGTCAGCGGCGGTGGTTCAAAGTGTGACGAATTCCGCGGTTATTTCTCTGCCACGTCTCAAATTTTAACACTTTCCCCCGCGTGTCAGTCTATTTCAGGAAGAAAGTTTCGGTCACTACTTGTGACAGAGGTGGGGGGGAAGGGGGAGACTTAACAGGGTTACGCTTCACAACCACAGCTTTACATCCCCCCGAGTCACGGTACGCGGCACGAATCCGCCATATTTCCGGGTTGTATCCTAAAAATAAATACTACGCTACAAATCGACCTTTTAACCTTTATTCGTCTTTTGGGCTCTCTTTTAAACACGGAACTGTTTTGCCTCTCTTACAATTGAGTCCTACGAGCACTGTAAAGTAAATACAACTTTGTTTTGTTTATTTTATGTTGTGTTTTTTTTTGTTTGGCCACATCCGAACGTCGGTACCAAGTACGTCAATTAAAACTAAAAAGCGTATACCGCCTTCTACCGGTTTGGAGTGGTGATGCTTTTCAGCTTCCTGCTGTGAGGTATCAGAGGTTAGGGCTGAGCTAACTTGATAGCATGTAAAGGTAACCTAGTTACAACTTGTATTACCCATAAAATACTATCTAGCAGAAGTATACTGCGTTTTTTTTCAATCACAGACCGAGATTTTTTTTGTTGTATTAATTGATACAAAAACATTTTTGACTCATACTGCTAGAGTGACATTTGTTATTGTATTTTGTTCCTAACATAAAACTTTGATAGAATTTCCTAAATATAAAACAGTAGTTTCATAATACATCACATTTGCTATGTTTCATTGATATGTTTACCCACGGAGGGGGTTGTAAGTCCCTCTGCAACTTCATGCAACTGACTGTTGTATGAAGTCTGCCCCGCAGTAGGTATGAGGATGAAAAAGTAGTAATACCTGAGGCAATTTTACATAGAAAACAAATTAAGGACACCGTCCTTCAAACCAGGGACACCGGCCTTCTTTTGTCGATTTTTAATGCATATTTAGTGCAGCTAATGAAAACAGCAACTCCAAGGAAAACATTGAAACGGCTGTTTTTCTTAGCCCTCTGGTCTTTCCTAGGAGCACTGGGTTTTGAAACCAATTTGACATTGTGGCCAAACCATGTAATTACACTGCCATGCTTGCCCAAAAAGACTTTCCCAGGGGCTTTGTTGTGAAGGAAGAACCTTGTAACTGGTTGATGTATATTTATAAGCATTAAATTATGACAAATTTAACTATCATTATTAGATTTGTTTGGTCTTAAGATTTGTAATATGTCAAAGAAACACCAAGATTAAATTATCTTATCCCCTTGAAGTAAATGGATTTCAAAACTGGAAGTTTGTTGGCTGGTACCTCTATCGTGCATGCTCTTTGTACTGTCGTTTGAAAGAAATAAAAAAAAAGGTATGTCTTAATACCTGGCTGTGTGCTGCTAGATTTCTGCAGTGATGTCGCTCTGGTGGGGGGCACAGTGGCCCCTACTGGCCAGAAATGGTACTCCTTCACCGGGGCTCCTGGACAACAGCAGCTGTTTCAGTTCTACTCACAATACTGTCTTGACCGGAGTCAGCTTTGGAGGAGTGCCAGTTGTACTACTGCTCAATTTCATTGTCTTTCTGGTATGCAACTATTTATATCATCTTTTGATTCTATTTTTGCTTTTCTTAAAACCAGAATGCAGTCTGGAATGGATAATTAGCATGTTCTTGTAATCGTAATAGTGACTGTGGGATCATCTTGTTGTAACAATTGGACCTTTTCAGAATTGACTAATTTCATCCTTGGATGGCGAAAAGTTTTTGAAAAAATGAATATGCATAGTTACTACAACAAGTAAGATGACCTAGATGACTGAAAACTTTCACAACTATGAGAGAGCTCAACTGCAGATTTCTTGGTACCTCCAGGTGCTGCTGCTCCTTTTCTCCATTATCAGGAGAAAGTTCTGGGACTATGGCCGTCTAGCATTGGTTGCAGACAATGAAGGGTCAGTCGTGACATAATTTCACTCAAACATTCGTAATTATATTGCACAGATGATTAGACTGTTTGTGTGCACTGCAACTAGTCTTTGTTTGTTTAGTATGTCTTTTTCAAATTGATGTCATTACTCATGATGCGTTCTCTTGTGTAACAGGTTTACTGAGTCAACACACCGTTGCTATGGACACATGTCATCGTACGTGTCCAGTGTGGAAGAGTATGAGCATGAATTGGTATGCAGAAGTATTTTCCCTTACCGCCCAATGACATGTTAGAAATAGCTATCAAGATGAGCAGGATTATAAATTCAATGAGTCAAATGACAACAACAAAAGGATCTCATCACTTTATACAACTAGACTGGCTACCCATTGTTATTGTGAACCACACTTGCTTTGACCACTCTCACGTAATTAACACACTATCATTTTGCACTTTTGTAGCTAGCTTAATTCTTTGGTAGAGTACTTATAGCATAATATCTCTATGTGCAGGGCTTCTGTTCTTGGCTGCCTTACATCCTCAGAATGGAGTGAGTGACTCTTGATAAATTCAATTTGTTTTCTGATGTTCTTTTATAAGGATAGAACATATAAATGAGTTTCGTGTGTGTGTGTGTGTGTGTGTGTGTGTGTGTGTGTGTGTTTCTTTCAGTGATGAAAAAATAAAAGCCAAATGTGGAATGGACGCTGTTCACTACCTATCTTTCCAGCGCCATCTGATTGTCTTGTTGCTGGTTGTTACTGTAACCTCCCTGTCCATCATACTGCCTGTCAACCTCACGGGTGACCTGCTGAGTGAGTATTCCATAGAGTATTGTGTTTTATGGTGACATACTCTAGCATTACAGAAGGATGCAGCATTTTAAATGCCAATTGAAAATGAAATGCCAGACAGCAGTTAAGAAATTTGATTTCTCAGGTCTCAACAGTCTTTGACATGTACTGAGACTGAGTGCCTTGATTTGCCACACTTTAATATTCAGGATTTAATGGTAGTCTTGTAAAAATGATAAACCAATCTAAAGTGCGGAGCTGCAGTGCAATGATTTGAATGTAAAGTGTGTTTTTTTTTTGTTGTCTTAGGACTTGTATAGGTATTTTTTTCCCTAAACCACGATATTTGAATTTCAGACACTGACCCACAGAGTTTCGGAAGGACAACAATTGGGAATCTTCAAAAGGGGTAAGTGTCAATGATATAAGAGTATTGAACAAATAGCACAGGCTTTTTTAAATAAAAAGTTCAGTTTGCAGTGTTGAATTTGACTTTTTGACTTTTGGTCATTTGGTTTTCTAGAAACAACTTACTGTGGCTGCATACAGTGTTTGCTGTTCTGTATCTGATCCTAACTGTGGTTGTCCTGCGACATCACACATCACAAATGAAAGGCATGCGCAGGGAGATAGTAAGTCACATATTTCTGCAAGAATAAATCCATCTGTCCTTCATGGCACATTTACAGTTTGGTTGTATAGAACTACCGGTATATTTGTGAACTGGTGAGCTGTAATTTGTTCTGGCACCTGAGCATGGCCTGTTGTACATGTTTTATGATTGTAGGCCAGAAACACCTTGTTTGTGAATTCACTTCCTAAGACGGCAACAGAGGAGGCAGTAATGGAACATTTTACGTGAGTAGAATGTTTTTTTTGTTTGTTTTTTAAGTTGAATTTCTTGTTTTGTTAGACTACTCTTGTCAGAGTTCTTCCTAATAGTTCTCCACTTACTGACATGAGCAGAAGTTGCAATGATTGTTGCATTTAGGTTAATATAATCAGTAAGCATACTGTTTGAATATATTTTAAAATATATTTCAACCCTAAATGATTCTCCATCCATTGTCTCTTTCTACTTGATTTATTTCTGAAGACCAAAGCAACATTACCATTGACTATAATTTTATTTTTCATTTTTCAATGATTATTTTCTTACCATTTAAAACTGGTACAATATCTATGAAGAGCTGCACTTTCTCTCAGTCATAGTTTAAGTGAAAACTAATACATACCCATCATCCACTCATCCACTCTGTAACTGTCGATAACCAAACAGCAGCACGGGTAATATGTTGCCAAATACTGCTTGATTTTTTTTTTTTTTTTTACTGATCTCAGTCTTGAGTCTCATAGTTTGATTATGCCTGTACATGAGAGGAATGCACAGAAAAACATCCGCAACTGGAAAATCCACTGCACCATGGAACATTTCCACTCTTCACGCACAAATGTGTTCCCACAAGCACAGGGCAGTGACCAGTGAGACAAGGACTCGTGACTAGTTGACAATCTGACCAATCTAAATTTAGTTAAAACTTCAGGTCATAAAACATATTGCTTACATGGAGTATGCCAAGTCTTGATGAATTGTACTGTGTCTATAATTAATGTTATTAATGATCTTGCAGAGAGGCATACCCCTCCTGCCGAGTGTGTGCTGTCACTCTGGGCTACAACGTGGCCAAGCTAATGCACCTCGATAAGGAAAGGTAAGAAATTACAGAAATTTTGAAATAACCAAGTATTGTTTATTATTGTTCTAAGTGTAAACTCGTGTATGCATCAGGAACACTGAACAGGGTCTGTGGTCAATATAGAATGATTTCGGTTCTTTGCTTAACATATGCAGTCATTTTTGAAGGCCCAAGTCCAAAAATTGTGAAAAACCTTGACACTCTGTATGGATTGGAGTTGTGCTGCACCAAAAAGCCTCCTTAATAGCTCCTTGAAAAACATATTTTTCCTTTTTAAAAAATGCACTGTCTGTATGGAGCGTGAAAGATGTGCCTTAAAAAACTCACAAAGTAAAGCACTTCTTTGTTGTTTTTGCTTTTTACTTGCACTGCTTTCATCACTACCTTTATTTAAAAGGTAGTGATGTACAGCAGTACTTGCCCAGTACTGCTGTACTTTCAATCAGAGATTGGACAAGGTTGCAAAAGACTAGCTATCAAACAAGATAAAAGCATATTTTGGTTGAGAGATGGGGTCACATTCATCAGGTGGCAACAAATAACTTCTCTTATTAGATTTTGTTTAAGATGAAAGTTATTATCTCCTCTCATAACATGTTTTTGAGCACAGAGCTGAGTTCTCTTTTAACACAGGTTGAGTTACTATTAGTCAAAATATGAAAAAAGGGTTCTCTGTTGTTATATCAATTAGCTCTACATCATTTGCCTGTGTTAACTGTGCTTGTAAACTATCAGATTTAAGATGGTATTGTCATGGCACCTCTCGTGATCAAGTGCAAAGTCCTCTTCATCACTCATGGTTCATAGTTTACAATGTTTTCAATAACCAATGAGTCTGGTTGGACTCCAACGTCGTTGAATGGATGAATTGGGGATTATTGGGCTCTGAGGGTGCATGTTGTCCTTGCAGCCCTCATTTGTGATTTATGGCTTATGTACTCAGAGCAATTAACATACTAATAAACAAGGAAGGTAAACCCAACATTATTTTAATAGCTTTTGATACTAAATTTAGCATCCATGAATTTTAGACTGCTTACCTGATAACAACCATAACAGGCGGCATCCTGTTTATTTGTCTAATTGCAATCTAATCTGTTGCAATATAAATCATCAGACATATAATGTTGTTCTATACCACAAAGGTAACCTTATCTGCACCTGGTAAAATTATAGTATCAAAAAAGGGCAATCATATTATGCTTTTTCATAGTTCTCAGTATAATGATCAGTTCTCAATTTTAAGTACAAGCCATTGTTTAAAACTATGGCTTTAATAATTACATATGATATGAATTGAAGCTACTTTCTGTGTCCTGCTGTTTTCACCAAAGGATACGAGCTGGAAAAAACCTGCAGTACTATGAACGTGTTTTGGAGAAAACAGGCCAACGTGAAATGATAAATCCCCGACTATGTGGTCACCTTTGTTGCTGTTCAAATTGTGAGAAGGTAAGTTAGCATCTCCATGACAAATTGTTAACAATGTATGATGTAGTAAGACGACATATTTGCGTAGCACAAAATGTTGTCAATTTTCCTTTTGATGATGAAGTATATAAGAGAGCTAGAATATTCCTCTAAAGGAAAATAAACGTATTCACAGCTTCCCTGCTACTGAATTAAGAAAGGGATCTCTTATGCGCTGGTATCTGTTTTGTATTAACTTAATGATAACAAATGTGGCATTGAGATAGTCAATTACAAAAGGTAGCAGATTGTTCTGTAATGCAGAATTGTACTCTGATGATTTTGAACAAAGTGTTTGGCTCTACTAGTCTTTGTTGTTGAGTTAATTGGTCTTGAAACAAAGAAAACTATGTGTGGCTATTAATAATTTCATTTTGGAGCCTGGAATATTCTATTTCGTCTTTCATAAAAAAAAAATAAAAAAAATGAATGAGGTCCGTGTCTGTTTTTCTTCAGGTTGATGCCATAGAGTACTATACCACAAAAGAAAAAGAACTGTTGGAAGAAGTGAGGAATCAGGCAGAAGTGGTTCCAGAGCGTCCCCTGGGTATAGCCTTTGTGACCTTGCAAACAGAGGCTATGGCGAAATAGTAAGTAGGCCTTTATTGACAAGCTGTGTCGCTATTTATCAGCAGAGGAATACACCCCTGGTGATTTTCCATTGTAAGCCAAATTTCCATCGCTGTCATTATTGTTGAAAGCTCATTAATTCCCACCACTTACTGTTGTATTTTACTTGTTAGCATTTTGAAAGACTTCAATGCGCTTGAGTGTGGTGGCAAAAGCTGCTGTTGTTGGCGGGAGCCCCAGCCGTCTTCCAAAAGTGCAGTTCTAAAGGTGAACAGGTGGAGGGTTAGCTTTGCTCCCATTCCCAAAAATGTCTTCTGGTAAGAATGTTGTTTGTTTTTTTTGTGTTTTTTATTTGAGCTCCATTCTGGTCATATGACCTCATTAGTTTTTATGATACTGCTTCCAACATGGCTAGGCGATAACTCAATATCATAATTAAATAAGTAGAATCACATGGGAATTGTGTTTTTAAGAAAAAAAAACGTTCAAAAGAATTTCTGTAATTGAAACAAAATGATTTGTGCTTATTTTCACTCTGAAGTAAGGGAACCAATATATTTGAACTGATTTTCAAACACATCACTTGACCTTCCTGGTTAACGCTCTTGTCTTCTTGTGACTTACAAAATGATTTTATCGCCCTGTGCTGGAAATATGCTGTGAAAATTGAATTTGCTTTGCTTTGCTGAAATAGTCGTCATTCTTCGTTCCTCCTGGAGTGTAAACTCCAGTTAAGAAAGACATTGAATTACTCAGACAAATTCATTTCTCTTAAGTTACTGCAGATACCATCAATAAATATGTGACTGTGGGAGGAAAACGTAGTTGCATAATTGCAGTGCAACCCACACAGTTGTTTTTATTTGCTTCATGTACTTCTCTCATCATGTAAGAATTTTAGCTCATGCTTTTCGGTGTCTGTTGCATCTGACAGGGAGAATCTCTCGGTACGTGGTTTCCCCTGGGTCATGCGCTACGTGATGCTCAACGCCTTTCTTTTCGTCCTGCTCACCTTCCTCACAACTCCCACCATTATCATGAGTGTCATGGACCAGTTCAACGTCACAAAGCCGATCATGTATCTAAATGTAAGACTTCTTGACAAACACGGTTCATTTTTTTTGGTATTTCTTTTAGACAAACATGGGTCTTTGTTTTGATTGTGCTTTAAAAACATTTTCCCATTTCCCCTATTCTATTACTGTGGTTCTTTCCCTTTAGAGTCCTGTTGTCAGTCAGTTCTTTCCAACACTCTTGCTGTGGTCCTTCTCAGCACTACTGCCTACCATAGTCTACTATTCAACATTGGGCGAGGCCCACTGGAGCAGGTATAACATGTATTTATTTTAGGAGTGCAGTGATTGGTTCCTCTTTGTGGAGAATAATGTTTTCATACATGGACATTTGTTTCAGATCCAGCGAGCAGCTGAGTATGATGCATAAGCTGTACATGTTTCTGCTCTTTATGGTGCTCATCCTTCCCTCACTGGGACTCACCAGGTGATTTGAATAAATATAAGTGTCAGTCGAATGACACATTTCAACCAATGTTTGATCTGTATATATCCACATCTGTCCTACTCTGAGAGGATATAACTGATGACTGTTTTTATATAATATATACTGCAGGAGTAAATTGAATAAATGACATCTGAATAATTCTGTATGAGCACACAAAGGGCAAAACAAATCCAACAGTTTTTTTTTGGCCCAACTCCTAACTTTCAACTTCCATGAGTACCAGGCAAGATGTTGGCAGTGGACTTTACCTTCAACACTGGCTTCTAACCAGTATATTCTCAGGTGCACACCATATATGTGAATTTGTTTTGCTTAATAGAAAAAAAACAAGCTATATTTCAGCATTGCTCCCATATTCCTCTTGATACAAAAAAGAACACAACCCGTTTGCGTAGATGTGAAAGTTCTGTCTGTGACTGAAATGGTCAGCAGAGCAACACTAATTGATTAAAGTGCATAGCAATCTGCTATGACAGATCTTTGCCCTGCCCATGCAGCTGGAGAGATTGGTGCTGCTTAAATAGGTTGCAGCGCAACTCGGTGTTGCGTACCACTTGCTGACTTTTTCTCAGCAAAGCAATTGAGGAACAATAGAGTTGTGGCTTACAGAAAGAAAAGACTCAGACAAGGAAGAGAAACTCCCAACCATTTTCTGCTTAAACCAAAGATCTTGCACAACCTCACTGAGAATAAAAGATGTTACCAGAAAGTCACAATCGGTTTCTAAAAATATTTAAAAGGATTCATACATCATCTTATAAGATTTCATACAACTCATCCTCTATGCGGTTATTATATAATTAATATATAGATGTCTTTTTTTTCTAATTTAATTAATCTCATTTCTAAAAAAAAGTGACCTTTTCTAGCTGCTGTTATGCCGATGCAGCACAATCAGCCACTTTGTTATTTCCACAATCAAATATTTTCATTCTTATGATGTTTTGCTGTTTTTATGATGTCAATGATTTTCTTTTTTTTACAGTTCAACAATAGAATGGAACTATTCAGAAATAGCGATCATATTTGTTATCACATGTTGCATTGTTATAGTGTGTGCATGTTTTACATAGCCAGTGAATGTCATTTAGCTTTAAAAAAAGAATCTGTATAATGGAGAAAATTATTTGTACTTTTTTGGTCTTGTTTTTTTTTCCTTAGTCTGGCAGTGTTTTTCCGTTGGCTGTTTGATAAAGAATTCCTGGTAGATGGGAAACTGAAGTTTGAGTAAGTTAACCCTCTTTATTGCCATAACAGTTTAATTCAATTATGTAATTTTGTGACTAATACAGAAGTATTCACAGCAAGTACTGTTTGATATATAAACATTATCTGCAACTAAAATCTAGTTTTAGAATATTTTACTATGATCATGTTCTTTTTGCATGCATTCTTTTGGTTCGACTAGTGCTGTGCTGAATTTGTTTTTAACCATCTGTTTGTTTTCCTCTTACTGTGTACAAGGTGTGTGTTCTTACCCAACCAAGGGGCATTTTTCGTCAACTATGTAATTGCAGCGGGCTTAGTTGGTTCTGCAATGGACCTTTTACGGTTGCCAGGTTTGCTGCTTTACACCGTTCGTATGGCAGTGGCTAATTCTGCTGCAGAGAGAAAATATGTTAAACAGGTTTGTAATCACCATATGCTTCAACGGAAAGCTATGTTTTTACTACCGATCTGAAATTTTGATGGAAGTATTTGTCCAAGGGCTGCCTTATTTATATCCATACATAACACTGGAAAGAAAGACTTTTCTTCATGAAGGCACACATGGGCAGCCTCAAGCTTATTTTGGTATTGTTACAATTTTTCAGGTTTGTAAAGAGATGGGCAGGGGTTGACATTTTCTGTTGATTCCCCTTGGCAACTATTTCTAAATTGTCTTCAACAGACCCCTATCCCTTTGAGGTTATCACTTCTTCTTATCAGTTGTATCAATCTTAGTTGTTTTTTTCTGTGCTGCTGGTTTACAAACAATAGAATCAAACGTTTAGAGAGGACTGCTTTCTGAGTTATAACTTTTAATCAGTTTTGTGTTGGTCAAATGAAGTTTGCTAAAACACCCAAGAGTTTTACCTTTACATAAACTAAGTGATTCGCATCACACATTTGTCCTCTGTTGACGTTTTGGCTCCAAACAATTTCCCTTTTCAAAGCCATGTTGGTCCATACATAGGATTAGAGTATGACCTATTCTAGGGGTGAATGCCCATCCTTGACATTGTGTGAACAGGTTGATCCCAGATAAATAAATAAATAAACAAACAAAAAGTAGTAAAGAATCTTGCGATTTACAATGATTCCTATTTGCAGAATCAGGCCTACGAGTTTGAATATGGAGCCATGTATGGCTGGATCCTTTGTGTGTTTACCGTCATCATGGCATACAGTGTGATCTGTCCTATAATTGTACCATTTGGTAAGCACATAGCTGAACATGATCTTTCATATAGCCATTTCTCGGAATGTTCTTAAAAATAACATGATCTCATTTAATTTTAACAGGTCTTTTATATATGATGTTGAAACACCTGGTGGACAAACATAATCTGTACTTTGCCTACCTGCCTGCCCGTCTAGACCGCCAGGTCCATCTGGAAGCTGTCAGTCAAGCTCTGGCTGCACCTATCATCTGCCTGATATGGCTATATTTCTTTTCTGTTCTTCGAACAGGTTAGAGAGATGAATGTGCCGATTTAAAAAAAAAAAAAAAAAAAAGTGGTTTGAAATAACCCACCATTGTTAATGTGGTTAATAACAATCTAATTAGACTTCAAAACATTTTGTAAGTGTATGTATGATTTAAAAAAAAAAAAAAAATCTGTCTTCTCTTTACTGACCCACATCAAGTGCAGTAATGAATAAACCTTTCCATCCTCAGTAAAATCATGCCACATTAGTATGTACTTGCATACGGATGAATAGGGGGACACCTGTTTTTTAACTATTCACTTTGTGTGTGGCTGAATTTGTCTTGTTGCAGGATTCTGGACATCCACATCTCTCTTTACCTTGGTGGTTTTGACCATTACTGTGGTCATCTGCATCGCCTACACGTGCTTTGGACATTTCAAGTACCTCAGTCCACACAATTATCAGGTGAGCATCAGTTGGTGTGTGTCCAAATGAATACTTGTCATCAGGCATAATTTAAACCTGTAGTTGACAATTTGCAGGTGACAGAAGAAGATGAAGATGCAGTTGAGGGAGTTGAAGAAAACACCATGGTAACGTATTTGCACTTGTTTCTATGGTTGATATTTTTTAAATATCTAAAACTACTATACATAATCTTACCCTCTGCATAGAGAAACCTACCATAGTAAATATGCAGTTGGTCGTTTCTAATAATAAGCGAAACACATCACAAAGAAACAACTCAAAGGTAAAATTCAAGTTTTAAGTTGTTTTAAATGTACTCTATTGGCATTTGTGCCTTTACAGGTTTACCTTCCTAGAGTGTTGAATCCCAAGTCACCAGCCAGCACTGCACAATCCAATCTCCAGCAGTCTTACGGCTCCACAGAGGGCAGCCCAGAGTATAGCTCCAGTGCAGTGGAAGGCAGCGTGTCAGATGGCTGAATTGGACCATTAGACACTGTGTCAAAGTCTTGAAATATGCTTCTTTCATAATTATTTCAGCATTGATGGAGAATTCCCCTCAATTTCATTGCTCTGTAAGAGTTAAAAGAAAAACTGCAATGGATTCCAAAGAGTAATTTTCTTCCTCTTGGGAAAGAACCATTTAAGATACTGAAAGTGTCCCATATGGTGATGATTTGCTGTCTTCACCACAGCAGGTTAATGGGAATTTTAGATTTGTGTATCATCAAATTGGCTTCCAAAAACACCTCAACAATGAATGCTAAAGCACAGCTCTGTAGAGCAGTCTTTGAGAAAGAACTGCCTCACCAAAGATTGTTGTTAATATTCTTCCCCTACACGCTGATGCCAAATAAGCAGTTGTTTTTTTTCTTATATTGTATGTTTTAAAGTCCAAGTGCCTCTCTTAAATACTGGGGACAAAATTTGCCAAGGGAACAGCTTTCTGCCTAATATCTTTTGAATGCACTTTTTATATTGTGTCTCAGAGTACTATTTATATCATGTATTTAGTCAGAAGAACAAAGATTCATGTCAGTATTACAGACGTTTTACAAGAGGTCAATTTTCATTGATTCACTATTAGCCATTATTCTTACTATTAGTATCCAAATTAAGGTTCTGTTTTGGTGCTTTTTCAGCTCAGAAAATATTTGTTTAATATACTGTAATGTAGTTTGCCTTGAGGTCGTTTTTTTTCCCACTTTTTCTAAATTACCATTTTAAGGAAACTAGTTTTAAAAGCAAGTTCTAAAAGATATCCAGTTGATATGATTGTTCATTGTCAAATGAATAAATAGCCCCGTTATGGTACTGAAGATGCAGTTGGTGTTTTTCTTTTTTCTTTTTTACAATTGTAGGTATTTCTTTATTGGACATTCTGAGGCATGGTTTGAAAACATCAATAATAGAAATCATATTAAAGTAATGAGCATCGTCACTCATCAGGGGGCACTGTTGCTTTTTAGTTGTGCAGTAAAATAAAATGATGCACAATGGTAAGTGGAAACCAGGAGAAATCACCAGTTTTCACTGAATTTCTATTATATCTTGACAGGCAGTTCCCTGGGCAACACTTCCAGTAGCTCCACCTCCTCACCTGATCGTGCCTTATTGTTTCCCTCTTTTCACTTCCCTTCTTTTCCTGCCCCTTACCCTTTCTCACCACGGTACCTGCCTCAGCTAAGTGAGATCTCTGTTGTCAAAAGGGGTTTTAGGGGGCTGCAGTGATTACCCCAGTTCTTAAGTATGTGTAATGAAGTGCTAAACTCACAACATACCCAGGTTTAACTGGGATAAAAGAGGTTTGACCATCTTGGTTCAGAATTAGTTTGCCCAAATGGAAATTCACAAGTCACTGACAAAAAAACAATACTGTTGCACAGTTCAAATTATACTTAATATAAAATAAAATGAAGCCATTGTTCATTGTCATTTTCAGAATTTTAAAAATGTAGTACCTCCTCTTTGCAGTGTAGCTTTTAAAGAAAAGATAAATCTGCCAAACAAACACTCCATGCAAAAGATTTGCATGGAGATAAAAAAAGATAAACAATATAATTCTAAACCATGAGGCATAACAGAGTCGTGATAATAAGGTTGCAAAAGATGTCTGTACAGTTGTTAGTAAGACATAGGTACATAGATGAGCTGAGGCAGTTTGTCAATAGAAACCTGATATGTTGTCTGTGGGTTAAGTGAATGTTGTATATATTTAATGTATGCTTTGTCTGCCAGTTAGTCAAAGCTGGAGAAATGTGGATGATGTGAGGGGCGGCAAAAGCCTGGGAATCAGCTTTGTCCGGCAGTCAGGCATGTAGCTTTCCAAAACCACACGCCAGATTTTGACCCAGTGTCAAACTCACCACAAATTGCTGGCTCAGTTTCATCCCACATGATTCTGGGATGAATCTGTGTGTGACAATTTGATCGAAAGTTCGATATAGTTACATATACGTGAGTGAGATGATTTGGGTGTGAAATTTCATACTACAGCACAAATGTTCATTCATTGAAACGTTCAATAATGCGCCTGAGGTACAGTGCAGCGCATTTTACATTCTGATCAACCAGTAGGGGAGATTTTAACAAATCAAGAACCAAACTGCAAAAAAAGAAAACTCATTTCCTGACACTTGCCCTCTATTATATCACAAAACAGCAAAATATCTAATATTGTCATGACAAATAGTTTTAATATCAAGTGTAACTTTAAATGACATTTCTGACTCAAAAGCTGAGAAAGAATATTCTAATTATGGGACGACAACATGTTATTGGAAATCTTATGTTGAAAATTTCAGTATGTGGTCAACAGTACAACTACAGTTTGATTAAAATATCCCAATAGTTAATCTATTGGTAAAATGATAAATGCAGTATCAAGTCAATTATGTTATGTAATATTGCTGCACGGTAACTAATATGGGTTTGTAAAAAACAAAAATTTACTTGGGGGAATAAATCCCTGAAAATTACAGTGCTTATTTTGGGTAAGTAGTCAATCCTGATTACTGTATTAGCAAATGAGTAGGCAATCAAATGAAAATGTGAAATTTTTTAGCCTAAAATTAGCATGAAATTGAAAAATACAGCGCATGCACATTTGTTGGATCAGGGCTCAAAGAATATTAAAAGCTTCCACCAAAACTACTGTAAATGCTACAGAAAATTAGCTGCAAGAAAAAGATGCTAAACTCTGCCATTGCCAGACAATCTACTCTCTGTTCATTTCTTTATCTCAGATTTACTAACAGATTTACTTACAGATTTACTAACAGATTTACTTACAGATTTACTCTGTATTTTCCATTTGATATCAACACCACTATTTACACAAAAACGATAAGATATTTTTTGCTACTAAAAGAATTCAGTCTTTTGATTCCTGGCCAATTTCTGATGGATGGAATTTCTCCATTCTTATCTGATGCTTTGTTAACAAGCAAAGATTTGATTTTTCTGCAGTAATTGTTAAAACTATCAATAACAAGCTACTGTGAAGCTCAGTCGGCTGATAACCACACCGAGTTAAGATAAGACAAGGAGCTGCTGCGGTCTTCCGGCGCAATCTTGATTAAAAAAAAAAAAAAAAAAAAGGTACAAATTGTATGAATAATGATATGTTAACTGTTTTTAATGAATCATGCAAAAGTAAAATGAAAAAGCAGGTAACAAAGAGAAGGATTAGTGGTTAACTATGGGCTCGTTCTTGATGATGAAAATGATGGCAGCCATTAAAAAGTACAATATTTACGAATCACAAACTCATAATACATATGGCCCCCAAGTTGGTATAAAATCAATAATCGATCAACTCGGCTTAAATATGGTCCCCATCTGTGCCATAAGTCTGCAGCTATATGTGCCAAAAGGGGCCAGCTTCATTGAGGCAGTTGATACACTGTATCTCCCAGTGGCAAGACCAAAATGTAAAATTATGAATTACTCTTATAGTCTGGCCATCGTGGAGTACATTCTTCATAAAGTCATAGAATAGATGAAGCACTTTAGAAAACGAAATAGAACTGAAAAGTATGTTGAAAAAAGAAAACCTAAAATCTGTGCATTTGTATGTATATATATATATATATATATATATATATATATATATATATATATGTGTTATATATATATATATATATATATATATATATATATATATATGTGTGTGTGTGTGTGTGTGTGTGTGTGTGTGTGTGTGTGTACAGGCCAGCCTCCTTTTATCATTTATTACATTTTACTTGCATGTTATTTTTTAATTGTTAATCTTTGATGGTGTCTCACGCCTAAATCTCCCTGCTGTCTCCAAGATAAATGTATCCGATTAAGTGGCAGAAGTAGACTAGAAGAAATGAAGCAAGAGAGCGCAGAATTCATTAGAATTAAAAACATAGGGGGCAAATGAAAAATATTTTAAAAAATGCTTGGTAAAAATTGCAACACAAGAAGTCTCTTGGTTGTTTTTTTTGGTTCAAGTGATTTCACATCATCGTGAAGCACCGGCGAATGAACATGTACTGTATCGCTCATGTAAACAACACACCCTTCTTTGGATCAAAATATTTAGCCATTGTTAATCCAAAGCCTCTCTATGTTTGTGTGTAGGTGTGCCACCCAGTCCGCCAGGCAACCTCACCGCATTCCAGGTTTTGTTATTGTCTATGCTTTTGTGTTACACAGACACCATTATTTGGTCACCTCTTTCCCTCTCTTTCAGTATTCATTCTACACTCCTCGGCCACTGAACTCAGGACAGCCACTATGTGTTTTGTGTGTGTGTGTGTGTGTGTGTGTGTGTGTGTGTGTGTGTGTGTATCAAATAGTAATTAACCTCATTTAGATTTATTTTTTTCCAAGGTTTTGGGGTCAGGTTTTCTTCATGACACCATCAAGATCGATGGATGTGACCTCTTGACTGCTCTAATTTGTATATAAACATGGCATTGGCCAATTGCAATGTTGCATTGGAGTAAGCCAGCCAATGAGAAGGCCGGGCATCAACTCACTCTGTGGCACTCCCAGCTTTTGTCCATCAGGATTAGTGCCGTGGCAACACTGGTCGCCTGGGAGGTGAGTTTCCCAGAGAAGAGGGACGAGGACAGAAACTCGACCACTAATGGTAATATTCCAAGACTAGCTTCCTTCCCAACTAAATGAGAAACAGAACTGGAGTGAAGCGTGTGTGTGTGTGTGTGTGTGTGTGTGTGTGTGTGTATGTGTCACTCTGTTATGCGTCCAACTCCAAAACTTCCACCTACACTGCCAACTTTAATGAGGTACCATCCAGAGCAACCAGTTTAGACCGTGTTGGTGTTTGTAAATGAGTGGGCGGGCTGGTGAAGGCTGTCCTTATGTGTTCCCTTCTGTGTGGGGTTTTCTGTAGAAAAGTCACCCCATTCTCCTTCTTTATTCTGTTAGCAGACGACATTGGCCAGATGGGCTGCAGGCCAAGCAACTGAAATCACTGCTGCCGATCAAACATGTGACTAAGGCCCTTTTTTGGACAATTACAGCGAAGACCGAGAGCTTTAGAAATACATAATGACACACAAAACAAGGGAATTACTGACCTACTTGTGTTTTTCTGATTGCTTGTAATAAGATATCTGCCAATGTGCATTTGCCTGATTGACAAGAGAGGTCTTTAACGTTTCACATCTACATCCCAACATGCATCAATATCTTGTAAAATTATCTTTCTCTGTCTTTTGTGAATTTAACTATCTTCTTTTGTTTTGTTTTTTCCTTTTGGCATTTCACCCATATTTGGTCTTGGAGTGATAATTTGTTTTTTGTCAACCACATTAAATTTGAAAACAATATAATTGAAATCTGTGATAAATTTTCTGCCAATAATCAAGACATTACTTCACAGTAATCAAGAAATTATACACGTCATTACACAATCATCTGGGAAAAAAATCAATAAGAAATTACTCAGCACTTTACAAAAAATACGCCCAAATTGCAACATAATAGCTAAAAATTCCTCACTAGGCCATCCTGAGTTCTCAGCTGGTTCAAATGCCTTTATAAGTGCAGGTATTCCAGGCTGATATTTCATCACTTCACCATCAATTATATAGATTTTTCAGCCAGTTTGAAAAATTATTTGCAATGCAGGAAAATACTTGGCCTCAGTATCACAATGACTAGGACAAGAAGCAGATATTTAACAATTGAGCCCAATGCATTAAGTAAGATAAACAGAATTGGGATGAAGTTCAAAATAAAAGACAAAAGAATTGTGTTTGAAGAATGTCCCGTTTCCTCAAGCCTCATAGCCTCACACAGGGTGCTGATTTAAAACAAACTGACCCATTTAGAGATTGTCTTTGGAATGACCACCTAAAGAACTCGGGCTGCAAACTGACTCATGGGATAAACTTTGTAGTTTGAGGTCAGGCCCTGACAAGCTCAAAATGTGATCACTAAAATCTCCCAGCCAATTTAAACCTGGAAAGGAAGCGAGTCGGGGGTGGCCGGGATGGACTGATATGATTTTTCAACATCTGCTTAAGCCAGCGAATTTCACAGCTGGCCTTTTTGATCTCATTTGCAGTGGCACAAACTGTGGGAGGTGCTTCCGTCAAATAGTGTGTTTTATAAGTTGATTTCATGCCAATATAAATATCATTGGACATTTTCATTGACTAAGGATTGTGAAGGCATGCCATGTAAAGAGTGTCACCCTGTTTTGTTCCATTTTGTACAAATAAACATAGAATATTTTTAACAGTTTGGACGAACAAAATGGGATCCCTAGGATCAGGATCAGCCAGCCTGTTATTGAAGCCAAATTTCTGAGGATGCTGGACTTGCGCCAGGCTAAACCAAACAACTGTTGTTCATTTAGTCTGCTTTAAACAGGATTTGCCTCATAAGAAACAACAGTTCTCGACACCAGAGGGTCAGACTGTATTTAGGCGGCTCAATGCACTGACAAGTGCGTCACAGTCAAATAGAAAATAAGCAAAGAAATTGCCGGGAGGGAGGAGGGAAAGGTTAAATTTAGTGGAAAAATCAAGCTGGACATTTCGTCTTTCGGTTTGGGGGTCAAATATATGTATGTGTGGATACATACATATATATATATATATATATATATGTGTGTGTGTGTATGTGCATGTGTGTGTATTTAATGTTATGAAATGTTGTGATTTGCTGTGGCGACCCCTGAAGGGAGTAGCCGAAAAGAAAAGAAGAATAGGTGGTGGCACTTAAAATGTTATCACTCTGGAACATCATTGGTATTTCCAGGCTTGATAGTCTGTCAGTCCTCCCTCCTATTCTGGCCTTGAATTCCACCCATGAAACTGGAGTCCTCTCATAGCACTATATGCTTCTGTATGATGTTAATTTTAACAGTTTGACTATCTTGAATTATGGTCAGTCAGACACCCATATAATATGACCCTCTAACTCATCTCTAACTACAAGAGTGTATTTGTTCCAAGCAAATATTATCTCTCGTGTTATTTCTAAAATATTTCCTGATGCGTGGACAAACACACACACCATAATTTATACTAAACAACTCGCCAGCAAAGTTCACTCCTATTCCCATGTGTCATGCAGTCATGTCAGTGGTATCTAAGTCCACATCTGCGTACAATTCTGTCCTGCAAACACACAGCTGTCATAGTGCTGTCTCATAGTGACAGTCAGAAACTAACACATGAAGCCATATGATGGTAAAAGTTAGAGGAGTTTGACTTTTCTAGGTTGTAAATGCAATTGTAGGCCATGATTTAGACAGAGCGGTACAGAGTCTTCAGGGCATCACTGATGACCAATGTTAAGGTGTTTTTTGACTTACCAACATAGGACAATATTTGGTGAGATTTATAAATGATTCTTTATGCAAAACTTCAAGTTTAGGATTTAGTTTTTACCTCTGGTAAACATATGTTTGAGTCCGTAATTCAATTCAACAAGAAGCCTCCTGGGTTCGAGTCACGTGACTTGACGTTATACCGGATGTAAAATCAAAATGCAAATAAATCACTCTTTTTTTTTTTTTTTTAAATATTACCTATTTATTTATTTTTAGATTTTGATAGGTGATTTTATTTTGGCGCTATAAAAACGCATATTGAGGTTCTCACAGAAAAAAAAACCCGAAGATTAAACTAAGTGGATGGCAAACGGTTGCTAGGACAGCGGCTCATGAAGGTTTGTTGTCATAGCAACCAAACAAACGTCCGGCCTTAAGATTGTGGTAGTGATGTATGCTAGCAAGCCGCACGGTACGTGACGCTGAACGTTAGCGCGTAGTTCATCGCAAAAACAACAACAAAAATGGACTCTAATTCGTTATACTGCTTGGACCTGGTTGCTGGTATTGGATGCATTTTGAACGTTGAGCAAAGAACCGCCTTGCAAACTTCACTGGTTATCATGAAAAAAGACTACAAATTCCATCGAGTCTTGTTCTGGGGGAAAATACTGGGATTAAAAGAGGATTACTTTATCGCTCAGGGTGTGGGAGAGGATGAAATGAGCGACAAAAAGAATCTGTACAGGTATACCCGATACCCCGCACTGCAATCTCATGATGGTATCCGTCGTTATTGAGTGCATTTTCTCTCATCCGTCCAGTTTGAATTGCATGGACTGGTTTCTGCTTCCACCTGCCACCGACACGATGGTGGAGGAAGTGTCTAAAACAGCAAAAGGTCGCTTCATAGGAGACCCGTCCTATGTGTACGAGCGTCCAGGAGAGGGGAGTGATGGTCTGGATGAGATGGGGGTGAGTAAGATCAACAGTGATGTTGCGTTGTCTACATTACTTTCGTGTCTGCCCACAATTCTTTTGGAATTCAACCCACTAATCCACAGAGTATGTGACATCATTTGTATGTATACATTACTGTGTCATGTGGCTTCCCCTGTGTGACATCACAGCATCCCCATTCACAATCTGTTGAACCCATGCACCCCACTTATGACGTCACAGTCCCCCATCCAGTGAGAGGCATGTTTCTTCATCTACAATCGTCATATTAATGGAAGAATACATTATGCATTCTGTGATTATTATCTTGGCAACAAAGAACAAGTGACATTTTTTTTTCTTTTTGAAATCATCACTTGCTCTGAAATAGTGATCTTGATTCAGAGTAGCGGAATATTTTCTTCTTGAAGTGCATCTGTTCTTCATCACATGGTTGAAAGCAGTCAGAATTTAGAGTTTTTTTTTGTCACCATTCCCCCGATAATATCTAGAACAGAGTTAAGAATTTTATGTGTTTATTTGTTTGCAAATTCAATTTTTTTTTTTTTTTTCAAAGGGGAACAAAGTAAGACAACAAGTCAAAGTGACAGCATTGGGGGGGTTGAGTTTTTTTTTTTTTTTTTTAATTTTGGAATGAGAGCTGTGTGCAGAATTGAAATCCCGGGCAGTTGATGTACACCGTCTGTGATTTTAGACAGTGACGGAGGAAAAGAGGGTGGCGGTGACGGTCCATCAGATCACAGAGGAAGTGTCTGTGGTGCCTCGCGGTGCCTTCATCAGGAGTCCGCATGGCACCGTCCAAGTGAACCGCAGCTTTGAAGGTATTATTTATGTCACATCTTTTAATTAGGCCCTTATTAACCACAGCTCTGTGATTTTTCTTCTTCAGGTCTGTCTTATACAGAGGCAAGGAAACTTTCCAATTTCTTCCACTTCAGGAAAACAAAGAGTCTGAAGAAGAGGTCAATCTTGGACATGGCGGATTTGAATCAAGCTATGGACTTCCTCGACTCATTGACTGAAGACACTCCGAAAGGTAAAATATAATTCCTGTTATGCGTCATATTCTCACATGTCATTACATAACTAAACTGAATCATTAGATTTATATTCTTAGGAACACCTCTCCAGACAGTTGCAGTTAAGTTTTAATTACTTGGAATTCCTCCACTGGCTGACTCTGCCCAGTGTTTCACGTTTTCTGTTGATTTCAAAGTCAATGCTGGATTATGCGCATAAGAATAATTAAGCATTGCTGGGGGGCAGTTGTTTGATGAGGAAATCCATGATAACCATTGGCTACCATTCGCATTGCTTAGCTCTGCAGCAGAAGCTGGGCGTCTTACAGACAGAGGAGAGGATCTTCTAATGGAAAGGTTTTGGTTAAAACTTCTTTAACTGGAATCAATCAATCCATCAATCTATAAATCTAGGAAGGTCTCCACTAGATTATGTATTCTGAATTTTCAAAAGTATTTTTATTATTTGAAAAAAACACCGAAAAAATAAAAAAGAAAAGAAAAAAACTCAACCCAGGAGATAGTAAAAACACACACGAATATGATGACATGATTTGTATGACACACTGTCAGGTTGGCTGGATGAACTCCAGGCCACAGAGAATGGAGATAATCTGAGGACCTGTTTGCATGTGTGTTATGAGGAGTAACATGCAACAATGTCTGATTTATGGCCCGTTTGCACATGTGTATACACAGTATATGCGTGTGTTCTTTGGTCTGTTGTGTATGTCAGCAGGGTCGTGGCTGCAGCAGATGATACACAGCTGTCTTAGTGCCATATGCACTGCACAACGCTTAACAGTGGGGCGCAGGCTTTTGCTGAGAGGAGACAGTTAGCATTTTTTTAAATGGCACTCAAGAGAAAACGCCATAAGATGAATTTCCGTCAAAAAAACAGGTGTAATTCTCTCGATAGTGCTGGAAAACAGGTTCAGGCTGTGGATTTACGGCTTTAAGATTTCCTACTGCAGCTGCATCCATATAACCAAAGAACATATATTTTGTTCTACAAATATATTCTGACCTGTTTTAATTTCATGTCCAACAACATTATAGAATACTGCAAGGGTTTCTCAAATCCTGTAACCACTGAAAATTCAAAAGAGCTGTTGATCATTTTTCTAGTTGTGGAAGATTCAGGCATGACATATATATATATATATATATATATATATATATATAATTATCCTGGAATGTCACTCACGGCTGTAAAAGTGTATTGCAATATTAGGTACATTAAACTGAGTGCACCGCTGTATGTGAAGGGGAAAAAATTAATCAAAAAAATGACAAAACCAAAAAGGTGATTTCTTTCCATCTGAGCAATCTGACAATAAGCAAAATATTATACAAAAAATCAATGAAGATGTACTAGAAAATGTAAGTAAAAAGTATCTGAAAATTAGCCATAAATGACCCTAAATACTGTGGAAACCACAACCAAAAAGAAAGACATAACCTCATATATTAGTGATATAAATAAATAAAAGAAAAATGAACAATGGCAGGCAGTGTAGAAATCCCCTCAAAATAAACTAGAAATTGTGTGCAAATTTGAGGGAAACTAGTTCAAGTTTTCATCCCAGCAGATCCAGCTCTTGTTTTCAGTTCTCAAGGTCCTCAGCGCACGGTCACACCCAGACTTATAGAAATAGGTTACGACAATATCTATCAAAAGCACAAAGAGGTTATTTACTGGAGTATCCCCTAGCTGGCTACAGCATGTGAATCATATTATTTTCTTGGACTGATTTCTACCAAGTACTCCAGCTTTGGTTTCAGTTTAGCTCTAAAGTAGAGTCGGTGAACATATTGTGGCAATATTCTACATTAAACACATATCCACACAACAGAAGGCAGCTATGGATAAAAAAAAAATAAAATGCATCTTTAATACAACCAGCTAAAAGTGATCCATGAAGGATGAGGTGGCTTATAAGTTTGACATATCACCAGAGATTTAAATGTTTTGAATTTCATTCTTTCGGTCTTATCTGTTTGCACCTAGGATCATGGAGTCTTCAGTTTGAAGGTGCCAGCAAAGTGTGTGTGATCCGTAGCCTTTTATGGTTGGGACTGAGCTTCTACCATGTTCCCATGACACCGCTGCATGGATACGTCTACATGGGTTATGGCACCAAGAATTTGGACTTGCCTTTCATGCTGTAAAGTTGGGGTTTTTGGGTTGGGTTTTCTGCGACAATTACATAACATTAATACGTGTACTTTTCGATTGACTTTAAAATCTATTAAGCCAAACACATTTTTTTTTCCTTTTCATTGCTCATTTTTTTCATGTCAGTATGTCAACATTGGAAAATATCTTGATGTCATGTTTGCTCAAAACATCAGTTTAGACAAACATGTCAAATCCTGTCTCTATCATCTTTTGAAAACATATTAAATAACATCTCATTGAATTGACTTTTGTTTGGTTGATTTTTCCCCTGTGTTATTTTGGTAAATTAAAAGTAACATGTTTGAATATGCATATCAATAGTTTATTTTTTAGTTTCCATTCTCATATAAAAAAAATCACTACCACCACTGAAAAATTATAAATTCAAAGAATTTTTAAACTCTCCCTATTCCAAGTGATAAAATAACGTGTTTGTCAGTTGACCTTTTAATAATCAGTCTCCTAAACTTTCCTTTGACAAAGTTGGAGGAGCAGCCACATACTGGTTACAGATAATGCTCTTACCCTTGGGCATATTTATTCAATTGGTCAAACTTGCCTAATTTGTATTTAGTTAAAACCAGCTGCTGCAAGTGAGTAGTTATAAACTCCAGTGGGTGATATTTCCTGTGCCTGACAAACACAGACACCAATACAATCTATGTTCTTTAGAAAGGTTAAAAAATACAGGGTGGAAGCTTGGATATTAATTAGTTTGCAACTACCTTGATGAATAATCTGACTGCTATCATATATAATTTATATATATATATGTATATATATAATGTATGTGTTTATATATATGTGTGAAAACAGTCAGATTGTTTTACTTAAATGTTATATGTAGTTTTCACTTTTGTGTTTTCATGGGTAAATGCTACTGGTAGCAACTAGTAACATGTTCAACTCAGTCTTCCTTTAGGTACATTACCAATTAACTTTGAGAGTAGTTTTATATGTCACAAAAATATATTGGTTGTTACAGTTTAAAAAGTATAAAGATGTTCCCACAACATTTGTGTTCCATTTACTTTGCATGACCAAAAGCAATTCTCATACAGTAAACATGTGCTAAAGGTCAACAAGACAGATTTTATTTACACATCTGTGTGGCTTTCAGTATACACAGTCAAAGTACCACCTACTTTGAAAACGTAAAACTGACACAGTTGTTGCTCTCTCCGAGTTGTTATTGAGTTCTCTTCAAGGGCTTTTTGTACAATAAAAATCAACAGAAAAGACTGCTGTGGGTAGGACTGAGCCTGACTCACAGTTTGACAAGGCTTTTATTAAGAAAATCCATAATAAATACAGATGGATCAAGATGGACTTTTACAAGAGAGTGTGAACAGACATTGGAGGTGAAAATGGGTTATGGAAAAACCCACTAGAATTCGCATCTTCACTACACACCTGCAAACTTGTCGGTGTTCAGTGTTTTAAATAAAGAGGCTTGACACTGTATCTGACATTGTTCTTGAGTGCAGGGTGTCCAACGGCCATACGCTTCTTACACCACTTAAGCCCCTTTTTGTAGATTGGTTTGACTGTGTCAATGGACCAGCGGGTCAGGTATCTGTGAAACAAACAGCAGATAAAGGATTTGGTCAGTCTCACAAGAGCCTGCATACTTGGACTTAGTAGACAGTAATCAAAGCAGCACCTGTTCAGTTGGGGCTTCGACCTCTTGGGGACATGGCCCTCAGGAAGTTTAGGTCTGTGGTCAGGAAGCAGACCTTAAACAGGAAAGCAACAGTTTTATTAGCTGAACTTAAGTAAACAGAAAAAGGCTGCCATTAAAATATATATATCTGCAAAACTCAAAAAGAAAAAGGAGAGTAATTTTATTTGTCTTTTCTATGTTTTCCAGCTATGGATTTTAACCTGACTGGCTACCAGGCAAAATGACTTTTTCATAAATACCAAAAACCGATCAATGTTGTCAATGCACATGGACAAAGTCATTCATCAATCATTACGATTAGTAAATTGATTACTTGCTTCATTTGTAAAGTCTCCTGTTGAACACAATTGTAAAATGAGCAGCCGACTTTTATTTCCCAAAAATCCTGACTAACGCAAAGATCACTGCTGTCATAGTCCCTGTATCTAACTGCAAAGCATAAATGTACCAGTAATGGATACACCTCAAGAGAATACGTGAACACGGATGAATAAAAAAAACTGAGGATGGGCCACCACATATAGTTACATTTTTCCAAAGTCTTGACCCATGAAAGGGTGGAGAAAAGAAACTTGGGAAGGGATAGATGGTCATGTTTGCATGGGATGACTGAATAGAAAAAGTAATAATGAAACAAACACTGGCGACACCAGACAACTGGCGCTGCATCCCTCGAAAAAAGAAAAAAATATAATCAAATTTACCTTCTTTGAAAAGTATTTAGGGACTGATTGTATTCCCTCTGTTTGGTTTCAAGAACATAATTCAATTCTTTTTAAATGTAATATTGTTTTTAAAAGAAGAAGCATCAAATTGAAGTCATCAATATTGTCCAGTAACATCTGGGAGGAGGTAAAAACAGCACTGGGAGTTATGATTTTAACGGTCAGCAGTAACTAGCTTGATGTGTATGCAGAAATCCCCTGTAACAGGCTTTCTCCTTTTGTTTATAAGTTCTAAAACTCATTGCAGTCGCACAGACCTGCTCTGTGAGCCATTTGCACACAAACAGCAATTTTCCGATGCTCTTCTGGGCAGAGGCCGGTGATTCTCTTGGGCAACATACCTCCATCCGACCTGATGAACTGTCTGAGTAACAACACATCCTGGAAAGTGCGAGACAGACAATCCTGACACATTGTTTATGCAACTATGTAGTCATTGGTATTCTGTGGTTGCCTTTACTGTGTAGGTGTATTTATGCTGCAGGTTCCATCTGTAGATGGGGCACTTGGCTGCGGGGTTTGGAGGCTGTGGTCCTGCTGGAATGTCCAGTATCTCCCCTTCGATCTGTGAAGTGATTATAATTGGGAGTTAGTCTAATAATTATCTGAAGTAGGATATGAGTATGGCTCGACTATCTGAAAAAATGAAACCAAGATATTCAGAAGCCTGTGTGTGTGTGTAATGTAGTCAGAAGAAAAATCACATTTAACATTCACAAGAATAAATTTAGAATTGAAGCATTAAAGAAATCCAGACCAACAGCACTACCTCTTGAGCACAAAAGAATTGCCTGGTGAAAGAAAAGACTATACTCTTATGTCAAATGATACAATTGGCTGTTTTAAAAAAAAAAAAGCACAATTCTTGCTTCAATGGTCTTTCTGTCAAAGGTCTTTTTGAAAATATAGTACCCCTGGTGCTGACATCTCTAAATGTGATTGACCTCGTAAGTTGTACAAGACTGCATTCTATCATCAATATTAACCTAAATGGTACAGACCTTACAAGCTATGCTTAAACTTGAAAATCTTAAGTCAGTGAATCAATTAAAGCTATTTGAAAATTATTCTTTAGTAGCAGAAAATGTTTATATGCACAGGCACTGGACCCAAAAAAAAAATACTAGATGCTTCTCACATGCTATTTTATTTATTATAATCACACATTGTGGGCACAGCAGGTGCTTGATGGTTACTCACGGTCACTGTGTTGCCTTCCTGTTTCTCCACAACTGAAAAGTTGACATTTTTGGGGGTTAGGCGTGGTCTCACACAAACTTACACACGAACTACTTAATTTATTCCTGTTCATTTTTTCCTAAACATGTTTGTAATGCTATGGCAAACGTGGATAACATAATGAGACAAGCTTTATAGAAAGGTCAGGATTATAAAAAAAATAAGTCTCCTAGAGGGTAAAGACTCCACGTAAAAAGCCATGTCATGAATAAACTTAGAGTACAAAGATTGGGAGATTAATGAAGAACTGCTACCTTTAAAAATAATTGTTTGTCTAATTAGCCGAGTTCGACTCCTAGCTCTAGGACTCAGACGAGCTGGCTTGTTTTTCGCTACATTTGAAGAATACTGCTCACCTTGGCGAATTCCTCGGCTCTGGAGTACTGACACAGGCATCTGGGGGAAATGTATTCTCTGCAAAATACCCGTAGATGTACCAGTTACACATTTTAAACCCGCAAACGAGGAAAATATGGATCTCAAAACACCGCCGGCTGCCATGTTTCGTTTCTTGACCTTCCCTTGCCTCTTCCTGTCGGCAAGTATCGCGAGATCGACAAACAGCGACACGACCGGTTAAGACCGGTTAATACATGCATGTGAAACTACTGACGGGAAATTCCCGAGAAAGTAGGTTGAGAAAATAAACAGAACAATTTAGACGGTTTGGACGTCAACAGATAAACTCTATGTTTGTACACGGTATGCACGTATTTATTCTGTTTTGTTTTGTTTTTTTTACTCTCAAGGCAAAAGCAAAGTCATTTTCAGGTCGTGTTATATTTATTCACATGGCAATTAACTTTTTTTAAATCGTATTGAATGTTCAGTCCCAAAGGGTGAAACTGGCTCAGCCAAGGTCTAAAATCTAGTTGATCATCTACGAGAAAAAAAACCCCAATATGTTTTAAAATTAAACACAAGAGAAAGGAACAACTTTGAATCATGATGTATCTATTTCTATGACCAGAGAAGATTCATTTTATAATTATAATCTGTGCTTCTTAGTATTCAGAAAGAAAAAAAATAAACTTGAAACGTATCTGATAAACTGTGGCATGTGCCCTTGAATCCTGGGGGTATTTTCATATTCCTGCCGCTTTTATTTAGATGCTCAAAGTTCATAACAAAGATGGGGTCAGAGATGTCAATCCTCTCTATTCATGCTGAGAGGTATGATGAAGAGCAGTCGTGCAGAAACATACCAAACTATTGACATGAAAACCTGAGGATAAAGGTGGATCCCCCATGTCCAGATAAAGAGACTGTGTTGATATTGTGGTGATGTTTGATGTAATTATCAGGAAAACACAAAACCATTGTGCATCTGCTTTGTTATTCAAGCTGCATTCAATACTTGCATCTGTTTATACAAAGAACGATCAGGTACGCTCTGGTCCTATAGCAACTACTCATTGGTTAGCAACTCTATAAGCTTACTGAGTCTGATAATGTACAATCCTTTCCCCTTTAGGATTTTTTTTCTTTTGGTTGTAAAAAAGAAAAACGAAAGAAAGTTAGAAGTACATAGTTACTTGGAAAACATTCAGAGCTTAAAAGTTATCAGTTATCATTCAAAATTACTTGTTTACTTTTGAATGTTCTGAGAATGTAATAAGGACTACATTCAACACATTCAACATACTTGCTTGGGTAATTCCAAAATTAAAGAGATGCAAGCTTTTTAAAAAGAGCCTCCAAAAAAGTAATACAAACACAGCTTTGTCAGACATATAAAATGAATGTCCTTTTTTCATTTATTTGGACAGCATGCGATTAATGGTCTGTGTGCGGTTTAAATGGGACACAATATTCCTCACAAAATATTTAATGTGATGCACAATAGACACACTCCCTGTGTCCAGTTTTATGTGTCTAGTAAGTGCAGTTCTGCCAGAATGCTACTTGAATCTGAGCCAGTTCACATGAGAAAATGACTTTCTTTTGTCTCTCATCACAGATGTTTCAGCATTGTTATTGTGATTGCAGTATAAATACATCAGCCCATGTAAACCAACAGGGTTCCCTGAGTTCAATCTTTAAAAAATTTGAACAAATTCTCAAATGCTGTTTTAACTGTGGAGCCTTAAAGAGCCACACACTTAGATGCAAATGGCTCTCTTCTGTGATTCCCTCTTCCACAGAGCAGAGTAGATAGATGGATTGTGGTCACCCCGCCACCACAAAGGAACCGTTGTCTCAGTGATCAAGTCTCTTTGTCAAGGGCTTTTAAGCAATCACATTCCTTTAGAGATGCCAAAAATGGCATTTAAAATGTCTGGCCACCTCCTTGCCGGCTTTGATATTTAAATGAAACATGTTCTTCTACAAACAGGCACCTCAGTCAAGGAATATACAAGGAGAATAGGAGGAGAATAAATCAGACAGGATTTCCCTCAGATGAAAAGAGCTTGTCTGACATTTTCACAGCGAGTGCCGAGGGACATTGAGGCAATGTTGGTTCGATGTCATGGTGGGAAGTTATTGCTGTGTGGAAAAGGTTGGCGTTTTCACCTCACTTCCCTGGACAAACTGTGAAAACACAGCATGGAACAAGCAGATGAGCTGAGACCACAGCAAAGATGAGTAGACACAGTCAAATCACACAAAAACATATACACCCCACCATGTTGCATTCTCCCTTTTGTTGTCATGCTGATCAGTTTGTTTTGACTTAAATGTTTTGGTGGAGTCCCAAGTGATTCCTTCTGCTGAAGAGCCCAAACACAAAAAGACCAGCCTGAAGATCAATACCATGGGATCCAAGTGGTCGGAATTGGTGTGGTACCTTTAATCAAATTCCCTGAATTACACAACCAGACTGCCGTGTCATAACATTCTAATTCTTCACCGGAGGATGTTTCTTTAGATCAGCATATGTCTTATTGTGAACCAAAAGTTTTGGACAGAATATCTCATTCCCATGCAGATGGAATGTGTGGATTTGCTGCCATCCAGATTGATGGGCATAGTCTGGTATGCAATTAAGGCATAGCTGTCACTAAGAGGCTTTCTTGGGTGATTAACTTGTAAGGGCTGTTGCATCCAAGGAGGTCAACTGAACACAATTAGCCTATTTCAAGGGAATGAGGTTGGTTAAAGGCCCGCACCGCTTGTAAAATGAGGTGAGAAGAATGAAGCTTTGGGGCGCAGACAACTGGAAACAGGTTTCACTGACCAAGGAGTGGAGATCAAGGTCCGTTGTGATGTTCGCCGTCTCCTCTGATTTGATGGTGGCTGAAGGTTCTGTGTAGGTGACAGAGATCTTTATTCATCCGAGTATCAACAACCTTTTGTGTTTCCCTGTCCTCTTATTTAGCAGCCTTCCCATACTTATCCGGGTGAATGGAGTGTATGTGCAAAATAGCGCTGGCTTCTTCAATAAATTTGTTGCTCTTTGAAGAGGCTCTTATCCCCAGTTCTCTCTGCTTGGCACTATGAGAGTGCAAGCCCCTGATCTCTAGCACACACGCGCACGCACGTACGCATGCACACACACGAACACACAAACACGAACACACACACCTAAAAATACGTGTGTTGTAACAAGCTCATCCTCCCCCTGCATTCATTTCACAAATATGCACACATTATACGGCAGGCAGGCCTCTGAATCCTATTTTCATGCAGGTTGCATTGCCAGTGATACAATAGCTACTTGGGCCCTAAGGGGTCCTTTTCACATTTTTGAAAACATTTTGTTCTTTCTTTGCATTTTATTCCCATCAGCAATTTGACATTTATCTTTGTTTGAAACTGGTGCTGCACCTCCGGAGCTCCCATCAGTCCTCAGTTGAATTGTGTTGGTTGGACGTTTTTAAAGGATCACCCCCTGTTGCTAGTAACATTAAGTCAATTAAAGCAACGGGAACATTGGAGGAGGCCACTATCATGCTTTTTCATCTGGATTGTGGGTCAGGATGAAAAACAAAGCTCAGGCTGAATCCTTGTCAGTATCTTTGTGTCATTCTGAAAGAATGGGGTTTAATCTGTCCCACACACCAATGCTCTGTGCAAGATGATACAGGGACACTGCAATGCTCCTGTTTTTTGTGCATCATTTCCAAATATTTAGTTTCTCCCAATGATGGACTCTGCAAGTAAGTTTATTACTATGCTCATCATTATGAATCCTACAGCTGTATTCAGGCTCTATCCAAACGGCCAACTGATAGCAGACTACTCAAAATCAACCTTTCAGTCTAGTTAGTCATCAAAGATGTTATGGTCAGGGTTGAAATAGTAAACTAATGTGTTGGATATGCACGCTACTCAAAAAATCCCAAGCCCCATTTCTCTCTGATTTGAAATGATCTTGTACATGAATAACTGTGCCTGCCATTCTTTGCATTAAACTGGAAAAGTTGTGTTCAAGCAATGAGGAAGGTCCCATTATTTCTGTGACGCTTTCCCGGAATTCTAGCACTTTGCAGCTCTAAAACATGCTGTTGAAAAAACTCTTTTGAATTTTAAGCATTGCAATAGAAATCGGATTCAGTTGCATTATATTTGGGACTGGGCAGATGTGCCTATGATGAATACTGTCAATAATCTGCATGTCAAAATAAAAAAAACAAGACAGTTTTGTTTTTCTATTAGCTCACCCATGCTTTTTTCGTTAATACAGTTTTGACAGTCACAACAAGTAATGCATGACTTGCAGTGTACAATCAAAAGTTGCTACATTGAGAATAGAATACTCCCTTATTGTCATTGCACAGAGCAATCTGTACAGTGAGACTGGATTTGATTTTCAGCTCTTTAAGATGCTCAGTATGAAAGGGGAAACAGTATAGCAAATGTATAATCTAAGAGACAAAATAACGTTATTCGGAATTATTTGTATTTTATTTTCATTAGGCCTTGGGATGTTTTATTTTGAAAAACAGCCCCTTCTGGCTCCGCCTCACTCCTGCACTTGACTGAGTCATTGGGTTTTTCCATGCGTCAGTTAAGTCAGCAAAGCTAACCGTCACGAATGTCACGAATGAGCTTATTTGAAAACATGGAACGAGCCAAGGGCCCCAGCAAAACGAAAATCTGCTTTTAAAAGAATATATCAAGAGTACTTGGTACTACTTAAACTACAGGTTCATTGCAACAGGTGATTCACATGCTCCACAGAGCAGCTTTTTTCACCTCATAACCCAATCGGTCGACAAAATGTTGTACAGTCGGGGACCGCCGGTGTAGAATTCACAGAAAGCAAGACAGGTGGAATCCCAGCAGGGGGCAGTGGTGATTGTCAGGAGCTCTGTTCACACTTGACCTGCTGTGGGCAGTCAGTCAAAAAGACCTTGACAATTTGATAATAAAACACATTGGGCAGAACATTATCAAGAGGACATTTTTCACTCCCTGTTGACTTCAGTTGTTATATCTAATTAGATTAGACATCCTGTGATGTTTAGAAATAAGCCAAAACAAATAATGTCTCCTTTACAGCAGTTTGTTTTCAAAATAAAGGCAGTGTCTTCGACCACGACAAGACGATACCTAGGCTCAATGAACAGATGAGGAACATGATCTGTGTCCCATGTTCTCTTTCCCTATCAGTTGGGGGTAATTAGTGTCAGAAACCTGGAAAAAATATGTTTTTACAGTCTCTTGTATTTTTTCACATTTTAAACCTAAATCTTAAAACTCTGAAAAGAGTTTGTGAGTATTTTTTCCCGGTCTAGCTGTGCATGTGTGTGTGTTGTCACATTTGTGTGTGTCTGCATACAGTCTGACTTGCCATAGCAAGAGGAGGTACAGTGTACAGTCAAGAGTTTTGCTGGTCTTTATGCATGGGGCTTAATTAAGGGACATTCTCTCACACAAAGACACATGATGCAACAAAAGAGTGGAAGTTGAAAAGGGGCAAACCTGAAGTCCTTCCATCTTCCATTCAGCAGTATGTTTAAGGACTGGGCAGTCAAACACAAGGCATACTCTTCAGGAAAATTCCACTGCAGGCGAACACAGGATAAGGAAAATTAATGAGGGAAGAGCTACTTTTTCCCAAGAACTTATTTGTCAAGTGGAGGTACATTCATGTGAAGCAGCAATAGCTTCGAGAAGTCAGGAAAAATGTCATTTATGGCCAATTGTTTAGTCTTTGATGGAACTATCTTTCATCCACAGTTTTTACAGGATTACTGCTCATTTTTTTTTTCTGGAGTATTCTAGGTTTATTTTGACCCTTGTGATGAAGACCTCATCTGGCAGCCTGAGTGAGAAACGCAAGACACAGAGACCGTGCGTGGACCTCAGAGGTGTCAAGTTAGTCATTTAAAGTTATCCCTGGTCCAACGGTACTGTTTTTTCGAGTTATCATCATAAAGACCTCCTGGATATGGAAGGTGAATGTTCTCCTCGTAGGACTAAGTTAGACTTGCATAGACTTACAGCTATAGTTTGAATACAGTCAGGAGTCATTGTTCTGACAAACTCCAGTTGCCAGAATGTTAAGTCTGATGTCATCAGATTTGTGACTAAGTGCAAAGTCATGTGGTTGAACCCTGCAAAATGTCATGTATGACATTGGATGAATGTGTAAGTTTAACTTTGTGTTATGAATTGTGCTTGACACTTTAGGGCTGTTTTCAAATTCATTGGTTTAAACCAAGGTTTTATATGCCCATTTAAAACAGGACATTTAAGAAGATAATGTGCAATGTTACATTTTTTTTTTGATGCAAACCACTGTCGCAATATTCACTAATAGGACTCAGTCATTATCAAGCAAATTGAAGCTTCAAGCTCACAGACACAATGAATGAACTTCATAGTGAAGAAGGAAACATGTCTTGGAGTTTTCCTATAAACTCATAAATACATTGTTTTTCTTCCTCGTTTCCTTTTGGCTTTTACCTTCAGGAGTCGCTACAGTGAATCCATCACACATTTTCTGTATCACCTTCTCTCACGTCTACTAACTTCTTTCACTACATCCATAAATCTTCTCTTTGGTCTTCTTCTACACCTCTTGCCTGGCAGTTCCAGTCCCACCATACAAACCAAACCAAACCAAACCAAACCATCTCAGCCTGGCCTCTCTGACCTTATATTCAGACGTAATCTGATTTTCAGGTCAGAATCACCATGAACTCACACACACATTATGGCAGATGTTCAAAATTGTTTAATTCAGTATAAAAAAAAAAACACTTGATATCAGAGGGTCAAAGCTCAACGTCACTGTAACAACATAACTTTTTGCCAAATAAGTTTTCCATCCATTATTAATTTCCTTCGAAGTATTCACTGTATGAATCCGAACAGACATGTAATACCGGTTTGCGGAGCCATCTAATCCCAATGTGGTATTTTTAGTCTCCCAATTTTTTTTTTCCTTTTATATGGGCAGTTGTGTTAAGCTGTTCTTTGATGAGAACCTTGTTGCCTTTTGATCGACTGGAGAGTCAACCCCGTCTCTCGCCCAAAGATAGCTTGGACAGGCTCAAGCCCCCCCTGAATGCAGGACAAGCGCTTTAATGTGTGATGCATACTCTGAATGGGGAACAGAGAACGGTTTAATTTATATCCTTTTTTGGAGCAACAGCAAGTGAGTTTTTTTTCACATGTTCACTCAAGCTGCATTTTTATACTACACCTTTTCAGGTGCTGTAGATGAGGAGAAATATATGTATCGGTCTGAAACCAGATGTTTAAGACTTCCAAAATAATCTGGTGCACACGGAATATTTATGGTTAGTGTTATATTGTTGTGTGGGCATTACTTCTGAGACTTTTACGGCATATCCCATCATCTTTGACACCTTGGCTCATGTATCGACTAGACATGTGCATCGGAGAGTAAGAAAAGGTGTCTGATAAATGTGCATGTCTTCAGATCATTCTTTTATATGACTACTTACGTCTGGAAGAAGTTCACGTTGGCATATCAGACGAAAGAGAAGCCATGAAGATGAACGTGCTTCCTATTCTAATATTCCTTTTTTCTTGTGTTATTCGGTCCAAAGGGCATCACTTCTGAAAACACCTTCCCATCGAGGAAAGCCAAGCAAGAAACAATAAAAAAAAAAACAACTTGGAAAGTGAACAAATCAGTGTTATAATTCATAAAACCCTTACAGTTTTAATCATCACTTCAGTGCTGATAAAAGAAAATCTCAAGAATATAAACAAGGGACTTGTATCAGAGAGCTTTGATGATAGTATCAACTTTGCATAACATTGTGCGAATCTAATCAGATTTGACTTGATCTTGCATTTGGATCCCAACCCTCAGGGCTGATGGGATTTTGAAACACATTTCCTCTGCTCCGATACTGAAAAGCCATCACACTGGAACGAACCCATTTATAAATGTGCCATGTTTACTCTTTGTTGTGGTAAATTCAATGATCCTGATCCACGGGTGCTCACAAGGAGCCTTCATGGAAAGGGATGATGGAGAAGAGGGTAGTAAAAAGCCGGGAAACACGTGAACAGAAAAGTTCAGTGAAGAAAAAGAATACAAGGTCCTCTTAGCTGATTCAAGTCTGCATATAATAATCACCCTGGTGTCGGCCTCCTTGTTCATTTGTGCGGGGGAAAAAAGGCATCAAAGATCCCGGTCCCTCATGTCCTTACATTTGATCACTAAGCACTTTCATGTTTTTAACCTCACAGCTGTTTGGGAACCTCTACCCAAGTTTTCCTTTTTTTTTCAGGGTAATCTTTTTTATCATCAGAGTGGATGTCTTCTGAGAGGGCTGTGGACTTTTGACTGAAAACTCTTGTTAATTCTTAACTGAGGAGAAATAATTTTCAATATATAAATAAGAATCATTGTTTGTATTTGTAAGAAAATCAGGCGTTGGGGAATTGGACAACTGGCCTTATATCACTTCACATGTTTGAGGCCATCTATAAAAATCAATCTTTGGCCACATCTGGATCATGTCAGCGCTTCACTCCCAACAAAGAGAAGTGTTTCCATTTTTAAAACAACATAGGTCTTTGGAGCTTCTTACAACCTCTACAAAAAGGAATTTATGGTGACGCATTCATGTATCTCAGCCCAAAGCTTGTTCTGCTGCACAAATGTGGCTTGTCATATGTTGTAGATCCTTAGTAAACATTAGCCACTGGTTTAACCTACTTCACAAAATACGATGGTTCAATGTAATTGCAAGACAGCGCATATATATATATAGGATACAGTATGTTTTGCATAACACTGATAGAGGAGCTCTTTTTGGATTGACCGCTCCACCTGTTAGATGTTAAAGGGATCTATGTGTTGTTTGTGTAAGTGCTCTGTATGATTCAATCACTACTGGAGCTCATCTATTTACTGATCCTCAGGAAATCTGCAGATATTTGATCTGAGGAAGATCTCTTTGAAAGTTCAAAAAGAAGCGGTGTCTCCACTCCATGCAGAGCCAAAGATTGACTGGAAGCTGGACCAAAGCAATGTGTTCCTCATCTGCGATGACAAAATGTTGATATCTGTCATCGTATGAATGTACAGGCTTTGATTTGGGAAATCCTCATAGACTCATGATATGATGAGTCCATTTAGATTTTTTTTTTTCCACTTAGGGGGATAGGGTTCAAGAACTGCATGGTTAAATGAGTCGATTACAGATGCACGTTTTACCTGATCCAAGCTCTGTAATGACTTGACTGTTGAGACCTTGGAGTGGCCTCTGTGCACTCCGAATTTATTGCATTTGAGAAACTCCTTGACCGGCATAGTATAATTGCCCACCTTAATTTTACAGTATAATTGTTCTTCGTTTTCATATGTCCGAGTCCAAGACATTTCTAAAAAGCTCCCACCCCGCAGCAGAAATGTGTCTCTGATTATTGGAGCTGCATGTTGAATGAGTTGCAGGTTAAACCTTGGGAGGCAGCGTAATGTGAAACAGATATCCTATATCTATAACACAATAGACCACACTTACAAGGAAGACATACCTTTGTCATCATCCAGAAAATCATGTTAAAGTCTTTGCTCTGGGCTGTGAACAACGCTGTTCAAATCCAGATAGCAGACCAGAGTCTCCGAGGACGTAGACAGTATTACCTGCATGATGAATGTGATTCTTTTCCCTGAAGTAATATCAGCATAGCCTGAGGCAGCAGAGCATTCACTGACAGGAGGTATAGAGTTTGCATGCCAGTAGTAATATGATAGTCCAACATCATTAAACTCATGCACTGTCAAAATATTTGCAACCCCATAACGAGCAAGTGAAGGCTATACAAATCTTTGCCGGGGCTTACTGTTTTAGGAGCATTTGAATTCCCAAATGCTTTTGATCATGTGTTGAAATATTCAAAAAGTCCACAACTAGAAAAGGGAGTTTGTCTTGGCTCTTGAAATCTTGATTGGCAGTATAATTTTTGGAGATGTAACCACTATTTGTTCCCCCAAGAAATCCACACTGTAAAACGGCAGCTATAACTTCACTTTTTTAATGTTCCAATGACATGTTTGTAATTAATAATCAGAATTTTATTGGAAATTTTTTATTTTTGATTTTTGCTATAGATTTTCAGTCCCACCGTCACCTGTCAATCACAGGCTCTCTCGCTGACTCTCACGTTCACACGTACCGTCAATTCCGCGAGTCTTTTATTAATTTAACTGCCTATATTTTTGGCCGCTGGAGGAAACAGGAGAACCCAGACAGGAAGAACAAGTGCACTCAATGCAGAGAGGCCCCAGGTGTTAATTGAACCGGGAACCTTCTCGCTTTGAGGCACGAGTGCTAAACACTGTGCCGCTATGTTGCCAAAATGTGTCAAACTCTGTCAAAATCGTCCAAATATGTAACAGACAGAATGATAAAGACGGTGCTAAGGATGTGAACCGAAAAACACCCAAAAACCCCTATAGCCCACTGGACTTATTTTAATATTTTAGTCCAACTTAAATGCCATTACATGACTATATCAGTAAATGACTGTTCACAAAGGCCTTTAAAATGCGCTTTATTGTAATTGTTTGATATTCAAATAAAAATATTATTACAATTTGTATTTCACAATGGCAAAAGGTATCAAGAGGAATTACTCCTGTAATTTGAACTCCAAATGTTTAATAAAGGACTTTGGATAATGCATTCCTCAGTTTGCGGTTGTTTTTGTTGTAGAGACCGAAACCTTTGATACACTGTATTTTGTAATGAATAACTTTGGCAGAAAGTGTCATATTGTTCCGTAAATTAATAATACTTACAGTGACCTGCCTTGTCCTCCTCCTGTGAGAGGTTAATGAATTTGAGCCGGGATTCAAAACATCTGCCTTGTTTGCTCTGTTTCTGTTTGCATTCAGTCCCACTGCAATATCTGACGGTGTGTGTTATGTCTTTATCTGCATCCGCACATTTCTACAGAGAGTTCCGAAGAAAGCTGTCCATCTGAGAACTGTTTCTATTGAACAAGACATGGACAGCCTCTCACCTGACCGTATACAGAGTGTGTAACTGGCCTCCGAACATTTCACTGGGACTTTTGCCAGATTGCAATCATACTTACTACCAATCAATCCAGAGAGCCAAGGGGTCTGCCTCTATGAAAGGGGATGTTTGTTTTTTTCCCTTATATTTTTATTTTCTTCCAATAGTTTTCTTCACACTTGAGACAGAGCAACTAATTCTGATCAGTCTGGAGTTTTATCAACGGCCCAAATCCTTGTAATGTGTTTATATAGCTTGTGCAACGCCCATTTCAAAGTACGACAACCAGAGTTATCTTTTGTTGAACACAGGGGGATAGTTTTCTTACCTCATTCAGGAGATATGGCTGATTCATGGCAGCAGTGAATTGAGGGATAATGAAAATCACAATAGCCCATTTCCCCATTGGCTTATTCAGAATGTTTATATTGTATCTATATTTAATAGTTTTGGGACTTGGTGAAAGTTTTAGAGGGACCACAGATCTCACATCCAGGGGCCGGGTTTTCAAAATAGCTTTTAAACGTGGGGGTGAAACTGTCTCCGTCAATATCTACAGGTACAATAAAGATATAAATGGCATTATCAGACACGGAGAACAAGAGTCATGCTGCTCTCGAAGCCGAGACCTTGTGTTGATCTGTGATCTTAACATCCTGGCAGGGGATCCCGATGGATCTGCTCCAAGCAAAGTCTGCCTCACTGGACTGGGGCCCTGCTGGAAATTAAATTACTCCTTTTTTCATAGCAACAAGGTGGTTACGTTAAGAAAGAAACCCAACAGTAACAGTGATGTTAATTCTAATGAGTTCTATTCTAGTTAAATAAAATAAAAAAATGAAAAAGATTTAGCGAAAGCTTTTTTGCAAAACAGACAATGCTCACTTTGGCTTTAGAATTTTGAAATTGAAATCCATAATGTTTGCTCACTGAAACACAGAGGAGTGAAAAATATATTTTCTCCAGCTGTTGCTCCAACTCCATGCCTGTAGGATGTGCAGCTGTTTATGCTTGATCCCCTAACTGTCCCCAAAGCATGTTAAAAATGTAGCCGAGTAATTAATTGTCAGTGCAGTACTATTATATTTAAGTTATAGGGGGATGGTCAAATAAATGACCAGACCCCTATGCAGTGAAATTCGAATAATGATGTGTATGTGAGATAAGATGGGCAGGAAACCAAAAAATCCAGTCTAACTTAAACTTTCCAAACAAAGAGTTATTATTAAAAAATAGTGATGTTTAGCTAGTGCCAACAGTCGTTCTGGGTTTGAATATTCCTTGGACCTCTATGTATTTGGTATCTATAAATTAAATTTGCCTTCTTGCTTCACTTCTTAAGCATCATTTGATTGTTTGTATTTGCCAAACTGGATCGTTATTGCTATTCTTCGCTTTTATTTGTATTTAATGAGATTCTGCTTAACTTTTGTCAGATTATTGTTATCAGATGATTCCTTTTTCCTGTTTAATCTTGTCATACTGTGAAGATAATTGAAAAAGTGTTTCTCCTTAAGCATACTTATACATTTGAGAGATCCCACCATCTGGGCTTTGTGGGACTGATTTGAAAGACTCAACATTTTCAATAAATTCTCATCCTGTTCTGTTTTTTTCCAACACACGGTTGCATTTAGTCTTAGAACTCATGATCATAAGTTGTCCCTTTTAAAAGACAATCATTATCTTCAAGATTCATGCTTGATTTAGTGTCAGAGCACCCAGAAGGGTTCTGGTTTGAGTCTTCAGCAGTCTGGAAGCATTACTAATTGAATGAATGATGTCTTGCTCTCATGACCAGGAAGTATTAGCGCTGTCATTAACTTTTATTATCGCAGAGTCACTTGGAGACTTCAAAACCCACATGAGGAAAAAAAAAACCCTATTCAAGGTTTATCGATCCCTATGTTTTTGTCTCCAGATGATGAAGCCAGTGAAACTGCATTCAAGTTAATGTTGGAAGCTAATTCACCATTTTGCTTATTTGTAACTACCCTTCTTTTCCACATAATAACATCTTCATGACACGAGAAAAACTTTCCTCTCCCGTTGTTTCTTTTACTGTGTCAGAAGTGCTATTCAGTGTCATGTATGTCTTTCTCAGGGGTCTCGGTCTTGCTTTGGTTGAAAACCCTTGACAATGACATATACGAAGAGGAATCTTCAAAGTCAAAGCTTTCCTCGTTTCTTTGTGTTGTCCATGCCATTCATGCTTTTCTTCTCAAATATCCCTTAAGAAATGACAAGAGAGGATGGATGGCTCTTGAAGAACCCCAGCTACCAAGGTATCCAGTTGTCTTCCCGCTCCATCTGTGCATCAACACATCACAACCGATCCAGACATAACAAAATGGAATGTAGCCCATCCAGAAACAACCCTGTACCCTCAAAAAAACAAAAACACCTAAAACACTAATGAAGTCATTTTCATAAAAATACAAAAAAAAAAAGTTTCTTAATCTATTTTTTGCTACAAGAGCAAATTCCATTTGATTGCATTTTATTTGAGCAGCCACAAATAAAGAGAAGAATCCTCACGGATCATCTCAAACATGTATGAGAGTATTTGTGGAATGTCCCCTGGAAGTAACAAATAATTTACTTTTAGTCCAGGCAGCAAAGGTCGTGAATTCTCCGGTGCAAGAAACTATGAGAAGTTTTTTTAACCCACACACTCAGTTTATTGTAGATTTCAACCATATCTAGCCGGCTGCCTTGTGGCAATTCTGCCCACTGTATTTATTTCCTGTCAGATGGGAGTCCTAATAATTGTGTCACTCCCTGTGGTCCCACCACCCAGACAGTCCAGACCCCCATCGTCCTCACCTCTGCCTCCCCACCTCGCCCCTCAAGGCAGTGACAGCCTCATTCCCCTCTTGTCTAACCCCTTTATATTCTCCTTCTCCCACTGTTCCCCTGATTTTTTTTCTCTCATCTGTCCCGTTCTCCCTTCTAGTTTCTGAACTGATTCTGTCCACCTTCATGTCTCTGTTGACTCACACATGTGGGAAACATTAAGCGCAAATTAACGCTTTGATTTCTCATATAGGAAGATTCATAAATCTGCTAAATATTCAATGTGCAGATTTGACTAAATTCCACAGGAAGTAATACTTCAGGAGTGCTGTAATTTGTCATATAATCCCCTCCATTAAACCTGAACTACAATGAGCAAGGGAAACTGTGGTCAAAGCAGTTACAGAAGTGAGGAGGTTTCAGTATATTTGAAAATTAAACCAGCACTCCAGACATATCAAATTTGTAAAGTGATTATGGCTCTTATAAGCAGCTGTAACTGAAGATGACAAATGAATTTAGCCATTTCCTGGAAGCATCGCACTGCCTCCTTATCTCGGCTACAGAATCTTTATTTCTTTTTTTTCCCCTTGTCTCAAAGTCATTAAGTATAAACATAAGGAACCAATGCTAATTTGCACGTGTCTGTAGCAACAATGATATAACACCAACAACAAAAATGTTAATAATGAAGAAACTGATACCAGTTGAAATAAGTAAAGTCACAAATACAGAATTGCATTCTAAGGCTTCCACCACTCAGTCGCTGCCAGATTTGTTTCGCAAACATTATTAGTGGAAGACAACTAGTAATCTTACAATGAGGTTGACTTTTGATCAACTGGATAAGAAAGGTCGCAGTGACTGGATCGTCAACCAACAAATTATAATAAGGTTGCTACTTTGTGCAAGTAAATGATTGTATCATGGCTTAAGAAACATACTTAATGTATACATAAACACTTTTGTGTTTGAACTCCAATATGGAGACAGTGCAGTTTACTTAAGTTTGCGCAGATATGGTGAACAGTGGGAAAGTGGGGACTTACATGTGATACAGTAAGTATATATTGTAATATATTGCATGCTTGCGTGTAAAATAAAATTAAATAAAATTTAATTAAAGTCAAAGGAAGGGCAGTTAGACTTTCTTATGCACCAAATCTAATGTTGTCATCAAATCCTGAGGTGTAGAGGTTTGGAAGTTTTGACAAATTATGGTTGTGTTAGTGGTGGAGAAGAAGTAGAAATAGAGCCAAGTGAGACTCACTCCAGCTTTGTGCATGACAAGAAGTGTCAAGTAAGGTATGTTGATGGTAAGGTTTAGGGGAATAAAGAGAAATGGCAATGGACCTCCAGTAGAGCCGTGCCAGGTTAGAAAAAAATGGAAGACCACCTAAATGAAATGAAGATGTGACAGTTGTCCTGAATAGTGTGAGCACATCTGGTTAGAACGTTGTTAAAATGAACCACTTCAATCCATTATCGTTTCAAAGTAGCTTAAATTTCAGCAAGAGACAAGACAAAAAAAAGCAGCTGTTGGAGTGATAACTCGTGACAAAACTCTCACAGACACACACACTGCATCAGATTGGCAGGTTTACAGGGTGAAAGATTGACCACTAGCTGTAAAAAAGTGTGCATCAGTCTGTCTGTAAAATGTAATGTAATCCTAATGTCACAAGACAGGAGGGGGGAAAGTGGGTTTCTCTGTCTGAAAGCAGCTTTTCACTAAAGGGCGACTTTATGTGGGAGTCAATTCAACTTGGTAAAAACCTCTTTTTTTTCTCTGACTACATATGTTCTGGTGTAATTCCTGGTTACAACACTACTTCACAAAAACTAAAAGTTCCCTCTGGAATGGGCCTTCCAGGAGCAATGGTAGGGCCTGGCTCTTAAGGGGGCCCTTTTTGGTATTTGAAGGATGGAGTGATGACAGTGGGATATTGTTTGGATACAAAAGTTAAACAGCTCTGAAAATTTCAACACCACTAGATAAAAAAACTGTTTGTTTAGACCCTGTAAAACAACAAGCAGCACACCAAAAACAACACTTTTTTTTAACCAAAAAACTATTAAAAAAAACTTCAACTCATAACATTCTGTCAAAACGCATTTTTTCAAAATTTTCAATTACAAACCATCAGAAACAAGGAGTCACAAAACCGATAACGTTTTGTTACATATTTTCTATGGCTAATATTAGTGAGTAGATTAAGTCAATTCTCCTTAAGGTGAACTAAGAAAATTTAGCAAGTGTATATTTTTTTAAGTCCACAGTCCAACAAACAGGCCAATAATGACTCCCACCAGGCAAAGCGTCTTGAGAGCGTGGAACTTGAACAACACAGTTAAATTATTCACCCCATAGTCATTATTTCTCTTCAAATAGAACATAAATCTATAAGAATGCAGAAAATAAAAAGGTGAGAATGAAAAAGAAATAGACATACAGCAATTGGCAAAAGAGAATAATCTCTTGTGAACAGCAGTTTGCCAGTGCAATTGGACCTTGAGTTCACACTTCTGTTGTGTCTATCTGATGGTAGCGGTATAAAGACCATCTGTTACGGGTATGTGCTGCCCCTAATAATGTGCAGCCGCCTTTGACTGCGGTTTGTTAAAAAACACGACGTGAAGGAGAGGCTGCTCATGAGATGTCACAAAGTTAGATTACACCCTGGAGAGTCTCCCTGTCTTGAGCGTGACGTTACCGTACTAGACTGCGGTGAAACTCCAAGGACCCCTGTAATTGGAAACTTTAGGAAATTGCTGAGAATTCGCCACATGTCCTCAATCTTCTGGCGAAGAAAGTGTCCTGAGACCAGGTGACGTCCTCTTTAACATGAATATAATGCCGGTGTCGGTGATGCAACCTATCGCGTATGAGGCAAGTGTAGCTCAGTGAACTCGGAACACACCCCTTGGGGGTCCCTGTGCTTACAGTTTTTCTACCTGATGAGTGGCGGAGAGTGGCTGGAGCCCGGAGTTTGGAAAGCTTACCGACTAGTTTTGGGAGAGAACATGAGTACGAGGGCAAGGACCTTTGCTGAACATTCCTAATGGTATTCTAACAGCGTCCTCATTCTGTAATTTTTCACGAGAGCTGTGAGGAATGTGACAGTTACTGCATTGTCAGTCGTTGACATGATTGGTTGTGATGCAGGCCGTCCGAGATGTCCTGTATGGTTTTCTTGATCTAGGTCATGACTTTTTTTTTTTTTTTTCAAAAGACCTCAATATAACCAAACAATCCTGATGAAAAGACTGTTGTCCCGGACCTATTGCCCCCATTGGCGTTTATTTTCTTTGCAGCCTTACGAACATCCGTAACAGACTGAATGATTAGTGTGTTCGGTATTCTCACAGTGGTTAAAAAGCTCCCGCGTAAGTAGGTGTTTAGGGGGTCGAAGTTAAATTACAATTCAATCAGTTAACCTTGGGCTACGGCTACTATGACTGTGACCCCCCCTGCTGCTTTGCTGGTCATCCGTGGGGTGTTGCAGTCTCGGCCACATGGACAAGTACCATCTGTTGGTGGAGTAGAATCCCTCTATTTGCATCTCTATGTATACTGGCCACCCTAATAGCCGTTGGTAGGCCATATATCTGGCTCCTTTGTCATCTCGAGTGTTGCCTGTGTTGGAGAGCAATGGAGAGAGCACGGGGCAAAGACCTTCACATTTTATCCAGGGTGATTTGTTTGTTTGTTTTTAATTACGAGCCGGAGTAACTCATGTTATTGTAGACTCGGCTATATATCTTGCTCGTCATAAAGGTCACCTGCTGTTGGAATTCTAAGAGGTTTCCAGAAGGTTGTAGTGATCAACATGATGAATACTCGGCTGAATGCTTTTCTTATTTCTACATAGCATAGGTAGCTGTTTACCGTGGTTCAGATATTTATGCTAAGCTAAGTGTCTTCTGTGTTCAGATCGAACAACCGCTAGAATTAGACATGATGAGTTGTTTTATGTTCGTGAGAGACAGTACTCGTTGAGAACCCCGTTTTCGAATGTCTGCCCAACGTACAAGACTATATAAAATAAGTATTTTCTTTTTTTGTTGTTGTGGATATTCATAAAACTGATGCCTTTGGCTAAAACATTTTTTTTGTTTGCCACTGTCTAGCGTGTTACACGTCTTTTACAGCATATCACATCTGACACCCAGAGAGAAAGCAAAGCATATATGTTTTATTTTTCTTTCTCAAGCAATGCTTGACCATGCATTTGAGTTTATTGTTATCTATCTTACTAATAACTGGTAAATTAGCGTTACATATCAGTAGACCAACATCTAAGCAGTCATGACATATTCTGGAATGTATGTCAGTATGTTTTACTTTCTGTATTTAAATAACAAAGTGATATATTTTGATCCGTCCCAGACAGTCTGCCCATCTGGGGGTCCATGTTGATAAAATCAAATGGCCCAGTTCATGTGTGTGTTTATGTATACATGCAGTATATTTGTGCGGAAGTGTGCTTTATGTCCTGCGGCAATGCATCAGAAACCCTATCCCTGCCACCTAATGGTGCCATTACTGTATAAACATTGAGACCTTCTGGCATTAGTGGGCAATAATCCTGTGACCCTTCAGTGTCTTTCCCATGATACTTATTTTGGCCACAGATGCAAAGTGTCTATTATGATGTTTGTCAGTGTGAAGGTATGTTTTTTGTGGTCAGACAAGGTTAGGACTGTGTGACCATCTAGAATTTGGCAGATACATTGTGTGAAGAAGCTGGTGCATGGAAAGGTCACAATGCCTGTATAGCTCTATTAATGAAAACCACCTCTGGCATCTATCAGATAATGATACATGCTGGGCGGGCCGGCGAGTGGGCGCGAAAGTACGCACGCACACACAATCACTGTACAGAAGGTGTCCTGTGTTAGTGTGTGTTCTGGTGTTGATGGAGGAGTCACCTGAGTGATAAGGGTCCTGCCAGGTGGGGCAGACAGCTGCACGACTATTTTTGTTTGATATCAAGTAGGTTGTCCTATTATAGGCATGAAAACAGTGCCCTTTCCACAAAGTGCGTATCTCAATGTGAGTCAACCTCTTCGCAAAGATTAGTTGTCCGATCCATTTAAAAAAGATACTGCCGGAGGCAGAGGAGCGCAAACAACGTTCATGGGGTGGTCAGTTTGTACTTGTCGAACTCTAAAGTGTATCATGTCATACCAGCTAGATTATTTGCTTTGGAGACAAGGCCTTGGCAGAGCAAGGGCTTCCCCTAATACCCTCACCCGTTACAGCAGTGACGCGCAGTCAGTAGAGGCAGGGGAGGCCGGGCCTCACCTGTCATCGTGGAAAGAAAAAAATGCTAAATAAAAAAATTAATTAAATGGTTATATTTATTCAGTGATTTGTACTATAAAGTTATTTTCCACTTAACTTCATAATTTTTAGTTTTTTTTTTTCAAATGATAACTAACTTCAAATCGCTGAAAAAAAATTCACATTTACCGTTCAAATATGATGAAAAGACGTGAGGTGCGGTGACGCGACAATCAGCCGAGCCCACTATCGATTGCGCAACGATTCTGCTAACTGTGCTTGCATGCTAGGCAGTGAGACTGAATTGCTGACTCTGTGGATGTCACTATTAAAAACACACTTTTAATATATGAACTAAATTTTCATAGTTAAGCTGATGTGTCTTCTGTTTTTTGACAACAACTGTAACGTGTTTCTCATAATCATACAACGACTACAAGGAGACATTAGGTGAGGCACGCAGTGACGGTGCCTCACCGTAGGGGGCACCACTAATCCCAGGGATTCTTCTTACTATTCGACCACAGAATAATAGAATTAGCAATAGCAAGCTACAGTAAACAGCTAGCAAGTCAAGTTAAGCCGTCAAGCCATTATTTTGCCGATCTCATCGGGCTGTATAGCTGACAAACGGTGAGGGATGAATGTAAATCTCCTGGGCAGCTTCTCAACTTTTTGGCCCAGAAAGATCTCATTCAAACTGTTCCTGAGGCAACAAAGTTGCTCCGGCCGTTGGTCACCGTTCCGGCTACGACAGCATCAGTGGAGCGCTCATTCTCGGCACGGAAAAGACTGGAAACATACAGTGGGATACAGGACCGAGCAAGGACGACTGTCTTCACTGGCAGAGATTTCCATTGAGACAGAGAGACTTTTAAAACTGAAAAAAGAAATGGAAGACTTCTACAAGCAAGTTATCGATGTTTCAGAAGGAGCGGCGCATGGACTACATTTATAAGTAAAGGTAAGAGAAAATAACGTTTCTTTACATGTGCTTTTTTCTATGCTACAGTTTGTACATGTGAAGAATGCTGATATGATATTTTAAACAAAACATGTCAACTGCTGCCAATAAAATGGGGAATAAGCTACTCTGTAGGATTCACATGTTTGTAAATCTGACTGTGTTGACGTCAGGGCCTCACCAGCCATGAACCTCACCGCACGTCACTGCGTTACAGCATCAAACAGTCGGGGCATTTGTGTACCAAATATTGTGATATATGCTTACCTGCATATCTTCCAAATGAAGTGTCCGTCACCCCCCAGCCACGTGCTCGAAAAGCCACCCACCTGCGATGGCAGAAGATCACGCCCCTCCTTACTTTTCAGTGGAAGATATCAAGGCCGTTTGGAGGTGTGTTTGTATCTCACTAATCCTCCGTATGAGAGAGAAAGCGCTTTCGGCTCGACCTGCCTTTTGATCCCCAACAGATGAAGACAAAAAAAAGAGGCGAAAAAACATTTAAGCTACTTAGACAGCCAGCCTTTTCTCTCTCTTTCTCTCACTTCCTGCTTCATCTTTAGCTTTTCCCTCACCTCATTTATCTGTAATGTCAGATGATGAGGTCAGTGAGGTTGTGGAGGGCAGCGACCCCACAGGTTAGCATACTGCACGGAGTCAGATTTAACACGCTTGTGTTCGCACAGCAGTCGCAGGCAGGTTGATTTATCTTTTCACAAATTATCATATAGTATTTTAATAAACACATTCGCTTCAAAAACGCTGCGACGTGCTTGAGCCTTCTCTGACCTCTCGCTGACACTTTCAGTTTATCTCTGTTTGTGTACCACATTTAGCTGAAATACAGATAAAAAACATCTGTGTTGAATGTGGAGTCAAGAACCGCATCTGCGCGTTGCATTTGTTGTGTGTGGTCAGTTTAGTGCTTTTTTTTCAACTTTGTTTGCAGTGATGAAAACAAAAACTCAGTTAGAATACAAGTGTGTTTGGTCTTCTACGAATTTGACGCCGTGTGAATATACGTCATCGTTGAACTTTGTTTTTAAATGTTTTTGCCACACAGGCTCGATGATAACGAACGTGATCGTGTGACTGCTGGGGTAGGTGGCTAACGAGAAAATTATTCTGATGTGTTTGTTTTCAAACTGGGGTGATGTGGAAGACCTTTGCAGTGACCCTATAAGTGAAAAGTATACGGAAACAGACATTCTAAACACTCTATTCATGTGCCAGGTGTTCAGCGTGCGCATGCATGCATGCATGCATGCATTTGCGTGCACGGACACACGGTGAAAATGAACGAATGAACATTTTCCTTATATTTCACCTTCCTAAAATCACTACATTACTAACAGTAAGTCCTACACAAAGTCCATTTTGCACTCACTTTCTCTTAAACACCAACTCAAGTATCCTCTCTCACAAACGCATGCACATGCTGTTTTAAGGTTAAGAGTTAAGAAGTACAGCTGGGAGCTGCTGCCAGACCCTGCTCCTCTGTCACTCTCAGTAATCAGTCTGTCAGTATGGTAATTAACCTAAAAGTAAAGTAAGCATGACTACTGAACTGCCCCACTGCATCTCACATTCCTCTCCTCCGCCCCCCCTGCCTTTCTGCCGTGACTCCCCCTCACTCGGAGGCAGGGCGAGGTTGTTCATTTGCCGATGGTTAGGATCTGGGATGTCTTCCAGTGCAAGTGTGAAACAAGGTCTTTCGTCTCATCCTGTTGCTCTAATAGAGGGAAAGATCAGAAAATATATCGTGTCATTGGCTCCTGACACCACAAAAATCATCAGAAAAGGACAATTATAGTTTTATACGAAGAATACGTCATTGGACGTTTAGGAATTTACACCTGGTTGGCGAACCGACTGTTTCTGGTTGAGTGTGTGTTGTATGTCAGAGGGAAAATTCTGTTTCAGTATGAAAATATTTGCCCAAGAATGCAGACGATAATTGTGGTTTTGTAATTGTACGGTTTGAAGGTTATGTCACTGAACCAAAATGCAATGTCCTAACAAATATCCACACGTGTTCAACAGGGGTGAAATGTTAATAATGTTTAGATGTTGGCTCAGCACAGGTCAACCTGAGCTAAATGCTCAAGTGAAATTTAACATCAGTCAAATGTCTTTCAGACAGACCGGGTCTTGAGGAATTCCTCCTTAAACTATTCAATCAATTTTAGATCTTTCTACAGAGAATAACGCACTTGAACAATAAATTGAAGCTTACCTTTTAGAGTTTGCGACAGAAATGTCCGTTAAAAGCTTTGTTTGTTTCTATAAACGTCTCAGTGCGTTAGATTTATGATTCACATTTTGTGTGACAGGAGCGGTTGTACCCACATGTCTGTGTGTCGTTTGCCATGTCAACAAACAGATAACCTTTGTAACCTCAAATGTTTATTGTTCAGACCGAGGGAAAGAAGCGGCAGGGTTGCTTTACAGATTTACCAAATTCGTGCTGAACGATGTAGTTAACTGATCTTGTGCGAAAAGATGGTAATGCCTGTGACGTGGTCGGATCGCTAAACGGTAACCTGAGATGAGGTTGTAGGCTTTCTTATAGTCATTAGGGCTTTTGGAGAGTTTTCTTTGTGGTTTTCACTGTCAAACTTAATATTATCGTCTGCACTAATAAAACTCTAATAAAAATGTATTTACACCTGTGGTCAAACTAACCAAATATTGTGTTTCCCTATTCTTATTTTTCAACCACATAGATATGCATAAATGGTACACCTGACCAAAATTTCATTTCAATTTCATAGCTTTAAACCGTCCAAAAGCTCTAAATTACTTTCTATGAATCGCCATGAATAGATTTTCTCTTGGGAGTCATCTGTGTTGTAATTTCCAAATTAGTTTGTAAACCAGTTGCTGTTGCCTATTTCAGTTAATTGAATTTCAGAGAAATAAATCAGTCGCTCACTTAAACCAGGAAACCAGGTCCGTCTTTCCCGTGAAGAACTCAGTAAACAGCACCTTCTCAGGGATAATCTTGGTGTTCCTCCACACACACATTACGCCTGGTGATACAAACACTGGACATGCAGTGCCTGAAACATGGCAGGGTCAAGAACCTTAGGGTCCCTAAGCCTGATCATTAGTCCCGGGGCCTCTGTCTGAAAACATCATCAGATTTCTGAAAGTGGAGGCTTGTAATGTATACAAGCATAAGTGTTAAAGTGTTAAAGATAATAGGTGTGAGTAAACAAAAGATGTCTTCAAGAGGATTCTACATTGCTGCTTTTGGAGTAATTTTGTACATTGTGTTTTGATTCATGAAAACTTCGCCATCTGCTTAATGATTCGCTATCTTTTTATATCCGCAAATATCAGATCCAGTTCTCAGGCTACTTATACAAGAGCAAATTTATTAGCCTCATCGCCTCCCTTTAAACAAGTTTAGCTGTGTTTATGTCTGCAAAATAGAAACAATTGCGCCACAACTTTGATTCCACTATAAAATGCATTTTATTTCCCTCAGCGTGAAATATTGGCTCACATGCAGGCTGCACTGCAGATGAACTTGTTTGTGCTCTACTGCCAGAAGCCAAGCAAAAAAAAAAATATATATTCTAATCTTTCCCTCCCAGTTAAAATGTCTTTATTCTAAAACACAAATATATATAAAAGGAAAAAATATATATAATCCTCAATGGAAGGATCGATGATGGTGTAACTTAAAGAATTGAATAATCGTCAAATTGATATGTTAATTTAGTAATTTGGGCAACATCACTCTAATCTGGGGCAGATAGATGGATAGATTGTAGATATAAAATAGTGGACACGCGTCAAATGTCCCTAGTCAGGGACTCAAGCTGAAGGCAACAAGAAAAAGATTTTTTTTCTCCAACATAATATAACCAAACCTTTGAGTCGCGTCATAAGAAATCTTCCAGTAGTTTAAGCTGGGATCACAGAAGAGCTAGAAATATTGTCTAAATGAAGAAATTATACCTTTGTGGCTAAAGTAGAGGCCGGTATTCCTCATTGAATCTTCTATTCTGGGCTAATAAGTATTTAGTCAGACACGGCAACGTCTTTGTCTAAATAAATCACTGTATCCCCAAATAACGAGACAGCCCAAAATTCCCTTCTTGTCTTTCCTTGGTTGATCTAAGTAGCAGAGGCGGCTTAGCCGCTGCCACATGAGAAGCCTGATGACAAGACTTACTGTTATTCAAAAATGGCTTACGCTGGTGATTTTTTTTAGAAAAGTCAACGGTACAGTATTTGGTCTTCCAAACTCAGTGCGTCTGTAAGATCTTCGACCTGCCGTCGCCGCTGATAGACGAACATTTGGATTACAAGCGGAGCAACAAATCCACATATTGACATAAAGAGGAAGAGTGAAGAAACAGATCCTTTGACAATAAATATATCTGTGTGTATTTTCTCGCAGTCTTCTCTGTTTGGGTTCGTTCCCCCCCGCTACTGTTTATAAGGCACTTTCTCTATACCCTCCTGCAGACTATTGGACCAGGGGGATTTCTTTGAACTGCCTTTGGCCGTCCCTAATGACCTGTAAGGTTTCACAAGTTACTGTCCTCAGATCCTCTGCCAGTCTAAAGCAAGTAATCCTTATCCACAATACCCATTGCAGTGTGCAAGGAAATGTTTTCAATTGATTTCAAAGGGAAATATAACAAATTCAAGTATTGTGTTCTGGATTTGAATTGATTTTGATTTTAACCAGTGTCCAGGTCTAATTATATGATCTGACAACTTCTCCTATGAAAGCGGGGCAAACATGACTGTAATTGTTGTATAAAAGGAAATCAATAGCTGCTACCATGGCTGCTATAGGAAAGACAGTTGCTGCTATCCTGTTGGTCTATATTGACTTAAAGCACAACTTTATCTGTAATCCAAAGTGCAAGCTTTGAATGCATGTATTCAAAGAGGAGATGATTTTCTTTAATCCTGTTGGGGTCAGTGTCGACTTGGAATCCTATTTAGAACGCTATGTTGGTTTTTAGGAAGTGAAGGCATTAAGGGGGAAAAAAGTTTCCTTTCCAAATGAAAATCGGTTCCTTTAGAGCCCCTTTCTATGCCCTTCAATTGGACAAGACATCGCATTTTGCGTGTTCTAATCACGGCCACCACGGCACTCTTGTAAACCTTGATGAGATGCAAAGTATTGCACAGCAGTTAGGAGACAAAGAAAAAAAAAACACTGGGTGAATCTATATGTTATTTGCCGGAGTGCGTCTTCATTCTGCAACCAAATATGTGGATATTAAACCCCAGAGAGATGTTCTTATCTACTCAGGTGCAGTAATAAATTCTCGTAAATCTATACTCCTCTCAGTGTAAGTATCCTTTTTCCAGAGACATCATGTCTACATGCGTGTTATTTATGCTGTAGAAATCACTCACATTCATTTGCACATTCCTTTCCCACACAAGCCAGACTGTTCAGGAATGGAAAGAAAAATCACAGAGATGCTACTGTTGAAAACACCCAAGAATAAGTTCAAACTGACATTTGACTTGACTTGCCACAAATTTGCACATTTATCTTAAAAGGTAAAATGGGCAAATTGTGGATATACATAGTTTTTTCATTAGATCTTCAGGATCTTATTTTGGAAAATGCAAGTTTGAACTCAGTCATGCTAACACAAGCTAGCCCTTGAAAAAACATGAGCCAGAAACAAGAGTTGCTGGAGAGCTTTTTCGTGAGGAAACGAGCAAATGCTGAGATTGCAAAAGCGTCGCAGAATGCAAGCAAAAAGAAAGCTGCATTTTTGAAGATTCCTACCTAAGTTAAAGGTGATAAAAATTTTTAATACACAACTATAATAAAGTGCAAATTATTGTAATCAGTATAAAGTGTAATCGATGTATTCGGATTAAATACTGTGAGCTGACAAAAGTTATTTTAACATTTTCACGCATAAAACTGGTCCCTGGTACAAAAAAAGGTTGGGTGCTCCAGTTTAAACGACTCAAAAAAAAATCAAAAAAATTATTTCCCATTAATTCTCTTAACATTGTAAAGCATGTTCTCTACTACTAATGTGATTGCGTTTTTCTCAATTCAAGTCTAAATACCTTCATAGCTTCATGTTCAAGAAATTGTGGCTCGCGCTTTTATTTTCCGGAGCACAAGTTGACGTGTTGATCGCATGATAAGCAAGTGTTTTGTGTTTAATGAGAACATGGATCTGTTCTGTGCAAATAAACCACCATGTAAAATAACAGGGCCCCCAAATGAAAGCAGATAAATGGAACCGAACCATCAAAAACCTTTCATATTTCGTCTCTGAAACTGTTGATAAGGTTGTCAGATAAAAGTACTACCTGCATATTATGTTATCTATTTCCGCTTTACTTTCAGTTCTTGGAAACAAATAATATTGAATAGCTTTTGATACGTCAAATGGTCCGACTTCAAACACAATAGGGACTGGGCTACGAGCCAAGTGGGCATTCACCAGGCCCGGCTAGAGAACCTACAATAGTAGTTAATCGTTTTGCAGCAACCTTATAACATTATTTATTAATCGCTTATGTTGCAACCTAAATATGATGCAACTAAGGTCACAGTGCGCAATGACAAGACATTACAACTGAGTAGCCTGTAAAGAATAGGAGAAAAGGGCAAAATCTCCAGACACAACCTTCAACCGGTGCAATCTGTCCACTCAACGGCTGTCTCACTATTTCAATAGTACCATTAGTTATGATTGTTGTCAACATTATGTTTTTCTTTGGCTGAATGCACCCAGGAGTTCCAGTCAGATGGCCCAGGTGTGGAGGCTTGCTGTCGGCCTTAACTTCCCCCCTACTGTCTGGATGCAGTTACCCTTTGCCATATACGTCTAAATAAGCCTACATGACAGAATGAGTGAGTTTCCTTATATTAGTGCTTTTTGACATTTGTCTGGCTAGCTGCCAATGCCGTTGTTAAAAAAAAAAAAGCTAGATTTTTTTTTTTAAAAGCTAGAGGTTTTTTTTTTTTTTACAGTTTCAGAAGAGATTCATGTCTATATAACAGGACACAAAGTTTAACAGCTGATTTAAGTCAGACAGTTCTATTGGCAGGGGGTGAATGAAATCTACCTAAAAGTCATTAAAAATGTAATACTTGCAAAATCTGTTTTCATTCTCCAGACAAGACACTTTATACTCAAATAAGAAGCAGATTAACTTCACTGGAGTCCCTCATGTTTTGCTATTTAATACTGAAATGACTGCTTCAATTTCATAGTTACTATGCTGGACAGTGAAAAAGAAGAAAATGCTTTTAACGGCATGCAAACATATGTCGAGACATTCTGAGCAAAAGACGGCAAGTGGATCTTGAAAAAAAAAGGAAAAAGGATATGTAACAGGTGACATATCTTAAAAAAAATGGGGAAGCCTGTCCTATTTGGGAATTCCTGAAGGCCGCCATGAGTTCTTCTGCAAACTTTGCCATTGAAATTGCATACAAATCTGCATTTTAAAGACATTTAAAGAAAAGAAATTGGGGCACTACAATTATGTGAATAATAAAATGTGAGTGTTTTTTTTCCCATGAAGATAATCGCCACAAATTTGTGTTTTTAATACTTACTTCATTTTCGATAATTCTTCTGCTCTTATCAGTTGCCTGTTCTTGTTACTTTGAGGCACTTTTTGTTAAGCACACACTCTAAAGTGTTGCTGAGTTTTGCATTTCTTTCAGCACTGTAAGAAATAGCTACATCATGCCACCACATCTTACAAATTTTAAATCTCAAGATGCAAATTGGAATAAAATATTACTGGTAAACAGAGGAGTAAGTCTGGCATGGCAGCCAAAAATTTGTAATTTACTCTCTTTTCAGTCAATCATTCACTTCCCTAACCAAAACAGGAACAGCTTATTCATCTTGGAAATCAGATTAGAAATATATATTAACACAATCAGTTCCAAACACTAATTGTTTTTTCACGATTATTTAATGGCAGTTTTTACAGCGAAATCACTTGAATGAAACATTTTGCATCCACAAGGTACTAAGATTTTCAATATCACAATTTGAAAATATGCTGATAAAGAAGCAACTTTGATTGCCATGCATGATATATATTTTTTTCAACCAAATGAAAAAGATGCCCCTTAAGAATCAGTTTATGCTGAAATGGAGGCTGTTGATAACAGGAAAAAAATATCAAATGGTGGTTTGAATTCGACTTTCAGTCAAGCTTGTTGGCTTCAAACCACATAGTATTTTTTGAACAACACAATTGACTTCCAAATGTAAAGCAGGGGAAATACAGACATTTTCTCATATCTTCAAGTGTAGAAAATGTCTGCGGTCTGGTATAAAGTAATGAGGAAAAGGGTGGAAGCCAGAAGTTTTGGGGTAACGCAAAGTACAGGAGCATTTCTGGTTTTATCACAATAGCAGTTGGCCCAAACATTGCAGTTATAATGGGTTTCAACTGCACATTTCTGTGCACAACAGCAAACCATGAAACTATCTTTAAGAATTAGATTTCAGTTGAAAAGTGGAGGCTCAAAAAAAATCAAAAATTCCAGCAATGTTGTATAATAGTAATTATATGATGTAACAAGGCAACACTTAATTCAGACAGCAACATTAATGGTCCTTCACCCTGCCCTAAAAGACATGACTTTTATATTGAAAAAAAAAGGTATCAGGTGCACAGAAAATTACCATAATAATCATCCATTGAAAATTAACAGCACTCTGTAGATTTAATGGCTTCAGCAGGTGGCAAGTAATCAGTATTGTTGTTTCACAAAGGTGTCACAGATATGTATGGACTACATGTAACATATGCGTAACTCCGATGAAAAACATCTCCCATGAAACATGACCCAAATAACTGTCCGCTGGAATTAAATCTACAGATTTATTTGCAGCTCAACAATGTTAAATTCTTTTCTGGAAAAGAAGCTGGAAAGAAAAGATGATGGAATTTACACAAGGCTGACTTCCCCATGTTGTTTTTGTAAAGCAGATGGAATTACAAGTCACTTCCAATTTATTTCACGAATATACTACCCTTACACTAATGGAGTTATTTTTGGAAAAGTTTCACACTTTCAAGTTTCTTGCTTCTCACATCACTTCCACTTTTCACTCGCAAAGCAAGCAGTGGGAGATTATAGAAATCCAGGCCCTCCAACTGCCATTGTGGATGACATCACATCAATGTTTTTTTTTGTTTTATATCAAACACCTATGCAAAGACAGAGCAGTTTTTTTTTTCTTTTTTCTCTGAGAGTGAAATGAAATGTAATTGTGGGTTGGCGGTTATCTGTCGGTTATCTGTAGCCAATGAAAAAAAGCTCTGGAAACATTGAAGTTTAACGGTGCACAAAGCCTTTTTCTCTGGCTCAACCAGCCATCCTGCATCACAAAAAAAATTATCTTTTCATGTGGCATCATCCTCGCTGTGAATCTACTTCTATAATTTCATCCGTAACAATAACACATTAAATAACTCATGCAGAGAAACAGAAAGATTTCCCTACTTGTGTGCTGGTCTCGCTACAGGTGTGTCGCCAGGAGCGGTGATGCAAAGAGAAGACTGATAAGACAGCTCAGCTCCGGGTGCCGGGGCCACACAGACAAAACACACTCTTAACTGGCCCACTTATTTTACAGTTTGTGCAAAAGCAGAATCTAGAGAAGCCATCGAGTTGAACTAAGGAGTTACTTTTGTGCTCTTGAGATGAAGGGGGAAAAAAAAACGCCAACACTGCCAGCCAAGATTAGAATAATTCCAGGTGTTTCTTTGGCAAGGTAGCAGAAAGCATCTATTAGTGCAGCTGTTTCCTTCTTATTCTGGCACATCAATTGGAAAAATGATGGATTAAAAGGGCCTTTAAGAGCATGAAAATCCCTGCGTAAATCTAAAAATGTTTCTCCAGTATCATTTTAGAGATCCAGCGGTCGGTCACTTGGGGAGCAAAAGATTACAAAGGGTTTAAGTCTCTTAATTTTACACTTGAACTCTCTTAACGCTCTCCCAGACCCTCCCCTACTTCTTTTCTTTTTCTCCATATCCTCTTCCATTTTCCGTATTGAAGCTTTGAACTCGTCCATCTATTTCCTGACCTTTCGTTCATCAGACAGTCTTTGTTCTGCAGACACTCCCTCTATCTCTCAGGATTCTGGAGTTTTTCTTTGATATGTGGATTAGCTCACGTCTGTGTGTGCATGTGTGTGTGTGTGTGTGTGTGTGTGTGTGTGTGTGAAAGAACTAGAGGGGGTTTCCATTGAATTATATCATGACAAGCAATACATATTACAAGAACCCATTCATTGGAAATGATCTTTACCACATGCTTTGTGCGGCTCATTACACTGTTTTTTTTTTATTTTTTTCATTATTGATTCATACCAAAAATCTATTCTGGTCTTTTCAGAAAGGTTTAATATTCATTTTTATTATTATCTTGTTGGACTGTTGGTTTCAATGATACATTAGACTGAGGAATTCATGTCTAAAAGTTGATAACAGATCAACGTTTAGAATGCGATAATGACAATAATGCAATAATGATACTTCTCATCATTGCATCAGTAACAAACGGCAAAAATCATTAACACAGTATCACAGGCCCAAAATCTGTCTGTAACAGTTCAAATGAAAGATTGTCTAATACATGCTCCAAGTATTACTTCAGAATTACTGAAATTGTGAATCCCCCTGAGCAGTTATAGATATTTCTTGCATGCAGCATCCGGCAAGACATTGGAGATACATTTAAAATTTTTCAGAAGGCTATCGTCCAAATCGCTTGCACAGGAAATCAAGATTTCATATCATACATTCCTCAAACGTATTGGTTATCTTAAACAATAACACTAGATTGCTTCAGAATAAGTAACAGAACATCTGCAAAAATAACAAACAAAAAACAAAAAAAAAAACAGCAAACGGGATGTCAGGGGTTTGGGCAGGATAAGGATCCAAGTGCTGTAAGAATCTAATATTTATTAAAAAGAAAAAAAAAATACCAATAATGACAAAGACTATCGTGGATGATAGAACTCAAGAACAATGAGGGAAAGCAAAGGCTGACCTGGAATTGAAAGTGGAGAGACAGCAATGACAAAAGACAGATTCAAAAAATCAAAATGCATACAAAAAGCACCATAAATAAGAATGAATAATGAATAATTTATATTTGTCTTTAAAACAGAAGAGAAAGACTTGAACAAAAATGTGTAGAATTTCAAGATACAGCAAGTTATGAAGGGTACCAGGCAAAACAAGCTTAGAATACAAAATATGACCATAGAAAGCATCAGTCTGCACAGTAGGGCTGGGCGATATTATTAGCATGTCTCAAATATAATGTAATGCAAAGTTGCCGTTCACAGTGTGATGGGAAAAGATGAATAATGGGAAGCATATTATCTATATTTTTTATCTCCCAGTTTTTTCAAGTTCTGAGCAGATTGTCAAATACAGCACACATGGATACAAAAAAGGGTTTATTAATGTTAATTACTTCCACATAGCCTAGCCTTGTGCTGGAGGAAACATACTTCTGTAAATGTAGCACTGCTTTATCAATTATATTAACACACAACATGCATCAGATGGCCTACTTGTAGTGTTTTCTGCCATTCTGAAGCCTTCCAATGGTGGGGGAAATAGTCATTTGAAGATAAAATAATACATCAGCTGTGTGCAGAGAGAAAAATGTGCTCTGTTAATAAAAGTGAAGGCCCAAGATTGGTTTTACTGTCATTGAGGATGTTGCAATCCATCTTCTGCGGACCACAAATGTTTGAACCTTGTCTGAAAAGCAATCCATCAAATGGATGTGATGGGCCGTCCCGCGAACCGACGTCGTCCCTCGGAGTCTAGACGAGCAGTTGTCACCGGGCTGACCGTAACCGGCCTACCTGCTTCTTCTACATTTTTTTTTCCCCGCTGTAGTAGTCACCGATGTTATTCTGAGCTCGGCAAAATACCGTTGTGTTTTCCAAAGAGTCCACAGAAGATGGAATAAAAACAGTGCAGGATGTTACAGAGAAGGGTTAATGGCTGCATGTTAAACCTCATGGGAAACGTATTGCCAGCACACCAGGAGGCTTTCCTCACACTGATGGAGAAGGGGGGGCGAGAAGAGGATGGGTGGGGGTGGTACAAGGTTCACTGGTTCCCAAACTCCTGCAGAGCTTCAGTAGCCTTCACTGCCTCCCTGAATGTCCACTCACCCCTCCCGTCTCCCTCCTTTCTTCCCCTTCACTGCTCTCTCAAGCTTTTTGCCATTCTTTTGTCCCCCACACACTAAACGCTCTCACCTACTGGCCGCAGACTTCAACACCTCCTCTAGGACACTCGATGATGCGTCCTTCCCTAATTGTCTTCTCATTCACTCAACCTTGCCTCTTTCCATTATAGCAGCACACAGCCATCGTATAGGCCTGCCATAATAACCCACATATATGTGCGATGGAAGGGGGTCGGCCTCACTCCCTCACAACCCGGGATTTTACTGCAGTAAATTACATTAGATCTGAGAACAGGCGTCCTGACTGAGCGTCAATATTGACTTTTACTGGACGAGCAAAGTAGGAGAGACAAAAACGAGCCGGAGAGAGATGTCCCATCGGATAAAAGAGTTTTCCGGTCGACCTTTTGTTTGGTCTCCTGTCATCTTAATGTTACTGCAACTGGCATCTACACAAATTCAACAAAGTTGGAGACTTTATGCCATTTAAAAAGGGGGTTTCTTTGCCATTTGTTTGTACAAAACTTCCATATTTCAGCCAGCTCTTTCCTTCAAACTTTGAGCTCACACTAACGGGAAACACTCGGAATATCAGATACAAGATCTGAGTGTTAATAAATTACCGTAATGTATTTTTCCAAGCCATAAATGTTTTTCCTTTCACTTTTAAGTTTGTAAAAATGAGAAAATGTCGAAATACGGAGATAAAGAGATTTTTGCAATCAAGAGATTTTCAAACTGGCTGTTGGGAAGTGCAAGCTATTACTGGACATTGATAAATGGACTCTACCTCTAAATGACACAGTATTCCACTTTAAGCTGCAGGGGAAAGGGAGCCTGGGAAAGAAAACTAATCAAATGAAGAAATCAGTCTCTTGAGGCCCACAACACCTTAAATCACATGCACACAAAACACTGCATCACACACTTGTGGCCATGCTTTCTCAATGCCGTCAGGCCTGTTATCGGTCTATATCACAACAAGTTTTGGCATGCAAAATTTTTTGAGATGAAAAAAAAAAAAAAAGCTGTCTTTTATGAATCGACAACTGTTTCTCACAGCTTTACCTGGCTACAGCGGGCCTTTTTAGAGGTGCTGAAAAGCATAACCACACACAAATTACTCTTGAAAAAAATTATTAATACCTCATTAATAGGATTCGAAGTTCAAATCCACCCCCACGGCGATCGGTTTGTTTTGGTTCAGGTAATTTGTTGACTTCTTCCTCCTTTCATTTCCTCTCCCCCAGTGTTGTTTATATTTCTTACATTCGTTCAGAAAGAAACTTCTGTGTACATGAATCTGCAAATCCTCTGTTGAGTGACCTGCGTAGCCCCTGACAAAATGTAAATATATCAAGAATCCTTAGAAAGACCCGTGCTCCGTCTGCCACGATGCTGTTATTTTCACAACTATGTTTTTTCTGAGTAAATGACATATGTTGCAACATCAGTAAGCCCTTAACCATTTTGAACTCCGTCTCCAAATCACTGCAGACCCTAATGATTTATGAAACAAGAGGAATTACACATTCATTTTTCAAATTTTCTCTTAAAGTATTACTTGATGCGTGTGCTTCTTTAATGCTAGACTTTGTTTTATCTCGCATTAATGTTCTTGAAAACAATGCAGCTAAAATTCACATATATATTATTCTATCTTTAATCTAGCCTTCATTATGACACTAATAATTAGAAGATATTTGTAACCCTAGTATATTGGGCTCTGTGTTTTATAGCCCGCCTGGCCAACCTGTGTCTCCTGAACCGCATGCGACTGTTTCGTTCATGTCGATTATGTGTGTTTTTTTTGTTTTTTGTTTTGCTGTAGGAGGCTGGAGCGGGACGTGATTGCACAAGTAAAAAACACACAAACACAAAATTCACAAGCCACAGGTTGGCCAGCCCCGTTTTATAGTTTTAAACACATTTTGAAAATATAGCTTCTATGTTCCATCGTGTTATAGACCTGGGATCAATCCTTTGTGTTGACATTGCCAAATAAACATCTTTATGTAAGACAAATATCACTGTGATTATAAGTAGATTAAAAATCTGTTAAGCAGTGTTTTTTTTTTTTTTTTTTTTTTTTTTTGCTGTATGCTTTATATCTTCCCTTGAAAAGTGAAGTCCAGATGCCAAGACGAGAAGATTTGACCATGACCTGGATAACTGAGAACCTCCATAGACATATGCCTTATATTCTGTGGAAAGTGACACAACCTCTGGATTGCTAGTTTTAAAATGTCTTTGTCTTAGTTTTAAATTTGTCAATGCTATCGAAGAAAGAAATTGAACTCCGCCCGCCAGCGGTACTTGCGCTTGAGTCATATCTCTGTGTTTGCTCAGTTTGTATCAAGGTTGCCTAACAAAACAAGTGCTTTGAACAACATAGTAACTCTGCTTTACACAGTTGTGCAGATTGCTTTTTTGATGGTATATTCAATAATGGTTGCAAAACTAAAGTGTTTTTTTCCCATGTACAGATAAATAATTTCACTTAACAACTGAAACACTGCAGGGAGCTCAGCCCAGAGGGGCAATTTTATTACTTTGTGTATATCAACCCAAACCATAGATTATATCACTGCAAATACCATGACCATATTCTGTAGGGTTGATCTAAAGAAGATTGGAACTCTTACTGGCGGAGAGGTGCACCTTCTGGATACTGATAATTGAAAACTTTCAATTATACATTGTAGTTGTTCATCATTGTGAACACTGCACAATCTAAAATATGTTGAGCATTTTTCAACATGTTAAATCCTATTCTGGGATCACAAAAAAAGATGTTCTTTCATTTTCAAAAATAACAGTAAAAAGTAAAATCATTTATAAAGTGTTTTTTAAATGAAAAAGTTTGAATAAGAAAAAAAAAATTGGAATAAGAACAATGTTTATTTAATGTCATGCTACATAAATATATATATACATGCAAATCTCTGACTACAACTAGAGAATCTGCTGCAGCAGGACTTAGTCTTCTGGTTGCAATTTGTTGTGACGCTTTATTACCTTTTAGTGCCCCTTGGGTTGTCTAGGTAAGCAGACCATGCAAAAAGCAAAAGAGGTGAAACTTTTGTCACAATCTATTGCAATACTTAAAATGTGTCAGCTGAGCATTTGTGAAATGGTCTAATTATTGTTTCATCTCTACACATCTAACACAAACTCCTTTTGCAGATTGAAATTGGAACAATGAATGATGCAAATGCAAGAAAAGACAACGTGTGAAATCAATTCTAGTTGCACCAAAGCACAGACAATATTATGTTTGCAGAGGCTAGTTGTTACCAGACAGACAGTTAACCAGCTCCACAACTGCACCCTGGGGAATTTGGGTCAGATCAGGTAGAATTCAGGAAAATGGTGGATGTACGCAATTATCAACTTATTTCTGTTAACTGCAAATATTTGTTGGTTGTTGGGTGATTAGCTCAAGAGCTTATGGTGAAAGGTAGCCGCAAGACATGTATTTCAGAAACGGAACATCTGTTGCTTAGCTAGGATGTTTACCATGTTGTTCTGAAACGATGTGTCCTTTCGTGTCGATGTGCTGTAGGTGGTAGAGTTAACATCCCCGTGTGCTGAAACACTTCAGGCAAGGAAAACACGCATCTATCAAGTTCAGAGGGCTGCCTGTTGGTTTGGTTATGTCTGGGTACTTCTTAAACAGCCGGTGTAGATATAAGAGGACTTCATCATCCGAGACTGTTTATCTGAAGTAAAGATATTTACCTCTAAACAGGAATATCTCATACTGATTACTTGTAACACTGTTTCCATTTCAAGCTAGAAAAAGACAAATAGTGGAATTAGAACGACTAAAATCAAGGTCCTGTGGTGTTGTATCACACTGACACTTAGTGATATCAGAACTTAACCCCTGGTTTCTTTGCTTACTCTTACCTGTATTTGACTGACAAACCAAACAGTCAGTATGTGGGTTGACAGTGTGCACTGAGGGAATCTTTCCTTACTTCAGCAAAGGGTCATTCAAGGGTCAAAGTGGTGAGGGTCACAAAGTAGTCCCATCTCCTGCTGTGTCCTCAGCCAAGTGTTGAATGCGGGTCATCTTCAAAGAACCTAAAGTATTAGCCTTCGACATGAAACATCCGCAGCTTCCATCGCAGAGTGAGCTCCAAACTTCAACTGGGAAAGTAACATTCAAAGCAGGATCTAAAGAAGGTAAGTGATTTAGAACTTCTCAAGTCAAAGTATGTTCTCTTCTGACGGAATCCGGTTTTTGCACGGGTTCTGTGATCTTTGTGTTCTGTGAATAATCACCGTGGCAGTATGGATGAGGACCGTTATGATAGCTGCAAGCAGAGATATGCAAGCATGTATGCTCTATACACCAAATTGACAGGAAGTTTTCTCCATAATTTACACTCACAAAACTCCACTCATATCCTTGAGTCTTACTATTTCTCCACTTGACACCAAATACACTGTACAATTGAATGTTGACCCATTCCAGATCAGATTTCCCCCCTTTTTTGAGTATATCCCCTGTTTAGCTGTAGAAAAAAAAAACACCTTAACCTATTTTTGTCCAACTTGAAATTTCATGACTTTTCCTAAAGAGACCCCGTAATTAGAAAAAGTCATACTTCTTTTTGTTTATGTTTCCATGTAGGCTTTACACCGTTAGGGTACAAAGATTGTCATATGGGTCATTTTTGACCCGTAGGACAAGGGGAGTAAACACAATGTTAAGATCGCACAAGGGGTATCCATTGTTGAAAAAATAGCACTAAGTATTGATAAAAATGCCTAATAATCAATTTGTCCATGCAAATTATACTTTTCTGGAGTGTGTTACAAACTGAATTGTGCAGGACCTGTTGGCATCTTTAACCATCTTTTTTACGCTGGGGCTTATTCGTTCTCTTTATTATTGCTCAAATCTGTAAAATACTGCAACACTACTTTTACAGGAACAATGCCAAAGTCCACATCTGGCTGTGAGAGCGCTTTGTGCACTTGCATGAGCAACAGGCCTTCATAGAGAATCCCAGAACAAATCGATAGAGCAACGGCTGGAAAGAAAAAGACAACAGGAAGAAAGGGGTTTCTCTAGTGGATCATAGGGCAGCTGTTTTTCTGGTCTTAAGGGTTTCCTTCCAAATTCATCTGAGAAAGCTTCCCATAGACAATGACAAAATTCATTCAAGCATCCTCACCACCCATATCGACAGCATCAACATCTCTGACATTCCCTATCGACAGCCGCGCTCTTCCGATTCCCGTGACTGACCGCAACATCTAAGACCACCTTTGGAGAAAAAGATAATTCAGCTGTTATCTACAATTAATCTTTTTAAATTGGTGTGTGTTCAGGTGAAATGATTTTATTCCTCAAAGCAAAACAATAGATTGCAGGAGTATTGCAGCATCGCCACAAATTACACCCCTCACACGTTCACACTTCTGCATTACATTTTAAAAACGGTCAATGGTTCGCCTCTGAAACTCCTTTTTCATTTGGCAGATAAGATTTTCAATGGTTCCTTTTAAAACATGCCCTCACAAAACAGAAATAGAGTAGGACTTTTTAAATTGTGGTTCTGCGACTGCCAAAATGATTTCATGTTATTAATTCTCCCAACTTAATTTGGAGAGGATAACGTTTCGATATTGCAAAGCAATTTTTGAGTGCACAATCTGCCTCCAGTAGCGATAACCATGCCTGGTTAGACGACAATGCAATTGGAGTCACTAAAGAGGTGAACAGGCAAATTACAGCTTTTCAAACAATCATTGATAATATAATAGAACAGAGTGCTACTCCTGATCAGTGTAGTTTCAAATAAATAAAGAACAGTTCATATTTTATGTCACTCACATAATTCACCTTTTTTACTAACCTAAAACCCATTGGCTAACAACATGGTCCTGAAAAAGTGAGCTGAAATAGAAAATGTCAAAGCCTTTACAAAGTTAGAATATGACTGGAGTCCCTGAGATAGGCTTCATTGAAATGAATGCTTACTAAATTTCCATTGAAGATAAAATTAGAATGATGGTATGATGAGATAAAACATGGAACTGGCACCCAGGCGTGTCTAAGTTCATATTTTCTTAACTCTGGATTTACAGAAATAAGAATAGATCATCTGAGCATTCATTCTGTAAACTGACATTCAGATTCCATTCACACAATACTTTTATACACTTAAAAATGCATTCTGTAACCGTAGTTTAACTTCATAAACCAAAGCTGACAGCTGAATCGCTTGCACACACAAGCGATTCACTTATTTGTAATGTTTGTGATTTCTTTATGAACGATCCCTTCATTGTAACAATTTTGTATATATCTAAGCAACTTTAACTTATTTTCGTACATTTTTTTGACCAAGTTCAATTGACTGGAATTACAGGAACATGAGCGCGTCATCTTAACACGCATGCCGAGGAGTCGTGACGTGTCCCGATGCCTGCGGGAACTCATTTCGCCATCAATTTACCTACCAAAATATTGATATTGCAGGTGAAAATGAATCTTCATCATCATGTCAGACGATGAACTTATGACGTTAATAAAATCTCGACAAGTTGGAACCGGTCGAGGAAAGTGTCAGGAATAATGTTTGATAAAAAAGTATCAGCCAGAATGAAAGGAAAGGTGTGCAAAAGAGCGGCGGGACCGGTGATGCTCTATAGTTTGGAGGAAATGGCATAGAGGAAAAGACAGGAAGCAGAGCTGGAGGTAGCACAGATGAAGAGGATGGATGGGATCAGGAAGGAGTCCATCAGAGGGACAGCATATGTCAGATGTTTCAGAGATAAGGTCAGAATGAGATGGTTTGGTCATGTGCAGAGGAGGGATTGTAAATATACTGGTAGAAGGATGCTGGGGTTGGAAGTGCCTGGCAGGAGGCCTGGAGGAAGACCAAAGAGAAGATTTATGGATGGAGTGAAAGAGAACATGAAGTCAGTTGGTGTGAGAGAAGAGGATATGGAGAATAGGGTGAGATGGAAGAAGTTTATTTGCGGTGACAACCCCTGAAGGGAGTAGCCGAAAGGAAACAAAAAAACAAGTTAATACAATCTCAAATTAAATGAATTGATAGTCTAATCAAATTATTCCCAAAATCTAAGAAGAGACAAGAAAGAATATGTTTCTGGAATCAAATTTGTGCATTTTCAACCTCTGTGTTGAGGTAAAATTGCCGATACTGATGGGATGTTATCAAGGCATGAGTGACCTCACCTGTGCCGGCCCGGAAACTCAAAACACCTGCCTTCACTTGTCCCTGATTGCAAGGAGTCTTCAGTTACATTTTTTTTTTGGCTCTGTGGCCTAGGATGTCTTCCACGGCGGGCAGAAATGATCTACTGGTTATCTCTGGTAAGCTCTCCTGTCGGCGACTAACATACCATGCCGTACGGCGTTAATGTTTCAATTAATGTGTGATGGAAAGCTACCGCCCTCTGTTTCTTTTTCTTCATTAGTCTCGAACAGCGCAGTCATGGTTGTGTGTTTTTGTTGATCTGACGTCCATGATTTTAATATTGAATAATGGATAGTTAGTCTCTCTGTGGTGTCCTCTGCAAATATTGGTGTGTTTAGAGTGTAAAGTGTGTGGAAAATATTGCGTTTGAGGCCGGGTAAAGCAACTTGAGAGTTTGGGACATCTGTAGGGAGTTGTTAATCAGATAATATGATCAGTATGTGTGGAATACTGTGAATTCATCTTGGAAGACCAATTATAGATTTAGGATGTATAAGGTGGATCAGCATGGTCTTGCGAACCGTGGAAATGACTTGTATTACTTAATATCAATCATGATTGGGGATGGAATAGCCTTGATATAGTACTAAACATCCCCAAAACTCTTTATAACTCTTAATATGACTGATCGGGGGCGGCGCAGCCATTGTCTTTGAGATTGTTCATGCTCCCCCCTCTTATTTTTTTTAGGGACAGAAATGTTGACGGACTTTAGCCAAAGCAGGGCGGTTGTATTGGGAAACCTCGAGAAATTTGGTAAAACCCCAAATGCTGATGGTTGCATAATTACAACACTTTCTCGGAGCATTCCATCAGGAACAGCGGTTTTCCTCATGTTCATTGACGCGCCTCGGGTCACTCCCCCTCATAAGCTCATTTCAAACATGCACTTCAAACCTGAACTTAACCAGGCCCTGTCCAGATGACCTTTGTTTGAGCAAATCAGAATCGACATCAAACTGGCGCTTAGTCCTCGGTATCGTCAACAAAGTGACATACAGGCTTTCCCTGGTTGATTAATGACGTGGCGTTTTTTTTTTTTTTTTCCCTTTTTAACACGCAATTGAAATGAAACCAGCATCCACTGATTTAAAAACCAAAAAAATCATAAATTAATCAAGACAGAACAACAAAAATTATGCCAAAAAAAAAACCTTGTTTCACATACATAAATCTCCCAGTGTTGTCAACGTGTGACCAGGCATGATTTCCACACAATGCCTGTCGCTTGAAAGAAAATCCTTCAGTGTGTGTGTGTGTGTGTGTGTGTGTGTGTGTGTGTGTGTGTGTGTGTGTGTGTGTGTGTGTGTGTGTGTGTGTTTTGCTGGAACCCAGTGAGTCTATGTTGCTGAAAAGAGGGGAAAAAGTCATGGTGTTGCTGCTTTTGTAGTTTGTTCTTGAGTCCTTAGTGTTGCTTGTCTGTAAGGAGGTACTCCTGTTTATTTTTTAATGTGCAAGGCACCTCGATAGCTAGGATCCGTCTCCTGAGGTCTGCTCTGGCAGTGCTGCACTGCACTCTGCAATCTGACCTGAAGGCAATGTACTGGCCCTGTTTCTGCACTTCATTTATCAGCCAGGGTCTCTGGCTGGGAAAGACCCACATCCGTCAGTTCAAATGGACATTAACTTACCCATTTGGTCAAAGGGTGTGACAAGGCAGTTACGATTCCTACCATGTCAACGACTGAAGGTAGCCAAAGAGCACGACATGCAACTATATGTGGTAAATATTGTTTTTATGCATTTTGTGTGCCTCACAGTGATTTTCGGTCACATTCAGTGCAAGTCCCGGTCAAGTTAGATTACCAACCTTGGAAACGTTCGAACCATTTTTCTTTGACTGACAAATTGTTCGTCTGTGTCGGTGTGCAGCATCTTTACGTCGAGATAATTAATGGTAGCGATAACAAATCACTTTTACAATAACATTCAAAAAAGGCAAGCAGATGTTGGCTTAAGATCATATCCTTGCTTTAAGCAAACTTCCATAACTCAATTTGATCCTTGGACTCTTAAGCTCTGTGACCTTGAAGCTTTGACCAGTAGTTAACTGTATACCACTTTTAACTCAAGCCTCGGCAAATCTCTGTCTAAAATGATTAAATAACAGATGATCCATTTTATAAATGGAAACTGTTTCAAGGGTAATTTGATTATTTTCTTTTGTTCATTTGCTTTCAAAAGGTCACAGGAAATTATTCCCAGAGGACTTGTTTTTCAACATTTTCCCATCGGTGATCATGAGTCTGGACTTCCCTCACTTTGTCAAGGTCTCAGCCTCACCTTAGTTTCATACCATTTCAACTTGTGGATTTTTTTGTATCACAATACCAGTTTTATGTATGGGCAATTAGTTATTTTTGAACAGGCCAACCTGGTATTCCACTAAAACACAATTATTTTTGTGACTTTGCCATGTTTCACCCGTGAGTGACGATAATATGTGATAGTAAATATATACAAATGATTTGTTATAAGAAGTATTTTAGACTTCTAGTCTGATTCTATGGATGGATGTTGGTCTAGAATTGCAATTTATTAAGTTTGCCAGCACTATTGTCCACCATATCCTCAGATGTTTCTTGGATTTCCATCCGTTTTCTACAGCAAGCAGTGAGTTGTCTTATGTGATATTTTGACATTGTGGTTGTCAATCACTGTTACTCAGAAATGTTCTGAGTAACATAACATACTCAGAACATTTTTGGATCAATCACATTCCAGCTTCTAAATCAAAGGCTGGAAGGAAAATCATGTGTATTTTAAAAGATATACCCTAAAAAAATTCTCATATAGAGCACCCATAAGTGTAGTTTCACTTAATGTGCAATTTGTGGCTTTGAAAATTGCTGTAAACCATTTAAAAACTTCTACATTTGTAATATATAAAAGCTGATCTGGAGACAAAAATGACTTTGTGTCCTTATAATTTCTTGCATACCATTTAGGAACAAAATTGGAGATAAAACCGGCTTTCAGATTAAATCCTATCCCTTTTTGCAACTAGAAGTCATAGCCCTGCATCTAGTTACGTGCAGTGTCTAGCCAATACTTAAACAACCTGCAAAAAGCAGCAAAAATAATCATGTCCCATATGGCTGGAGATCTCTGAGCAGCTGCTGAGATAACATAAAGATGCTAATGCAGTTAATATCCACTTGTTATTATTCAAAGAATGCTGCATTAACATCGAGGTCCAGTTCAAATAAATTGTGCAGATCCATTCTGCATTGTATGTTGTAGGTTTATGAGAAACAAGGGACGATGATACTATTCCTTTTTTCGTTCAGGATCACACTGCAACGCAGAGCATAATAACTGGCTTTGACTCCGTATGCATAGTTAAATCAAAGTCAAATGGAAAAATTAAATGGATGCGTTACAGGAACTGAGCAATTTAAGCATAAGCTGGAGCCTGGCAAGAAAGTTTCAGACAATTACATCATCCCGCTAGGCATGCTGAAGCTAGCAAGAAAAAAAAAAAAAGACATCAGGTATGTTGCTGACCTTTGTTTTTAACTGAAGGCTTAATACACGAACACTTCACATACAAAAACAGAAAACAAATAAATCATTTTCAGTTTTTCTAGTAAGTGTAGAACCCATCTAAACGGTTCCCTTGCATCCCCTACAAATTCTCTCCCAGGTGCAACCGCTGGCTGATCATATGGCCCGCTGACGTTTATTGCGTGCAGTTTCGTATCATAAAGTGTGCAAGCAAGCGGACCACACAGAACCAGCGAGTGTCTGCGTCCTTATTAAAGCTCTGCTTGAGACAGTCAATGCACAAGGCAGATAAGACGGCATCTTTCTCAGATTTACACCCAACACATGATCAGGGGCGAAAGATTACCTGAGCTCCTATACTATTTCATGCCCTGTAGCCTGGATGAACAGGCTGCGGGGAAATTTGGATTTTTAAAGGTGGATAGGATAACTCTTACAAGGGAACCTAATTTGAGAAAACTAAGCTATGGTTTGCTGACTGTATGCACAATGACTCATGGACCAGGCTCCCAAAATCACCTTTACCCCTGTTTTTATGATAAATCCACTGATGGGAGACTTGGAAATGTAAGTGTTCCAAAATCTGTGATCAAAAATAAAGTTTATGCGTGAAAAATATTTATTAGTGAGTCACAAATGCTTTAAGGTTGAACAATCGGGTGTTGAATTTCCAGTTAAGTATCAGAGCAGCTGAAAATGTACTTGGGGGGGGGGGGCATTTTCTGAAACACTGAAACTTTCATTTAGAAGGGAACCACTGCTTCACCCGTCGTGTCAAAGTTTCATGTCAACACTAGAAATCAACCTCCCCATAACCCCAACTTGATCTCTCACCTTGTTCACATAAATAACCCTCCCTCAGGAGCAGGGGTCAACTTTGACTGATCCACTCCACTTTCACTCCCTCTCCTTCTGATTTACATCTACAGTATTAAAACTTCTGGAAAAATACAGCCTCTTAATTTCTTTGAGTAAATTTTAAGTGGCATGGGCTCATTTGGAGAGGTCAGTGTCGGGTTTTGGAGACCGCGCAGCATGTAGGCCCACCTAGTTTGACACTACACCTCGTAAAGAAATCTAGCACGAGTTGTGTGAAGCAAAGTTCTCCCCAAGTGAGTTTTTTGTTTCACTACCAGCCTGGGAATCGGTCAAAACTTCAATCAAAGAAAAGGATATGTAACCAACTAAAAGAAAATACTCCCTTTACAATTTTTTTTTTCTTTAGATTCCTTTTTTTTTTCCCCCAGCAGAATAAATCAGATTTGTTACTCTTTCTATATTTTATTCATATTGTTCCTTTTTTATCTTGCAATTTCTTCCAAAAACAGCATTCCGGCTTGAATTTTTTTCACGGATCATGAAAACTGGGCTTGAAATATTATGAATATGTCAACAGTGCTGTCGCTCAGAGTGAAATAATTTGATATTGACCTACAAACAAAGATAGAGCAAAAGTGTGTGTGTGTGTATGTATATATATATATATGTCGATGGCTGGAATGCAAAACCTCCCATCTGGAAAAAAAACTTTTTTCAGGACATGAAAAAAAAACCTTTCATTTGATTATAGTATGGTCTTTGTTAAAGATATTCAAGAATATTCTATTGTTCACAGACTATATTTCTATGTTATAATTTAAAAATACATAGCATGTATTTTTACCACTGACAATGCAGATAAGTGTTTTTATCTTTAATTTTTTCTGCTTCGTTGTGCACATAGGAGTTTTGTCATGTGACATTTATGTCAAAAGAAAGGGTGGGATTATCTAGCAGATAGACTGAAAATGTGGAGCCATCCCATTTCTCACCATTCAATGCAAAAAAACCCAAATCGAAAAATTTGCAGATAGGATATATATATATATATAACAGAAAATGATGATTTCAAAACCAGGTAAAACATGCACTGTATTTAAAAAAAAAACAGTCTCCCTCAGTCAGACAGCTAGCTCTATTACAGAAAAAGCACAGCAACACTGAATTTTTTGTAATTTTTTTTTTTTTTTTAGTAAATAACCCAGAAGAATTATTATTTGTCCCTCAGTTTGTAGTTAACACCAACAATATTGAAACCGAACCACGGGTCATGTATTTTCAAATAGGCAAGAAGCAAGAGAACACTGAATGTTGTCTGGTCAAAAAAGTCCCAAAAAGAAGAGACGATTTCATTTGTTAGATCATCTGCTGTCATTTGGTGTGTTCAAGTCACATTCCCATGTTTGACCATATTTGTCTCGCCGTGCGGCCTTTGGGAACTTGTCAATGCAAAAGAATTTGTTTTAAGTTGAAGTGATTCGGTGGCACCGCTGTGTCACACTTATCAAATATCTCTGCCAAATCTTTCTCTGTAACTGCGCTCTTGTTATGTACTTGTCGAATACCTTTTTGGAGGCCTTGACATATTTACTTCTTCCTATTTGGCCACCCCGGTGCTCCATTTTATCGACCGATTTGGTGAAAACAAAAACAGAGCAGTAATTCTACTTCTGGATCCAGTGGTTAAGGTTCCAGTGTGTGATGAAGAGCCGGGAGTGGACCGTATATCTTTAGTTTCCTCTCTCAGCGGGCGTCTTTTTCACCAAAGTTGTCTTGAGTAATAATTTCCAACTTCAGCACTACTTTTCTGTAGGTGATCTTGACCTTTGGCCTTATGTGGGTTACAGGCCAGAACATATTGACTTCCAGAGTAAATACTTTGTACACAAGTTTTCTGAAATGTTTTTCATTATCCCCAGTTTCAAGCAAATGAAAGGTAGGTCAATATTCCAAAAATAAACTCGAATAACTTGAGCCTTTTTCTGTTCACAATTGATCAAAATACAATGACGTACACCTTTTTGGGTTTTTCTCAGGTGCTGATTTCTCTTTTACTTCCTGGATCAATCACATTTTAAAATGTTTTACCAAAGCATATAAACATTTGATATTATCTTTGAAGTTACTGCATTTGCATGCATTCATGAAATGATGACAGAGCAGTTTTACCTTTTTTTGGGGGATTTTAACTTTCAAATTTCATATGTCAAACTGTGTGCAGATCCTCATTTACATGGTGTACTTTTAAAAGCCTCCATTGACATTTGGTATGTATACCAGACATCCACTTTTAGTTCGGACTGGCTCTTTTCCCAGCAAAAGGAGGATACAGTCGCCAAGCAGCAGCTTATTCAAATTATATATGGATGTACAAAGTCTATAGTTGGTAAATATGTGTTCTAAATCGGTTTGTGTTTCTCCCTTCCAAATTCACAATGGATGCAGCCAATGATCTGATGAGTTTTTTTATCGGTCCATGTAGATATAACCTAATCCGCGTCATGCACAGAACCCTCATGCATACCTTCTTTAAAAACTTTCAATCGAATGTGAAGAAATACCACACATTATTTATAGACCTGTTTTTATTTGTAGCAGTATGACTGGTTGTTCCACATGTCAGCCCCGTAATATACTTGCAAACTGTGTTTGCTTGCCACCTGATGCCACACACGGAAGGAGGAATAGATCAATTTTTATTCATGTTCCTTTTCAAATGTCATCTCTTTGTGTGGCTTGTAAACCTGTAACACTTTTTTTTTTGCTGTTATGGGCCATGGGGTAAGCTATTTTAAGCAATTTTGTAATAGTTTTTGTTCTTAATTTTGTCATGTTAGTTGACCACCTCATGTTAATACAGACTTGCATCCTCCAATATGTTGTTTTTGTTTTTTTTATTCTAGAATTGTTCTTTCTTCCGCACTGGGATCTGTGTGTTGTGTTTAACATTCTTCCAAATACTTAGTCTGTAATTTATTTCTGTTGCTCAATCCACTCTTGGAAAATAATTCAATTTCACTCAATGAAATAAGCTTTAAATTAAATTATAGAACACAGTAACGGTCAAGGTTCTTGGGAGATATTATCTTTTATATTGCTGAGTGTTTTGATTACGTAGAAATAAAAGGAATTAAAAACCACTTTTCAAGTAATGACAGTTTTTTTTGCCTTGAAACTGATGTTGCTCCCAGTTTCTAGCTCTGTCATGTTCTCAGTTACCACTGGCCAGGTCCATTATTCCCATCAAGGTCAGAAAAATACATTGACAGAGTGGACTTCTGGAGTAGAAGTATATGGCTCTTGGAGAGATAACCGTTGAAATTAAATCATTTTCAACCATAAAAAAGTTCTTGCACTTGCCAAGACAAGCTTGTAAAAGCCTGTGAGGTCATCTGTGCATGAAAAAGGAGGGATAGCAGCTTTCTAGATGATTTTAAATAACAGAAAAAAAACTTGTTAGTCCACTACCGATCCCTGTAAAGTGCATAAAGGAATTATCTGACAGACATTGTAATCCCTTAGGACTGCACATACTTGCTCAGTTGTACAGGTAATAGGTCTGTCACCAAAGATCCATTAGCATGTAAAACTTTATTTCTTAGGGATACATTTACACTTCAAGCATTATTCTTCTAATCTGATATATTGCTCACATCAAACCTTTTCTTATTAACTACAATAACTTATAAGAGGCAACCGGTGTCTATTGCCATCCCTTTTTTTAGTTTTCATACCAAACAGGTGGAGTTGGCACTGCCATTGCAGCTTACTTGTCGTTTTTTTATTTTGGGGTTGGTTTAGGAAACCCTTGTCTTGTATCATAGCAGGTGCAATAATTCAGATTTTTGCTTTTTTTTTGGGACAGATATTCGTCTGGGGGGGCTTTCTGTGTGCAGTTTGCATGTTCTCCCCGTGTCTGTTTATTCAAAAACCGAGTTACACTGAGCTAACAGGGGGGAGGCCGGGGACTGACTACCATTTCCTCACTTCAAACCTCAGAATAAAAGGGATTTCGATTAACAACTGCAAATATTATGGTCTGTGTAGTATACATTTTCATTTGGTTGAAGAAAAAAATGACCTGAGTCAGATGAGCAATTAGATCATATATTTGGGGTTATGAGTAATGTAAGGGAAATTCTGTGAAACGTAACATTGTGATTTTTATTCTATATTTAATAACAATTGTTACGGTTTTGGATGCGGATGCAAATAGTTCCTCCTTAAACTACTGCCTTATTATGGCATGCCCGTGCATGCAAAAAGGAAAGGACTTTTTTTTTTTTAAAACACTATTTCAATCCCTTTTCATCTTTGTATCTATGCTTTTCCATGTGTAAATCCTCTCATGACAAGTAGTTTGCACAGTTTAATCACAACCTGCCCCATCAATCCGACTGGATTGCGCACCACGATGCCAACAAACTCGGGTTAGGATGACTCATCACTTGCACTTTCACACATAAATGCACTTGAGACAAGTCATATGTCACTTTCTAAACAAACACAACGTGGGAAAAGGACAATATATGCAAGGGACTTGCAGACTGATGGTGTGATGACATGTTCATTGTTAATTGTAGGCTGCTCTCTGGCAAAATGGCAAATAGTCCAAATGGCAGGATGTCTCATGCTATGATTATGGTTTAGGGCTGAGCCTTTCGCTGGGAGGGAGAGGCGGTATGTCATTACACTGTAATGCAACTTTCTGAATAGGAAAAGTTGTGCATGGGGGGGGGGGATCGAGTGTAATATATTATTGAACATGTATCTGCGAGTGTGTGTGTGTGTGTGTGTGTGCGCGTGCAAGGGTTTTTCCTGTCACTTTGGAAATGATACTGTTCAAGTCTCTGGACAGCGGTTTCGACGGCGAGCCACGTCTATTAGAGCGTACATGAAACAGACACATTTTGATGTAACGTTTCTCTCTTCGGGAATGAAAGCAATACCATTCTTTCCAGCGTGATGTATTCTTCCTGCCTTTTTATACCTTGCCTGTTAATTTACACTCTGGTGATTGAGTGACATTCCACTTCTTATGTCGAAGCAAAAACAAACACCTATTGATTCCCGGTAGAAAGCAGTATAAACAAGTTTTAACAACATGCTCACATATACGCCGCACATTAATCCCACTATAGGTTAACAAGCCAACAAAGTCTCACAATGTGCTTTAGGCGTGGCATCATAACACAGACATTTACAGAGCCATTTTAAAAATTGAAAGTTTTATGATGCAAGTGTGGACTGTGTTGCATTTCACAGGTAAGGCCCTTTGATGTCTCGGGAGTAAATACTTGCAGAATTAGTTCACCGAAGGCATGCCTTCTATTGCTCTCCATTTGCAAATATCATTTTCACTGTCCGCCAAGAGGCATTCCTATAAAAATGAACAACGAAACCCAAATAAAAGAACGCTCCTCAACTATATAGTTGACTTCGAAGTATATGCGTCAATTCCTTTCGGAGATCGGGTTCCACATTTGCCTTCAAACTCCACGGCAACGACGAGGTTGTACGAGTAGCCTAACGTCCGAGTACAGCAGATACCTTACATTAGATATTTTTTGCAATCCATTGCGTTTTCTTGTTTTGTTTTTTTTTCATCATTCATTAAATTCAATGTATTGTTGCTTGCTTGAGGACAGAACTAAAACAACCAAGTTGCACTCCCGCATTCAGACCTGCAGTAGATTTCCTCCTGCTCACGACGGTCTGCCAACAAAAGGTGCCTGGCTAAGTCAATGGCAGATTTCTCCTCTGCGGTTCACCCTCGGGGGAAATGTTACCAAACTCCTTGCTATGTGCCAAAGCCCTTCTCAATATATAAGAGCACACTTAAATCCCAGAGCTCATTTGGTAGACTCATAAATAATTGAAATTTAAAATCTGCTTTATGCATTTTACTCGAAATGTACTTTTTCATGATGTTTCTCAAGATTCCATTCTTGCTTGGGCTGCAAGCATTCTTAGATTTGGGCTACTTTGGGAAAATGCTTCTGCTAAATTAAATCATAGGATAATATCATACAAAAAAAAAAAAAATCTAATGGATGTGAATATATTCTGGATCATACCTTCTTAATATTCTTTTAGAAGTTTGTTCCCCCCCTGAAGGATTTTGGGGTACTTTTTCCTGATTTGAGGGAAGCGCCTAAGCAGAGTGGATTTTATTCATTGCATAGGTTATAATGTCTCACGGGGGGTGTATTTATATATTAATGTGTTTTTAAACAACAGTTTTCAATTGAAAAAAATAAAGAGCAGCCATGTACATTTTTTTTTCTTCATTTTTTTTTTTTTCTCCCCAATATATAGGTCACATTACCTGTCAAAATAGCCATACTTGAAGAATAGCAGCTGCTCCTTGTCAGAGCAACGATTTGAAAGTCCCCGCCTGCGTGCTCAAATTGGTAATGCTGACATTCTGGTTAACTAGTAAATATTTCCCAGTTTACTGCTATAGAAAGGACAAGTCTGTCAAGTAAGCGCATCGTTCAATTTCAGTCTCTGTCTCATGATCGGGTTTTCATTTCAGGACATCATCAAACCAACTGAAGATACCAAGTAGGCTGGCGGCACTTTATTCAACGCCAGTCCATTCAATAGCCAAATAGTATGTCAGATTTTAGGTGAAAAGGTAAATTTCATCCGTATCATTAAGATTCCTCATCAAAGCGATGAGGATGAAAAGGTTTAAACAACCACTTCCACCTTCTGTTGGTCCGGTCAAAAGCGCTGAGAACCTTTTATATTGTTGTTCTAAAAGGCACACCAATTGTAGCTTGACTAAACAAACCTCTCCAGGCACAGATACCTCTTTCTCTGGGTAATCCATTGCACACACAGGGAACCGTTTGATGGGAATGGATCCAATGCCAAAAGAGTTTTAAAGAACCCAAAGGAATATTTTGCCTGTTAAATCAGCAGGAATTTATCTCTCCGTCACAATGCATGTTTAACCTAAGGTTAAAACCTGGGGTTAGGGGTCAGCGTTACTGACGAGAAGTGAATTCTGATAAGTAACTGGCTGTGTGTTTGTATTTGTGATGATGCCTGTGTGGTCGGCAGGATTGTGAGAGTTGTGACAGGCACACAATGGAACGTGCACACGGATGAGATCGATTGTGTTTGTGTGTTTGTTGGGAAAGTGGCTTAAACACAGGATTGCAAACACACCTGCGATGTTCTCACAAATGATAAAAGCACTTAAAACCACAACGGCAAACACCACCAATTTAAGGGCTCGGCTAGGATGTGACCGTTTACAATAGGGAACCGTATTAACTTGCTACTATTTAGGTAACGTAAAACCAAAATCTCTTTTTTTTCCATTTGAAAATGCATTAAACACCTTTTCACTTTAATAATCGGAGACCAGTTTTTCTTTGTGCAGTTCTCGCATTTCATTAACAAAATAGAAATACTGACAAATTCCGGTTATCCTTTCATTGCAACAGGTTGCTCAGCTGAGAAATTCTTTTACAATTTTGCATCTTCTTCCATCAAAAAGCTCCCGATGAATTAATATATGCAACAACGGTAAAAATACCAGTGAAATAAAAGTGAATGAATTGAAACTTTATGACAGCACCAGTAACATTTTTGTTTTTTTTGACCGTGTTTAACAAATGCAGCTAAACAAGTTTGTCACAGAGCATTTCTAAAACTTCTTGGCAACTCTTCTGCTGAGTATAAAAACCAAAATTCTTGGCGAGTAATTGCGCGAACAAAATATGGCGCTCTTTACAATTTATCTGTGATATAAATTTATGTGAAAAGTGTAACTGTTAAAGCCTCTTTAGAAAGTGTATTGGCGGTTTTACTTTGACAGCTTTTAAGGGTGGAGGTCAGTGGTTCTTAACCTTGTTGCAGATACTGAACCCCACCTGTTTTACATGCGCATTCACCGAACCCTTCTTTATTGGATCGAGGATCGTTTCGTTGATGGGTACAAGGAACAGGCGGAGTAGCCTTTTCATCGAATCTGGCTCCCTTCACCTTGAATTCAGCAAGCGCTATGTTCTTGTAGTTCCCATCTCCATGCAGCTGAAGGAAGCCTTCCCTTAGTTTTGCCGGTGCCGGACTAGAATTGCTCATCTTGTCATTCCAAATCATGCAGTTAGGACATCGATTCCAATCACGTTCCGTCATACATGTGAATCCGTATTGTACGTATTCTTCCGACCGCTTTCTTTTTTTGCCCGACATAATTAGTATGAAGGGATTAAAATATTAAGAAAGAAATCACATGACGTACCATCACGATAGTCACAAGTTACTACAACTGAGCGCGCCAAAATCCCTGCAGCACGGATAGGCCAAGCGATGTTGCGTGATCACCTGCAGCCAGTGATGTCATCACCAATGTGTGTCTTGACCTCCGCCGAACCCCTGATACTGACCCACCGAACCCCTGGGGTTCGATCGAACCCAGGTTAAGAACCACTGGTGGAGGTCCTGTTTGTGAGGATTCCATCGGCAGCCGGTCCTTGTGCACAGACCCACCTAAACCCACTCCTAAAATACCACAGACGGGCGAACTCGGGATGAGATTGCGTGACAGATATGAAAGATATATGCTGTCAAATACTGCTTGTGTGGAGTCTTTTTATTTTTTTTTTTCGCAACAATTTCCTCTGGAAATATGTTCGTGTTTAGTCGCTATCTTTCTCCACTTTACATTTGCAAACCTTCATTCTACACATACCTCAGCAATCTCAAGCCGCACAGTGGATATTTAATGATATTTCCACAAGGAAGCCGTGCGGTGTGTCTGCGCTTTGGAGACCGGCCATTCATCACCCATTTCTGACTTGGAAGCAGCTTGGAAACTGCCACAAAGGATATTTTCATTGTTTTTTTTTTTGTTTTTTTTTAAAGTAATTCAAATGTAGAACAAGTCCATGTAATGCTCATGAAAACTAAACCAAAGCAAATATATTTTCAAGCAAGTAAACCTCGTTTATTGCAGAGGCACGTCGCCTACTGGACTTATCTCTTGAGAATGCATATTTATTGGAATAGTTTACTAACAACAGGATAGCGTCAGTCTACGGGGGACTCTGCAAGGACACAATTTTAAATTCATTCACCTGGTTCAGCTCTCTGAGCTCAAAAGACAGACTTCCCCTCCGGGCAAGTCAGCTTTGTCCTTGTGTTGTCTGACTTTGGCCGATTCCGCCGCAGAGCGCAAGCTGTGCTGGGAGATTTCAGGTTAGTTCAACATGTCACTGGATCTTTTCCAGTCTGAATCCTGATAAACAACATGGCTACAGAGATTTTCATATGATAGCGTGAGATAGCTCGGCTGAGTTGCGGCCTCTTTTGCTCTCCTGTATCTTGTTTACGGACCGTCTACCTGCACGACAGGGACGTCTGCGCAGACATGACCGGGCAAATCTAAATTTATTTATAAATTTAGGGAGAACCGATATGCACCAGGACTTCTTCCCCTTCGTGAGCTGAGGGAAAGTGATCACAAAGACAATCGATCACTTGTAAGACGACCCTTTAAGGGTACTCCTGCATTTGTCTCATTTTGGTATATAACTCGTTCTACCGCATTGAAATACCATCATTGTTGACATCCATGTCATTCTTTGGTCGGGTTAAAAAAAAATGTAGTGTCCTCTCTCACACGCTTCCCCTCCATATCCCTCCATTTTTTATTTTTTTATTTTTTTTTTGATGACCAAATAAGCTTGTGAACTCTTTGAACCGCCTGATTGAGAGTACACAAAAACCAACTCTCTTGCGGGAAGCAGCAAAAGGAGATAAACGAAGAAGAGAAGAGGATGAAAGTGAAGAGGGGATGGAACATGCTGTTCTTTCAAATAAAAGATGAATACACATAGGAGGAGGAGGAGGAGGAGGAGGAGGAAGACGAAGAGGGGAAACCATTTTTCTTTCTTGCAAGAGCACTTGAACTTTAGGTCTCGCTTCGTTTAAAAGCTTCGACTTATCTTCTCTTCCGAAGAGTGTAGGATGGGGAAGGAGATGGGAGGGGCACCGGAGGACCGGCGTATGCGAGGTGGCCCTCACAGCTGGGCAGGGTCAACGATCACGAAACCGATCGGCCGCTGATTTATATCACCGCTCGCAGATATGAGAGAAATCATCTGTGGCGAATGAAATCCAAATGGACCACATTATATTTTGAGGCATTAAATGAGGTCTGGCAGTTGCTTAGTAAAACAAAAAGAGGTGCTTTTTGTCAGAAATGAAATAAAGCACGACGAGTCTTGTGTTTATAGACGGGAACGATATTCGCGGGGGCCCGTCATACCCGCGGTATCTCTTAATCTCTAAAAGAAACGCCCAAAACGAATCGCCTGCCCCCTTCATCGCGATGGTTGCGATCAGGAAATGTTTCACATTTTTGAAACAACTTTAGATGTAGGCGTTTTTAGACAGAATCGCCGCCCTCGCGCTGGCAACACGTACAGTATGTCACACCTGATGGAGCTCACACACACACACCTCCGTCCCTGAGATCCAGCGCCCATGTTTAATTGCGCATACTTGCGTGTGCCGTTCGGTCACATGCCATTATAAAGTGAATGTTATCGGAACACGTTATCAGGCCAGGCGGTGAAGGTTAATTTCTGAATAACTTATTTCAAACTGGTGAAGAGGTAAACTTTTGATAAACAGGTCAAAAGTTGTTTGTGTTAAACATTCCATTCCGCAGTTTTACCAGCTGAGTCCATTCCAACTTACACACAGATAAACTCACAACAGAAAGGAAGAAGAGTCTTTTTTTTTATATTATTAATGACTGTTAGTCAGTTGTTTAAACCGTGCATTACAATCAAACGCTGACCTCCCTCCGTGAATGCTTACAGGTACTTGTAGGTTTTGCTATAAAGGGATATTAAGGTCATTTTTAATCTTGTGAGGCATGATGTTGGTGTTTTTAAGTGTATTTGGAATTCAGCAAGCAGTACTTAAAACAACCGAGTCTTCTCTGAGCCAAAAACCCATTTGTTCTGCAGAGGCCTATAGAGCTGGGGCGAATTACAAATTGAAAAAAGGATTCTGAATAAACAATAACACATTCGTTTTATGCAGCGCGGCTTTATTGGCCGCCACGTGCGCTTGAATTTTTTTGAGACATGGTTTGATTTTTGGATATTTGGTATGCAAAGGCCTGATTTCACTCTCTACTTCCTGTGTCCCTTCATTCAGAAACAGCGTTTACGGGACTCGGTGAGAATCAAGAACATCTCACGGGCGGGATTAAGTGGGAATGTCTCACAAATGTGCGTCAATGGACCGATCGATGAGGGGGAGGATGTTTATTGTACTTTTTCGAAGAGCTTTTCATTAAAGTTTGTACACACGTTGAATCCGGCACCACCTTGCCAGCTTGCACGCAAGCACATATACACACTGAGTCAGCAGGAACGGGAACGCGGCGACACCATTAATGAACACGATTGTTATTCTTCAATTAAAGTATAGAAGGATATTCCCGCTGCGAGAAGCTCTCCGGTTACATGGAAGCCCCCAGCCTTGGTCAAAGCTCGCTTTCTTCCTTTTTGCTGCTCCATCACCTTTTAGCGTCGCGATCACGTCTCACTTCTCCACATCACAAAGTTTCTTTCCTTTTTTTTTTATTTCTTTCCCCCTTTTATTTATTCCACGGTTATGACGCTGTGCGATTCATGTCAAGCAAAAACTTGTGTCATTACATTCAAATTAAATGTGTCCAAATTAGTCAAATGTGGCTCAACTCTCTGCAGTACCATGTAGGCCCAGCAGATGGCAATACCATTATATATAGAAATGTTTTTTTTTGCAGTTGGTATGGAATTGTATGTAGATGATAAGCACACACATCACGGTGAAGCTGAGCCTTTAGAAAGAAATTGTGTTTTCTGTTTATCTTACGTAACTTGCAGATCTGACACAGATACGTTATTTTTATCCAAAATATTTATTGGGGAGAAAAAAGAATACAATCAGACATTTCTATTTTGATTTTTAACTTTTTTTTTAATCAATTTTTTTGTTTTTATTAATTTATGATTTTTTGTTGGGATTTTTCCCCCACAAATAGAAAGCTTAAATTCATATCAGTGGTGGGCATTAAAAGTAGCAAATTCATCACCAGCACTAAATCTGATTCCTGTATTTCACAACTTTATGAAAAATGATTGAATCCACTGTTTTTTTTCATGAAAGTAATATCACTGTAGGTTTGTTTAATAAAGTAGGTTCTCTAATATCACTTTTTTTTTTTTTTTTTTTTTTTTGCTGCCCATTAAACTCATACCAATTTGAAACACTTGGCTTTCTTGGTGGAACATCCACTCCGCTGCAAAAAAAAAAAAAAAAGCAAAAAAAAAAAAAAAAACCTAGATCTATGAATGAACCCGGTGTCACCACTGTCCTCTTCGTCACCGTTAAAGATGCGCACAGCGCGCCGTTTCCAACCCCCTCATCCATTATCGTTCTGTATCTCCAGCAGCAGCAGCAGCAGAAACATCTCCCTCCTTGACTCCCCTTTTCCTCTCCGGATCCCCCTCTTCTTTCTCTTCTCCTTTCTGCAGGGAGATGTCTCAGCTGTTACTGCAAGTGGGGCAGAAAAATCCCCCCCCCCCCCTTCCAGCGGTCAGGTGGCTGTTCTAGAGGGGAAGGAGGGGTTGCAGAGGAACATTAAAAAAGGAAAAAATAAAAATCTCCTCACCGGCTCGGTCGCAGGGGGGGAGAAGGAGGAGGAGGAGGAGGAGGAGGAGTGGGAGTGGGTCACGCGTCGAGGCTACTCCCAATTTTCCGCGCGTATTCACCGGCGCTGTGCGGTGGCGACGTTGCTCAGATCACGAACGCACAAGGAAGTCGTGCGTGTACGCACACACACACACACACACACACGCATGCTTCCCGGCTTCGGTAGTTTGATTTCTTCTTTCCTGGAAGTTTTTTTTTTTGTTCACCACGGGACTTGAAAACGGGGGAACGAACGCGCAAATGAAGGTCATATTTTTTTGCGTGCCCCTCTCCTAAATATAGAAATATATTTTTTTTGGGGGGGGGGGGGGGGGGCTGCAAAAATATCGAGAGAAGATAACATCTCATAAGAGGTTTCTCAAATATAGAAAAAAAACACACACACACATTTATGTGACGTTTTATGCGCAGATTACCGGATACAAACGCGTAAAGAAACGCACCGGCAGAAATCGCAAGACATGGAGATGCCCTATCAACTTTGCAGGGGGGGGTTGGAGTGTTTCCAGCAGTTCCTTGCTTTAAACGCCAATTGATCACATGAGTTTTTTTTTTTTTTTTGAAGAAAAAAAAAATTGGAGGTCTATCAACCACGGAGGACACACCCACCCCGGTGATCCACCAATCGCGGTTACCCGGCTGCGTTATGGAGACTTGGAGTTGGAGACGAGCTGCGTCTGAGCCGCTTAGTGCGCCCTGACTGCAAGCGGAACCGGGAGCCGAAGGAGGCAAAGTTTTTTTTTTGTGTGTTTGCTTTTTTAATTTTTCTCCTTTCCTTGCTCTTTTTTTTTTTCTCCTGTCGCGTTTATCAGCACTTTCCCCGCCACCCTCCTCCTCCGCGTGGACATCCCCACGGCCCCGTGGCGCTCAGGGTGCAAGCGACCGGTTTTTCCAATGAACTGAAACGCTTCGGTGTGTTTTGGGGGGGGAGGGTGAGAGAGAGAGGCGGCCCTGGGGGCGCGCAACATGGGATTATTTCTGTAATGTGGGTAGATATTCCCTCACCAGAGAATAAAGAACCGCCGCGGAACGATGTGAGACGTTTGGATTCTCGTTTTTGTTTTCTGGAATATTGTGAAAATAATCTGCAACAGCTGAGGAAAGAGAGAGTGAGAGAGAGAGAAAGCGAGAGAGAAGTCATGCCCAAAGGATTGTACGCTTCGACCCCGGCACCAACATGGACTGGCCATCCCAGCCCCCTGCCCCTTATTTAGACCTAACCGCTCCACCTGCGTCCTCCTGCTCATAAACTTCATGCTCGAATCGCCCACGGGCGACTTTTGGATTTTAATACCTGGCTTTGGATTGGATTTTTAACACCATGAACTTTATTGACAGTTTGGCATTATTATTTCTGACGCTGTCGGCTGTCAAGGTGAGTGTGCCAAAGCGGAGGGAAAGAAGGGGAGGAGTGGTGGTGGTGGTGGTGGTGGTGGTGGCGTAAAGAAAAAAGAAAAAGACGTGAAACGACGTCCATTGGGGGCACCGGTTCTTGTACGCGCGTCCTTGTGTCTCCTCTGCCGAGGTCACCCCTCGCGTCTGAACCAGATGAGAGGTTCACGCCGTTTTTTTTTTTTTTTTAAAGTGGTAGGAAGGGGGGGAGGAGTGCTTTAAAATACGCCAAGTTGATTTTTCGGGTATTCGTGAACTCGTCACAAACGTCGATTTGTTAATATTGATAATAATAATAACGATAATAAAGTGAAGTCGGGACGCCGCGGCGGCTGCAGGCCCCGCGTTGGAAGCACCTTGGAGATATTATTACGCATTAAAGAGGCAGCGGCTGAAGTAGAACATAGGAGCAGGTTCACTCGTGACCAGCCCACTCCACGGCGCGAGAAGCGCCACTTTTGATTGTTAAAAACTCAACTTTTTTTTAAATATCCCAAAGTATGCATGCCTTCTTTCTCGATTTAAAAAAAAAAAAAGGATCCGAGAGCGCAGCTTTTAACCGTTCACTGTATAATCATAAATGGAGTTTCCGGGCAGGCTTGAGCAAAGGTTTCAGCGTGGAAACACACACACATACACACACACACACACACACGCACAGATCTCACACGCCACTTTCACGAGAGGCTGCATATTTTCCAGGAATAAGACTTAAACTTTTGAAGGATTACTGTTAATAACAGCGTGTCACCCTCGGGGAGGGAGTGTGTGTGTGTGTGGGGGGGGGCATTTAGAGCTCTGCATCTCTTGGGAGAAAAGGAAAATTACAACAAAAAAAAAATCCACAGACGGTCCTGATGTTTATTTAACTAACCGCACATACACACACACACACACACACACATGGTCAACACTGTCCCAACTGCACATCATCGCCCGGTGTCAGGGCATCCATCCCTTTCTAATATGTTAATAGTGTGTGTGGAGATGGTGGGCAGGGGGTGGGAGTGGGAGTGGGAGTGGGTGGTGGGGGGTTGGAGAGGGGATGTATGACCCCCCTCACGCCACCAGAAATGGGTGGAGCGCTACACACAACCCCTCTTTTCTCCCTCTCTTTCTCTTTCTCTCTGCCGTCCGTTTCATTGAGGAAAGAGTCACCGTTGCTGCAGGAGGAGCGCGTCTCACGCAACACCGGCGTGCTATTGCGCACCTTTTTGGCGAACGAGAAACGCGTGCATGACCGTGTGTGTGTGTGCGTGCGTGGAAAAAAACTAGTGGTGATAGCGCGCACACACACACACACACACACCTTCCAGACCGCGACCCTTTAGGGACCCCCGATGCCGGGAAGGTCGAGACACGCGTCGGTTGTTTGGCGAAACTGAAAGAAAAACAAAAGTCATTCATCTTTTTTTTTTTTTTTTTTTTTAATCCGGGGGTGTTAAGTTTTGCCACGTTGCGCATTTACGTGCACGGTTTGGCATCTATATTCACACTGCTCCTAACAACACGCGTAATCCGATTACGCGTGGCAAATATAAATTGCGTCAACAATGACGATCACTTTAACGCTCTATATGTTTTGGCACAAAATCGACAAACATCATGTTGGATAAGGGATTTGATGAGATTATAATAGATTTCCTGAATGAACATTTACTCCCACTGACGCCATCAACTGTATATACGACCAAATATTTGTGTGTGTGTCTTTGAGTGTGTGTGTATTCAAATATACATACATATATATATATATATATATGTATATATATATTACGCAACTGTGTAGGCAATTGCAGTTCTGCCTACAGTTGCATTTTTACTTGTTCTTTTTTTTTAAAGTAACTGAATTTTTCTTGTTGCAGAATGCCTACATACCGAGGGACGCACAGAGAGGTCCTCATGACGGTAGGTGTCCCACGGGGAACCGTGGGAATACACTCCGCGCAGGGCTCCACGGTTGGCCGGGAGCCAAAGTGGGAGCTGGTGTGTGTGTGTGTGTGTGTGAGGTTCACCTTGACGTTACAGGGAGAATTGTCTCCCCCCAGTGGACGGGTCACACAGCCCGCCTCTGTGCAAATGTTTGACCCGGCCTCCTTTCTTTTTTTCTTAGTAAATGAGAGCCATTTTACCCATAAATCAAGACATTTTGGATGTTTTCAACCCGTACACTGTCTCGCGTGTTTGAGGTTAAGCTGAGGAAATGTTCTGGTGTCCAGGCTCTTTTATAGAATGGAATTTCACCCTCCTGGCTCAGTTTTGCTTTGCGCAATCCAAGTGTTACCCAATCTGATTTGGACAATCAGAAGCTGAACTTCATGATATTGTTCAGGCCCAGTATGTTTGGTTTGGCTACCCAGGGAGCTGTTTTAACCCCACTCCTTGTATCCGAATGATAGTTTGGGGTTGATGGTTGTCTGTGTCCTAATATCTTTCTCAAGAGCAGAATTCCTCCCAAAGATTGGGCAAGGAGGGCGGGGGGGTGGGGGTGAAAAGTTGGGCTTCTAATGAGGCAGAGGCTTATATTTTTAAGCTCAGTTGCAAAGAACTTCATCTTCTAACCCAGACCCGGACATTTTACGGCCCACGGGCCCCATCCTGCCCGTTTTGCTTTTTTATCCGGCCCGCCAAACTATTTTCTTTGAATATTTTGAATCAATCAATCGACTATAGAAACTCCTTATTTTTTCCCTTTGTTAAATTTCATATGGATGATTCCATACAAAATAATGTCGGCGCATGTGTATGATCATTAAGTATTTTAAAGTTAAAATAAAATGCCAAAAAATGTACATATTTAAATTGCAATTTTCATTTTGTTCAATTCAAATGACACCTAGTTGGCCCGCGTGTAAAAATTAAATGCACACGTCTTTTCTAACCCAATCCGTTCTGACTTTTTCTCACAGTGATCCCTTTAGTGGAGGTGTACAACAAGAGCTGGTGTCAGCCTCGGGAGCTGCTGGTGGAGATTCTGCAGGAGTATCCAGAAGAGGTGGAGCACATCTTCGTCCCGTCCTGCGTGGTGTTGACGCGCTGCGCCGGCTGCTGCCCAGATGAAATAATGCAGTGTATGCCTACGTCCAGCTATAACGTTACAATGGAGGTCAGCAACTTTACGGCGCGTGTCGTGTTGAATTTTGCCTCATGGGTTCGGGAAAAGTGAGAGGATCCAAGTTCAACAGTTCTCTTATTATTATCTGGATATGTGTGTGTGTCTGAAAGGGACCACCAGTGGAAAGAGGGTTTTTAGGTTCCTCTTCCTCGTCCCTGAACCACCTCAGTTCCTCTTAGCCCAGGCAGAAATGGCAGTCAGTCAACTCCCTCTTCCCACATATCTCCGTGTTTTCCACAAAGCTAGAGCAGGACTTCTGGCAGACGTTGACTGGCGTGCACAGCCGCCATCGGCGCCCGTGTTTCGTCCGTTTGTCAGTTGCCAGTTAGTGCCGCAAATAGTCATGTAAGTCGGCCATTAAAACCATATAAACACCCTTTGACAGAGTGTAAAATGACCAAAAGCCTCCCTGTGCAGAATGGCTCATTCCGGAGTTTGCTGTAAAATCTCAAAACATCATTTAAAAATATATTTGGGCTATAACATGAGTTATAACGGCATTTATCAAAGTCGACAATTACAGCGGTTCAAAAACTTTAATTTCATCGAGGCTTTCTGTTTGTATACACACGGTTGAATTTCTGGTCATCCATGACGCGGTTGTTTTGCTCCTGAGAAAACATCATCCGACGGTGTTATGATTTAATATCTGTATTATCGAGGTTGCGTTCATCAATCATTTCAGCCTATATATATGTAGGAATCAAAATCAGAGAAACTTTATTTGTGCCAGAGGGGCAATTAGAGGGCGCAATGGCAACCTAAAGTAGATCCAACATTTGTAAATATATAAAAGAAATCTATATAAAGGAAGGTAATATAAATAAAGTGGAAAAATAGAGTAAAAAGACTCCGTTAGCTGTAAATAAACCATACATCTGTGTAAAGATGTTTCACAATCAGGCCTGGTTAGTAGTGATAAACACATCAAGTTAATATTCGACTTAAATGCCAAAAAGTGACGTGTACTCAAAACAGTATTTGCACAAAACCATTTTTGACCTGTTCCAGATATTCACAGACGTGAATATTCTCTGAAAGTTCTTTGAGAAATATCGATGGCTAAACTTTACCTCTCGCTGGCGTCGTTCTCTCAGTCCAAGTGCCTCCCATTAGTCCAGAGTTTCCCCTTTGGGCTAAAATTGAACCTGATCCTAAAAGAGGTTCCCCTCTCCCTCCCCTTTTTATGTTCACTCCTGCTAACTCAAGAGTCCTGAGTGTATGAGCTGTCAAGCGGTCTGAGAGCCCGAATAAATGCGAACCGCAGGAAACCTGCACCTTACTAACCTGTCTGCTCTTGATTTATTTAAATGTTTAGCAAGGGGTAAAGATGCTTGCCCGTGTTATTCTCTGACATAACTGTGGTTTGCAGAACATGCCGGTATTCATCTGGAGTCCCCGGTACGGCTCCAGGTGCCTCAGCGTCCCGCTTATTTTCCAGTGCTGCTCAAACCTGATTAGCAGCAGTAGAGGTTTTTTTCAATTGACCAAGAGTCGCTGCCTTTCAGCGGCCGCGATCCTGATCTAAGGAGTAAAGGGAAAAGCGGTAAAAAAGGGAAAAAAAAGTATGCGTTATTCCAAGGAAAATAGCGCGCTACTATATAGTTCATGAGACTTGGCTGTGACTCTCACATTGTAACTGTCGTCATTTCACCCGAAGTCACCTGAAAAAAAAGACGTATGCCTGTCGTTTTTCAGCCGATGTTTGTATCCAATTTCGTAACAACCTGTCTTTTCTCTTTATTTTCTTCTTGCAGATCAAAAGAATAAAACCCCATAGGCAACAGAATGACATTTTCATGAGTTTTACAGAACACAGTGCATGTGAGTGTAGGTAAGAAACCCCAAACACACACTCATACGAACACATGAACGCACCGCCGAAATACGTAACGCCGCAATAGACCAGGGGTCAAAAAACATACCGTCAATGCGGAGTTTCTGTTTTCAGTTTCCCTCTGACACATTTGACAGATGCCGGTAGATTCATATCTTATCTTTCCTTCTTTTACTTTGCTGATCATAAAACCCCCTGAGGAGGTTAAAGCCTACCGCAGGAGGCGGTATCCTTATTGCTCTGGCTTATCCTCATTCCACCATATTGCTCAACTGAAGGAGATACATTTGTCCTGGCGTAGTGCTACTGAATCCTTTGTTTTTCTCCTGTTTGGCGTTTAGGGTTCAATGTCGGAACTACATAGGTTTGGTTATTGATCGCTGAGATAAGTAGTGTGTGTCCTTCATGTGCTGGGGTACAGAAAAGGACAAAGTCAGATGACTTCTTCTAATTAGGTCCGGAGCAGAGTCAATATTTATTTATGCCTCTAATGATTGGTTTCGCCACATAGTTCAAGTGTCGTAGGTATAGGAGTTGAATTCAAAGCGCTGACGTGGACAATTTGAGTTAGTTAAAACAAACCAGCAGCGAGCGTTTCATCACCGTATCATCGACCGACAACGATGTCCCAGTCCGGGCTAATCGTTGACTATGTCGCCTTCCCTTGAGCTCCCTCTTTGCCCCCTTTGGAAAAGGCACTCCTGAAATGGCAAGTTAGAGGGTCATGTTTTTGTCCGAATCACACCGTTCCGATGACGACGACGGAGACGATTTTGACACGGGTGCACAGCGAGGACGCGCATCGTCCTCCCACGTCTCCGGAAAATCTAACGAGTGTTGCGGACAGCGCTGTTGGCAGACAACCCAAGCACGGTTGTCTCTAGTGGCTCCTTTTTTTTAAGCGAGTGCCGAGATCTCATATATGTCGAAAACCACCAGACTCCCACGCCCCGTCCAGAGTCCCCGGACGGAAGGAATCTGATCACGGTCGATGTTTGCGATGTGTCAATGTAACGTAATTTTGGGGGGGTTCAATGTCTAGGGTACGTTAGATGTATTTAGTGCTATTCTAAATGTGTGACTCTTCTATACCAACATTTTCCAAGTCGGAGGCTCAAAATCTATTTCTGGGATAAGTGGACATTTTCATGTATTTTGTGGCATTTGTAGTGATGAGGAACAGCAGGGTTAATATAGCTGTACCTTGACATGACTGGCTTGATTTCAGGACCCGATCCGATGGTTGCTATTAGCAAGTTGGAGTTGACTCGCCATTTTGTCGAAGTTAAATTCTTCTTCCCCAATGAGGGGGAAAAAAAACAGCTCAACACTGTATTTTGACGCATCGTCTGCCAATCCTGTGCGTCTTACACCAGACAAAAAATGGCTCCTGTTTACCGAGAACTTTATCTCGTTACATTAATGTATCTTTGCGAGGTTTTACTCACTTTCAGCTGAAAAGAGATGCTATTTAAAGAGATATTATGGGGATTGTTTGTTTGTTTAGAAGTTTATTAGGACAGTGTACAAATACATTAAGCACAGAGGCAGAGATGTTTGTACCAGATTATAGCTCATAGCTAATTTCCATCTGTAGTCCTGGACAATACAAATATAAAACTGTATAAAAAAGACAATATATATAAAAAAAACAGATAGGCAATAAAATAACTATATAATATATAAACAGGCAATAAAATATGTATTTTGCAAGTAATTGTAATTATTCCCATCCCAATTTTGGCATTTCAGGTCCTACGTCTCAGCCAGACCAATGAACCTTATTTTCTAGAATCAGGTGTTGAGTGACTTATTTAACATCAGAAATCAAGGAGGTGTTTTTTTTTTTTTTTTTAATACCGTCTTTCATCTTAAACTCACCATCACAGAGGTGGTCTACTCCCGCACAAAACTGTACGGCGAGATGCCAAGTCATAAGGAGCCTGCAGTGGAAAGTAAAAGTTCTGTATGCGGTGTTGAATAATGATGAGTCACTTGCATTGGATGGCATGTGACCGCTGAAGTGAGAATCTCTGCTCCTTGTTCAAGCAGCGATCCACTTACTGTGCATCTCCGCTCACTTTCCCTCTGTGCACGTACAGCATTGCTGTTTTTTTTTTTTAAACCCTTTTACATACCATTTACAGTTACGCTATATTATCGTTCGTCACGGCGAAAGTAGGTGACTCCAGACTTTCCTTTTTTTTAAGGTACAAGTGCTGGGCTGTTTTTTTTTGACAGAAAAAAAACATGCGTGTGCACAAATGTATTCGGGGGCAGGAGCAAGAGTGGTACAAGGAAGAAACTGGAGTGGGAAGGAAGTTTAGGCACCACTCCAACCTTTTAAAAATTTGCTCCATGATGCGTCTGAAAATTCTCTCCTCCATACCCGCGTTCTCCTCCACCGACTTACTCTGCAAGTGACTGATCCTCTTTACATTTCCTCTGAGATTTATTGTATGCGTCTATTTTCTTTCAATGACTTCCTCTCCATATGCACTTAACGTAACTTCCCCACATGTTTTTATGGTTTATAAGTTCTGCTGATTTGAAGTGACAAATTATATGACGATGTGTCATCTCTTGGTAATATAAGTATATTAACACACTCCTTAACTTGTGAGTCAGTACAAACCTTTAAAACAAACTTGGCTCAAAAAACGTATTAAATGAGATGTTGTCACTTGACATGTTTGAAAAACTGTTGTCTGCGGTATTTGCCAGCAAATGATTTCCCCGCAATTCCTTACTGGCAAGAGATATCACACTGACCAGAAGTGAAATGAAATAACAAACCGGCTATTGTATTCATGTTTGTGTGACTGTGGGTGAACATCTCCCTCTGTGTGTGTGTGTGTGTGTGTGTGTGTGTGTGGGTGTGTGTGTGTGTGTGTGTGTGTGTCTGTGTGTGTCTGTGTTTGTCCATGTCAACAACGGAATAGCTAAATTTACAATGCTTTCTATTAAGTGTGATGATGTAACATGATTTGAAAACATTTATGCACCCCCGCCGACACACACACACACACACACACACACACACACACACACACACACACACACACACACACACACACACACACACACACATACTCACAAATGCATGCTTATAACCAGCCTTTCTCTACTGTGCAGACGATCTTGATATGTATCTGTTTACAAGCAAACAACAGCACGCTCTGAGCTAATGCCATGTTGTTTTGTTCCTGTCTTTCAGGTTAAAGAAAGAACTGAAAGACCAGAAAGAAAAGTGAGTACAGCGCTCTTTCTGCACAGAGATTGGGTGTTTGGTATGAAACAATGGGGACTGGAGATTTGATCTTTTTTTCTGTTTTGTCCTGCAAACAAACTTTCAATCTCAGTCATCTGCTGCTCTCAGGCTTTGGTAAATGATCCCACATGCTCTCATGGCTAAACAGATCTTACCAGTCTTATTGTAATTTTTTTCCCACCCGCCTGCTACTTTGCTCCCGACAAAACTACCTGGGGTCTGCCCGGCATACCTTTTCTCGAAATCACAAGATCTCATGAAAGCAAAGCTCATTTTCTTAAGATAATAAGATTCTTTATGCAATTTTGCCTTTCTTTTTCAAAACGGCTGGCTGACTTTACAGGTAACATTGACCGATTGAAGCCAGGAACCCCAATATGGTCATCTAATCCAGTTTCCCTTTTTACTTTTGTGCATTAGTTTTGGGCCAACCAGTGTTTAACGGTGTTTTTGTGAAGTAAATTGATAAATTTGAAAAAATTCCAAAAATTGCAAAATCTTTTTTTTTTTTCATTTGAGCAAAAATGCCTCATTATTCCAAGATAACGTAATACTGTGATTTCCACAAAACAGAGAAAATAGAAAATTTGACTTCACATGAAAAAACGCCGCCGAGTCATGTACTTCAATCAAAACCCGATGTTTTGACCGATAAGCATGAGATCATTGCGATTGTAGCAGGTGATATAGATACGGAACGCCACTCTAATCCGTGCAGGTGAATGTGTGACAATTAATGAGGTCGTTGCCCTCTCCACACATGACCTTTACACTCTTCTATTGCATATTTGCATTCTTCACGTCGCTTCTTCACCCCTTACATCCCACTTAACTTCTGTCATTCCTGTCACCGGTTGCTCTGATATAGATAAGGGAGAATTTGAAGAATTGTCACAGTTTATGGTTCTTGGTTAATTGCGCGCTCCATCCCATGCGACGGAAGTCGGTCATTGACGGACGCTCTTTAATCCTCCCTTTGTGGATGACTGTTAAAATCTGCATAGCGGGCCGGCTCTTAGTTGCATTTTAGCTTTATGTTGGGTCATTTGTCATATAGATAAGGTTTCGTTTTAGACCTTGTCTTTAACCCGGCATTAACCGTTTACGAGTCTTACTTCGGTGAGCGTTGCGAAAAACCAATGGTCTTAGGGTCATTCAACTTCTGCTTCTGATGGTTTAATACTTTTTTGTTTTCCAGTAGGGCATTGACCTCTAAGAGCCAACGCGCTTGCAGCCTCTGCTGCATTTGTCATTCTCCAGACATTGTGAAAGCAACTGTCAGTTAAATGTTGAAAATAGCAACATTTCTTCCGCACAGATCAGCGTCACCCGTTTCCCATCGCCGTCGCTGTCGACTGGCGCTCTCTGTTGCCACTGTGCACATTTGATAATAACCGGCCTTTTCTGCAATCTTCTTCCTTTAAAAACATGTTTTGCTCATCTGTGTTTTTTCCTGCCCGATGTTTCACTTTCGACCAGGAGTGTGTTTATATGAGGCGTCGGACGCTAGAAGCTGCTGATGAGGGCAGGTTTTTGAACTCTTTTTGAGTTTAAGGCATGTACATTCCAGCATGGTTTGTGACATCGCAAATGATTTTGAAACCACCCGTGGTGCAATATGCAACTTGCTCAAGTACCATGAGGACTCTTGTATGGTGCTAGGTTACAAAATGAAAAAATATAATAATTGATTGTGGCCTTTGACTGAATGAATACCGTACATCATCATGTTTTTGGGGAAGAGTGTATGTAGAGTAATTACATTTATAAAGCAATCTTAACTCGCGGGTTATAGGATGCAGGCAAAAGAAAAAAAACATACTGTACATGCATCATGCTCTTTTATCATATACGGTCTATTTTTGTACATTTGTTCGGTGTGAACTCCCAAGATATTGACCACGCAGATGTTTGCCCTCTGACCCATACAATAGGATGACATAGTCTCTTGTCAAAAGTGAGGTGTGAGAAATCAGCAGAAATTCCTTTTAGGTTCTCCACGAGCTATACGGCAAAAAAAAAAAAAAAAAACATGTGCCAGATAAACCCGCAGCTCGCTCAGGAAAACACGGAGCTAGACGATTTAACCCCCCCCCCCTCCCCTGTACACGAGAAGCGTATCCTCCAGAAGCCTTTATGAACCCGTTCTCATTGTGCTGCGGTCTGAAACAAGTTGAATCAGCCATAAAGAGTTGACCCAGATAGATTGAAAGATGTAGGTTTGGTAAAACCCATTTTATTGTCCTCAGTTCATCTGGGAAATTTTAGAACGGCCAACGCGGCCAAGCCGCAACCACAAACTATTAATTGCTTACACATTCTGCATTCATTTAAGTTGGACAATATACAGTGGTGATTTTCTCATGGAACATTTGATATTCGCAGCTGAAAACCCCGACGCTAAGCTGTACTACTCTCTGTGTGTATTTAAATGATCAGAAGCACTCATAGTAACGGCTGCTTAAGCTTTAAAACAGGCCATTTCTCATCACCTTCAACCACTAATTTCATTCTTTTTTTTTTTTTTTTTTTGCGCTGCACTCATTTGACACGCGACCTACACAACCGTATCTATAACCCTGCCTGATGCTTCTCTCGTAATGTGATATTTCATCAGTGATCAACATCCAAATCAAACAGAAAGTTGTTTTGAATGACCTATATCTGGGATATTTAATTCAACAACAATCTCAAAATCTTAATTGGCATCTCCAGCCGTCATCTTAAAGTTTTTGGGAAAAAAAAAGAAGGAATTTTTGCCGCAGCTCTTTCTTCAGTGTCTCAGGCATCTCTCTGCGTTGTTGTCCTCTTTCTCTTCCAGAAAATCCCGGAAAGGCAAGGGCAAAGGCCTAAAGAGAAAACGAAAGAAAAACAGAGACAAAACAATTCACGATGCGTATGTCAGCTCCGCCTTCTCAACTTACCTGCACCTAAGTGTTGCGCTTCTCATTGTTAAGCTCATTTGGGAGGAGCTCATTTGCCCCTTTTAATCTGCATCTTTTTCATCGTCGTTAGCATGTCGCTTCTGTGAACCGTGTGTCCTTGTGCTCGTCTCTACAGTCGCCATGAGATTGTCCGCTGTATGTTTTGCTAACGTAGCTGTAGCAGAGTTTTTGCATAACAGCAGTAACCAGGTGTTTCGGAGAAGTTGGTCTCACTGTTTTTCTACCGGGGAGTAATTCGGGCAGATAGGCGGTTTGTGTCAGAAACTTTTTGGGCGGTCAAGTTACCGATGTAAGGTATATTTTAGGCCCTGCGGTTAATGGAGTATTCTGGCTCTTCACTGAGATGACCGGGGGCTCGAAGCTGGAGTCTTTGTCTTTTTCTGTTAACTTGTCATCTTCTTGTTCTCCTTGTTTTTTTTTCATTTATTTTCAGTTTTCTGTCTTTTTTTTAGATTATGCAATAGCATATAAAAAAAAAAAAAACATAATGGTTTTGGTTGAAATAGAACCTCCCACAATCCTAACCACATGTTACAAGTGTTTCTGGCTTACTTTCTTTTGGAAAGACTATATTTTATGACAGAATGCTTTTCTGGCCGAAAGCCATTTAGGCAAATGTCTCCCATGTTCCAGTAACTAGGGAGTCACAGTGGAATTGTTTGTCATATTCTACGTCCTGAGACATTAACTGTAACACGTTTCCACCCCATAAAACCCCCACGCAAGGGTCCGACAACATTATGAACATACTTTTCGTCCGGAATGCTATTCCCTTTTTCTCGTAAGATTGATGGGAATGATGGATGGATGAGTTACAACAGTGACATATTTTGATGAAACAGCCGATACCAGAGGCACAAGTGCCCCCTAACATCTCGTGAGATAGCTGGTTCCACGATAAAGACCACGCTGTGAAGGGAAAAAAAAAAAAGCTGGATTTAAACAGATTTTTAGAACTGATGTTGCAGAACTGACAGATCCGCCAGCATGCTTTTGCAGACCGGCTCACGCTGTATCTGTGCTGGTATCATAGTGCTGTGTTCAATGTTCAGTGTTGAGTCTGTGCCACTTTGCTGTGTCTCATACCCGTCTCAGTTGCCCCCCCAGTGTCCTTTTCATCTTTCCAAACAGGTTTTTCTGCTCGAAGCATAATGCTGGTACTTTTTTATGTAAAGTTGAGATATGAGTGATGGGTATCTATTGCCTTTTTTCTTTGCCGGGGGGAATTTGTAAACCTCCTAATTGTTCAGCAGTGTTCACTGTGTTTGATTTTTTTTTGTTGTTGTTGTTTTGCCTGCTTTTGTCTATGAACAATGCAACAATGCAAAAGCATCGTTTTTATTGAAATTCATGAACACATGTTCCTCCAGTGGTCGTAATGTAAAAGTATTCATGTCTGTTTATTTTTTTTTATATATCTATATTATATTTATATATAAATATATATATATATATATATTTAATTTTTATGTATTCTCTATATTATATATATGTATGTATATATATATATAAATAATATATATACATACATACACACACACACACACACATATATATATGTATATATATACACACACACATATATATATATATGTGTGTGTATATACATATACATATATATAAGAATAAGAATAAGAATAAGAACAACTTTATTCATCTCGAAGGAAATTGTTGTGCCATATATATATATATATATATATATAATATGTGTAATAAGCTATCACTGGAGCACCCGAGCCTTTATCTGTCCATTGACCTCTCCCTGTGAAGAAATGTTCATTCCCTTGTTATCTGCAGCTTCTGAATCTATGTCTCTCTTTGCTGGCAAAACTAGCTTCACCTTTCAATAAAAGAAACCCTTTCTTAACGGAGCACCAAGCAGACCCCTTGAGTCTTCTTTATCAAGAGTGGGTTATTTGTAAGACCGAGAGCAAGAATTGTGCTATCACTGCACTACAATTCCAAGCTGATACGTGTCGTTTTTGTGCTGCATGACCTGGTCCAGAGCTTTGCTCAACGCATGTCTAGCAAGGCACTTCTTAGTGACCCAATCAAAGAGAGAAGGTTGGGGGATTGGAGGAGGGTAATTTTACTGCTTGTATATTTGCCTGGTCTTTTGGAACCTGTGTGCTATACTACCCAACTGACACATGCAATGCAAATAGCTGGGCAATGCCTGGGAAGTGCAAACTGGAGCATATGAAAGACTTGACCCGACGCTGACCTTTTTCTATGTGAGGTAATGCTACATTGTGATAATCTGCATCTCTTCCTTTTCTTTCCATCTCTGCCTGTCTGTCTGTCTTTCTCTCTCTCTCTCTCTCACTCCACTCAGTGTTTGTGAGCCGTGTTGTGATCGCTGCTCGGAGAGAAGGAAGCGTCTGTTTGTGCAGGATCCCGTAACGTGCCGTTGCTCCTGCAAACACACAGACGAATACTGTAAAGACCGCCAACTAGAGCTCAATGAAAGGAGCTGCAGGTAAGCGTTGCGCTTGGAGAACAAGCATTGCTTAATCCAATTAATCGTAGGATATGTTTAAATTCATTCTTGATCAATATTCAAAAAAAAGTACAGCAGAAATTGACAGCGTACAAAGGCATACGAAATTTGACAACGACAGCTGAGAGGATGCAGAGCCGTTTATTCCCTCCATTTATGTTTCACAAATCAATTTGTTTGAGTGGTAGAAAATAAACTTTGCAACAACATACCTATTCGGCCTCACCTGCATGCTGGGTCAAAAGATCCAAAACAAATCTGGCATTTTCTGGACTTCCCAGAATGTACCAAATGGTCCAGATAGTAGAGCAGATTATGCTTTAGGGGACAGATACCAAGTGATTTACCAGAAAGCACTGCAAAAACATCGAGGTCGGCTCAGACTCCACCATTAGTTGGTAGAACGGGCGTCCCCTCAGTTAGGATGTCGATGGTTCGATTCCCAACCCCTCCTGTCTACATGCCAAAGTGTCTTTGGACAAATGGTCAAAGCGTGAAAGTACCATATCATTACCATTACCATTATCAGTACCATATCTTTTTTAAAATAACTGTCGAAGTCATTTACTTCCACACAAAAATCTGAGCAGAGGAAAGAGTTGATTTTGTCAAAAAAAAAAAAAAAAGACTAACAATTATTTTAACATGTTGACAGTATAAGCTGAGACAATTTATCTTTTCAGCATCCTTGTCACCTAGATCACCGTTTCTCCTCAGTCCCACCTTCTTTCCCAATATTTTTACCAAAAAACACTCATGTCCACCCCTTTTTTTTTTTGGTTTTAATTTCAGATGTGACAAGCCAAGAAGATGAGAGAGGTGGCAGCACCAGATGTACAAGATGAAGGAATATTCTATTCTATTATATAATATAATATAATATAATAGATATTTCACAGCACAGCACTTTGACCTTTGAACCGTGAGCTCTTCTCTTCTGTGGAAAGCATTCCCCTCAGACTGATAGACAGAATTGTTATGCTGCTACAAATCAAACAACTAAAACCTGTCGTTTGACACAAAACAGGCTTGCGATGCAGGTGTCATGTTGTTGTCATTGTATGCAATTACTTCACTGGATACGAGCGTCCCGCTGTCACGTGTAATGCATTGGGAAACTTCTCGAGTCAAGATGTTTTTAACTGCTTTTACTAGCAGCCGGTGCTGAAAACCAGCACTCTGCGGATGGATTTTGGACATCTTGTTTTACTGTCGGAGACAAAAAAAAAAAGCAGAACAAGAAGGACAGCTGATGGAAATCTTAAATCTGTCTCATCAAGATATGGTTACTTTTCTTCTGAGGAAGCTGACTCGGACAGTTTCACAACCGTCAAGCTTGCAGGAGCAGAGACAAAGAGACACATACTTTTAAAGGGATATCGGTCATCAGAAATAGCATTTAATGTTGTGCTACATGAAAACCACTGAAAACATCCTTTACTGTAGGTTGATTCCATTTGAAAAAAAAAAAAAAACTGTGCCTCAAAATGTACTGAGAAATCTTTCAAGTGCTTTATAAATTATTTTTTTGTTTTCTGTTCAGGAAAACATATTTTTGTTAGATTTTAAGCTCATTACAGAACCCTTTGATTACATATCGCCATTGAACTTCAGAATTAATATCCCTCTATGCTATAGTTTTGTCCTAGATAATTTATAATGTTATAGAGTATTTTTCAGTATTCAGTCCCCCCCCAAGCCCCCCATATTTAAATTGGTCTATTTATATATGCTGTTTTGTGTACCTGTGGCTTCCCTATCCTCCTCCGTGTTTAATGTCGCTGAATGCTCCTGAAGGCATCGGGACTCCCTGTGCTTTTTGAAAGAACATGAAATAACAGCAGAAAAACATATATATATATTTATACATATAAATATACTGATTTGTTAACATTCCCTAAATTGATCATTTGTACTGATGAAATGTCATCATATTTTTAGCCCACTCATGGTAGAGTGCGGGTGGTGTTTAGAATTTTATCTGTGCGTCTGTGTGTGTTTGATCTTGTCTTCATGTACATTTGCCAATGCGTAAGTGTTTTGTTGAAAATAGGTAGCGGACCTGTGTGTGTTTGCCTGTCCTGCAAATATAAAAACTACTGCAAAGAATCTCAGCACACACTACCGCCAACGCCATTTCATTTGAAATTCGGATAACAATCTGTCTGCCATCCGTCTTAGATCCCTCATTTATTAGCTCTTTTTTTTTTTTTTTTGTTTCTTCTTCACTATTAACCTGTTTCTCCTGTGTCTATGTAAAACCGTAATGCATATTTATTTTTCAAATTATATTGTTTTTATATAAAATAAGGAAAAGGTTGCTGTGTTGTGAATGCTGTGTTTTACAATATTTAATTAGCCAGCGTGAGCTTTTCACATTTGTGTGGAAAAATGATCCTTCCCCCCCAACCGACTAGCAGAAAATCCAGTAAAATGCAACTCGCAAGTAAGGAGCAAACATTTCATGCACGCTTTTCCTTAAAAGACAGGTAGACAACAAGCCTTACGAATAAAATGGCACTTTGAAGCCGTGTGCAGTAATTTCATGTGTGAGATCTAACTGTAGTTAGTCATTTATGGGCAAAATGAAGGAACATTTAACGAGAACTTCTGTAATAACGAATTGTGAATTAATAGCGTTTCTCCCGTGCCCAAACTTTATGTAACAATAACAAATCGCTCTCGTACGGGAAGCTTAAGATGTTTTGGCCGGAGCATATCTTTGAACGGAGGGAGTAGAGTCTCGCCATCTCCCAAGTATGGAAACACATCGAGCAGCCCAGTTGTAAGAGACTGCAATCCCGAAAAAAATTGTACGAAAATCATGTGAATTGGCAGCCCTCATCTCTAACGTCTGATGTATTCCAAGTCGAGACATAAATGCATTATTTTTTGTGTTTCTACCCATATTTGTGGTAGGAACCATGGGAACATAGACCAGACCGCCATATCAACGTTAACAGAATTAATTAAATGAGTCGGTTTTATATGTTTTGGAAGTCGTCTCCTTTCACCTCAATTGTTTGGGACAAGGCTGCAAAATCCTTTCCCTCCGAAACCTCGGGAGTGCGGGGTTAACTGAATAATGACTACATCTTCATGTCTTTTTAGTAGACCTTTCTTTAAATAGAAGCAAACATATTTAAATGTTTTGTTTTTCTTGTTCAAAATGAAAGCATGATCTCATTTGCACACTGAGCCTGTGCAGACTGGCCATAAATGGTAACATAAAAAAAAAAAACACCCTTGTGATATTTAAGTGACAGATCCCGCTTTCTGTGAATTCGGAGACAGAAAAAATGGGATATGACATTTGCGAATGGCGGCGACGATGGCTGGCTGGATGATGTTGTGGATGCGCGGACTGGTGGGGTCGATACAAGTCAGGACTGTGTCACTACTGTTTTATTTGTACAGACAAACAAACAAAGTGTTACCTCTAAAAAAGATTTCAGTTGTTGTTTGCAGTTAAACACTGAACCTGCTACCATGTGAACCAAATAAGGCGATATAGGTCTACACTTGTAGCTAAACCTTTCTGTTCCGCGTTATTGCGTTCCCTTTTCCAAATGTACAAGAACAACAAGAAGCAATTTATAACCTCATAGTACTAGTTTCTATTTCTTTCCAGTTACACTTCAGCTGCAACTGATCTCCAGGCCCTTTAAACACATGTAAGCACAAGGAATATAGATTAAAATCGTGGCGTTTGGATCGTTGGCAATGTTTGTTTTCAAAGTTGCTCCCGATGGCCTGCTGTTTCCTTGCGGATTAGCTCCTGTGTGGCATTAATGCGACCGTGCAAAAGCTCTCCTCTCCCTCCCTCAATGCTCTTTACATGCATACCTAAATATAAAGCACAGCCATGTAATCCTTGTAAATTGTGGGGCCCTTTTCACTGAGTAAAACACCCCAAAGAATGTCATAAACCATCTAATCTGTGATTTACCGAGACCTCAGAACCCAGGGAGCGAGCTGGATGCCGAGCCCTCATCGTGCCAGTCGGTCTCAGAGGATGCTTTGGACTAATAGAATATTCAAAGCAAGCCTCTTGTTTTTTATTTTTATTTTTTTTATCAGAATTTGTGTTAACAGCAAAGACATTGGTGTGTTTCGATTCCAGATCAAATTAATATATACAGGACTGTCTCAGAAAATTTGAATATTGTGATAAAGTTCTTTTTCTTCTGTAATGTAATAACAAAAACAAAAATGTCATACATTCTGGATTCATTACAAATCAACTGAAATATTGCAAGCCTTTTATTATTTTAATAATGCTGATTATGGCTTACATCTTAAGAAAACTCAAAAATCCTATCTCAAAATATTAGAATATCATGAAAAAGTATTTTTTGTTTTTTATGCATTTAAGAAGATAAAGAACTTTATCACAATATTCTAATTTTCTGAGACAGTCCTGTATATCATCAAAAAAAAAAAAAAAACAGCCATTCATGTGGACATTTTCTATCAAAAACCATGGAGATGCATGGGAAGCATTTTGGAAACCGTTGACAAAGAAGGAGTTCAGAAGCGAAGTGATGTCATCGGAAGGATTTTTTCGGAGGTAGAAATGTCACCAAAATTTAATTCATTATGCATTTAAGAAGATAAAGAACTTTATCAAAGTATTCCAATTTTCTGAGACAGTCCTGTACATATTTTACTTGGTAATTTGGTGGGAAACCCAAACTCCTGTAGAGAGCGCAACAATTGACCTTTGGGCGGATTGAAGGGATCATACACAGTCCAATGATGGTCATTAATCCTGTTTATGGGGAAAAGGGGGGGGTAACAGAGGAGCGGGCAGAGGAAAGTCGAAGTGGGGGGGCGGCATCCGAATTCCAGCCAGTAAGGCATTCGAGTCCGGCTGGGCGAAGAAAAAAAAAGAAAAATCAAAATCCACGCAGAAGATCCATGAAGCCCAAGGACATAGCTCTGTTATGGAACCGGGATTTGAAGGATGGGGAAAAAATGCAGAATGAATATATCTAATCAGTAACAAGACACGGGTTGATATATCTTGGGGACGGGCAGACACTTAAAGAGAGAGCGTGAAAATGATAGAGCAACAAAATCAAATGGACTAGGATTTTATGGCAGAGCTTCAGCTGGGAATATCAATAGAAATCCAAAATAGAGAATTTAATAGCCCCATGAATATGAATTACATTTTGCCAGATTTAAACCAAATGTGCCCCATTTTATTTGCCAAAGACATTTGAAACTTTTTTATTGTTTTGTTTTTACTGCAAAAAGTCATCCCGTTGAAGGCTTCATGGTGTTTGCTGGCCCGTCATGCAGGTACATGTATTAGTTTTGCACCCAATTACATTACTTTGCCAAAATTTGGTCAGAAATGTCTTTCTCTGCCAGTAACCAGTGCTGCAGATGGTGCACAAATAAGTTGTATGTTTTGTTCTGCTGCCAATCCATTTCTGAAAAAAACTTCCTCAACTTTCCTTTGCTCATATTTGCCAACTTCATTCATAAACAGATTTAAAATTGGCTTAAAATTAACTCTCTCATGTTATTACCTTAGTTTTGGTAATTGTATTCATTAATACCTTCCTCACACAAGTCCTGTTTAATGCATTTTATGACTAACCTCTAAAATGCAGCCTGACCTGAAGAGAAATAATAACCACCAAGTTTTAATAGTGCCCGTATCCCCAAACTGTGTTGGGTCACCGGCAGTAACTAATTTTGTCCATCAGCTCACCGTCCGTGTGTGTACGTGTGTGTACGTGTGTGTACGTGTGTGTACGTGTGTGTGTGTGTGTGTGTGTGTGTGTGTGTGTGTGTGTGTGTGTGTGTGTGTGTGTGTGTGTGTGTGTGTGTGTGTGTGTTCGTTGCACGTGTCCTGTTTCAATACATGTGGCGGCCAAGAAAACCAGGAGCCTTCCTGTTGTGGTATTTGTTTGAGGCTGAAAACTTTGTTAGGTTTACATTAAAAAATAATTCATCTATTAAATTATCACAGTTCACCACAGAAGTAGTATTGTGTTTTTGTGTCTGTGTAAACGGGCGTGGTTGTGGATTTTCCATTCAATGTTATCACTTCAAGACTCCCAGTAAGACCTAGAGTAGATAACAGAGAACTTGGTGGAAAATTTTCAGTGTAGGAATTTTTTTCTTTCTTATCTTGTAAGTTTATTTAAAATTAATTGAATGTAAATCTACAGTCAAACCAAATTCTGCTTGACAGATGACTCAAGTCTGCTTTCCTTAAAATTCACCAAGCGCCTCTAGGGCTGACGCAGCTTCAGCACTGCAAGAAAACCCCTTATATTGGTGTTGACAAGGAAACCCCACAACAATATATATCCGTGTATCTAATGTTCAACATAGCTCAGTCACCAGATGTTATGGCAATGTCATTCTGGAATCCAATATGCCCAGAATGCCCAGTTCAGGTTTTAGTAATGGGTCCCAATTCACAGTTTAGGGTCACATAATGACATAGGTATGGGTTTGTTTTTTTTATAATTTAAGATATTCTTTACTTTTTTGCTAAGCAATCTTGACTTCATGGGTAGTTCTCAAGTTGCAATGGCTGCGCCATAACCCACATCAAGAGGACAGCGTCAGTGTCTAGTTGGATGGCCTGAGTGGAAAGATTTTCTTTCATAAAACTGAATATCTATACAGAGAAAGTTGGTTGCATGGTGAGCAGAAGAGTTTGCTGAGCTCGGATTTCATGTCATTCTCCAGATTCGTCAAGTTGGCTTTCTTTTTTTTCTTTTTTTTTTATTTTCAGTTGAGAATACCAAGCCAATCACAACAAGAAAAGTCAGTTCGATATGAAGAATGGGAATTCTTATTTTCAAAAATGGCTTCTCCTGAAATATTTACATTGTAAATGTATCCGGTATATTTACAAGTTTTGCTTTAAATGAAAAAACACACATTTTAAAGCTTTAGCTGTGTAGATAGATGTGTGTTTGTGCTCGTAAAGGACTTCGGAGTGACACTGTCTGCTTAAAAAATCTCCTTGCCTCATTAAGTTCTGGTTCTGAAACACATTCTGTCCCTGATTGGTTGTCGCTTCATATGAAACTTTAATCTTATTGGCTGTACATCTAAGAAAACTTTGTGGACAACACTTTTAAGATCACATAGACTGTAAAACAGTCCAGTTTGTTCTGGTGACTTCGTCCTGGTGATGAGAAGACCGACTCTCAGAACCGCCTCAGGTCACGGCAACTCGCGTCGCCCCTTTTGTACGACGACATGTCGAGATGTTCTGCAGTGGTAAAGTTGAACCGGTCTGTCGAGACCGGAATTCAAAAAATGGCAAAGAATGCACTGCATGGAGAGTATGGATGTAAATTTCTTCACTAATAAAACACTAATTCAAAAAAAGTAATTCAAAACCATTTTTATGCTAAGTCGTGGAGACTTCTCACTTCGAATTGAATTGGATTTCACCCATGGACCTTAAAGTAGCAGAATTTGCTCTCCTGAAACCTAAAAACAATGTCTGTTCTCACGAGCAATGACCCTGCACCGCCAGATAATCCACAGATGAACAATTTGATTTAGATAGTCGGAGGTTTAGTTCAATTGAAAGAATAATGTTCCTATAGATAAGAAAAAGCCTTTCACCTTGAATAAAAAAATACTGTATAATGTGTGTGTGTGGTGGTGTGCTAAACTGACACTAATGGGGGCTGTGTATGATCATCTCAAGGTTACTGTTGTTATATTATTATGACTGTAAAAGCCTGACACAAAAAACACAGAGGACTTTGCCCCGTCTACCAGTTTGAACAAAGTGGCGAGAGTCAGAGCACGGGTATCCTTGCGTGATACTAAAAACTCAGTATTTATTGTAGTAATAATTTGCTCAGCGAGTTTGTTACTTCTTAAATAAGTTAAGGTCAGGTACAATGAGGGCACAGTGCTATCTCGAGGCAGACACATATTAATGTTACTGACTGACAGCTGTTCTTGAGTCAACATTATTCAGATATGACGCTGCACCGACGTAGATCGTTACACAATTGAGAGTTGAGAATTCAAGCACTGAGACAAGCAATAGCAATAATGTGCTCAAAAATTTGTAAAGTAATTCAAGCACTAAGACGAGCAACAGCAATAATGTGCAAAACATTTGTAAAGTAAAATCACACGCATCTGCAATACAAATTTCGGACACGCAACAGTGTAACTTTGGTGGATCTTATAACTGCCATATTTTATACTTTAGACCTTTATTTTATACTTTCCCGGGTGATTTTTTTGAAAGATTGTATTTTTATTAATGCTTCCTACAAAATACTACATCTCCTTCAGTGACCATAGTATCTGTTATGCATGAATCAATCGCCGCAGCAAATATTGCAGCACATGTAAGTAACAAAAAAAAAAAAAAAAGACTAAAGATACTACAGTTTAAGCGATATTTATAAGCGCATGAACAAAATATAGGATTTTTTATGTGTCCGAAGGTGATTTTTTTTTATTTTTATGGTTGATTCCTTATTAGATCAAGTTTAATACCTGGCTCCCAATGGGGATAAACAATGATTAGTTATGTTTGCATTACAATTAATATAAACCAGGCAAATTAAGAGTAATTTAGAAGCAATCCCATGGTATCTTGTGTCAGGTTTCCTGCCCACATTATTAATGATTCAATTTAAATAAATACATGCTCTTGCACGCTGAGCCTTTGGATGTGCCCGAGATACGGCTCATATAAAAGATATATAAAAGATATAAAAAAAGACTCATATTCTCTCCGCCTCTCCGTCCGAGCACGGGACAAAGGAAGAACAGAATTAAAAATGTAGAGTAACGGAAGAGGGTGTGCTTAAGTTTCCAAAAAGCTTCAAACATGACACAGGTGATGTGCTTGTAGGCAGGTAGATCACTATTCACTCTCTTAAAAGGAGAGAATCATGACTTGGCAAAAGCCCCTCCCATGTGGCTTGTCCAAGAGTGTAATCAGGTGTGATATGTGCTCACTCACACGTACTACATCTTTCGGGCTTCTGATCTATATATACACACCTTTTCCGACACACTCGAACAATCTCTTCATCGGTCATGAGGCAGTGAAGCCGAGAGGGAGGGAGGGAGGGAGAGAATGAGGCCGAAATCAGTTTAAAAGGGGATCAGCGGAGCAGGGTACAAAAGAGACTAATTGAGCAGAAGGAGGAAGGGATAAAATCTGGAAAAGAGGATAAAAACTGATTGGAAAAAAAGTGCACGATTAAGAAGGAACTAAGGTAAAGGAAGTGTGGATGTAGTGTCACCCGATACATCTGCAGACATGAGGCAATAAATGGAGCGAGGAATAGCAGAGTTAGACCACCTTTCCTCGCGGATGTAGAAGAAAACATTATTTAGATAACAGGGACATTTTTCAACCATGAGTCGTCTGTTAGGCAACCTCTCAAGAATCAGTCAAGATTGTAATTGCACTGCCCCGGCTGCACCTACTCACCTCTTGCATGCGAATAGTTCAGCTTACACTCATTACCGAAGTATTACCATTCACAAGGCCTGTCAGAGAGTGTGTGGCTTTGTCTGTATATGATTATGTTTTTTTTTTCTACCATAAAAGTTTCTCCTCCTCCCATACATTCATCTTACAAATAGTTTTGGTACATCAGTATTTTGGCGTCAACACAGTTTTCTATTGACTTTTCACATGTTCTCACTATTCCCTGAATTGTTCCATTTAAAAGGACCTCCCTGGCGCCTTACTTGGATTTGCAAGATTCCCAGAAATAAAATTGAAGCTTTTTTGGGAGGGGGGGGAAGTGGTCACTAGACTTTATCTGGAACTTGACAGCGGCAGATGTGCATTTTGAGGCCTACATGTCACACCTCACGTCATCAATGTTTTCTTGTTGTATTTGTTGGTTCATCACACAATTAGTTTTCTATGTGTCACTGCATAACGTCCTCTCCTTACTCTAACTGGCCGTAGCTTCGGTCTGCTGTGGCCAGAGGGGTTCTTGGCAAATACATTTGGAAATTCATTTTGGTCATTTGACAATGTCTGAGATGATCAGCCTCTCCAGAGGGATCAATGATGACACTAAAAGTACGACAGAAGCAACCATGGATGCAACTTGGTTGAAGATTTCAGAGTGGTAAAAATAAAAACTGATTTTGTGAATCTAAAAGTACTTCCTCACTTAAGAAGGGAGCAAAAAGGAATCTTTTGAGAAGAAGAGATGGTTTTATTTCTTACTGTTCAATTTATTGTTGCGAGTGTCCATTTTCCATCCATCAATATATCACCTATACCTCTTACCTTAAACCAGGGGTGGGCAAACTACGGCCTGCGGGCCACATGCGGCCCGTTGTATTTTTTATCCGGCCCTCCAAAGATTGGTACATATTGATTGATTGAATGATTGGATCAATATATGTGGGAGCTCAAACAGGAGATTATTTCATTTTTGGTGCTACTTGAGAATACTTAAGAACTTTCCTGAGCTGAATGACACAGATTGAGTTTTGTGATTTAGCCTTTACAGTGGACACACATGAATGAGGTGGACGTGAAGCTACCAGGGAAAAATCAGTTTGTGCATGAAATGCAAGCAAACGTCAGAGCCTTCAAAACCAAGCTGGTTTCAAAGCAAATGTCAGATGAGTCTGATATGAACTGGATGCAGGGGCCAACCTCGGCCGCCGCTGGGCGAGAGGCGGGGTTCGCCCTGGACCGGTCTCCAGTTGATCCCACATATAGAGACAAACAACCATTCATTCTCTCATTCATGCATCTTGGAAATTTCAGGTCTCCAAATGTCCTGCTGCATGTTTTTGGACTACGGGAGGAAACCGGAGAACCTAGAGGAGGAAACCCACACAGACGCTGGGAGAACAATGTCCATTTTTTTTTTAATTGTAGTTATCTATTTACTGAAATAGGAACCCGATTATCTCAATGCCACGGAAGAACAAGCAGGAGGATGTGAGATGAATCCTTCATCACCACAATATAGTCGGGTTGTAGTCTTGGCAAAAGTACATTGGTCTTCCGTATTCACAAGCTTCGTGGACCATTTGGAATAACCCGGTCATGAGCCAATATTTCCTTTTGCTCGGTATTACTGAAGTTAAGTTTCACAATATTCACTGTAAACACGACTAACCCACACAAGACTCTACGACTTATGCTCTGCAGTTTTAAATTGCGCGGAAACTTGAGTCGGTCGATCAGTCTTCCAGCATGCAACGGGCGATTGTTTACATTTACATATTAGTCTACGGAACAGCCAATCGGTCAACTATTACTGCGCGCATAACAAAATCAAGTTAAGTTTATGTGAAGCATGGCTGGGATGTTTCAAGAAACCTTTTTATTGTGTCTTTTCACTTTCTTCAGAAGCGGCCCACCTGGACAGTAACTCCACCAAGGAGATGTGGCGGCAAACGACTTTCAGCCTTTCCTCTGTCTTTGGAGCGTGCTGTGTTTAAAGTTGCGAGGTTCATGCTTACATTTGTGCAGATTATGCTGTCTGTGTTAGTCTTCTGAGCGATAAATTCTAGTCTCTCACCAACCAAAGATATGATTTTGCTTGAATGCGGTGGAAACCTATTGGCCTTGTTCATGGTCATTTCTGGAAGTTATGACTGGGGGTGAAAAAGTATGTTTCTTCTGAATATTCTTGGAAAAATACATGATCTCGATTGAAAAAAAGTTCTTTTTTTTTTTTTTTGGAAGGCTGAAATCACTGCTTCTTGCCACCAGTGTTGGTTCTCATACACTCTCATGAATTCCTCTACCATTACAGCTGCCATAAACTGTGAAATCAGCATGAAACAACCTCTTCATATAGCCTGATAAATTAAATATTCTACACTGGTGTTATTAATATTCATATCATATTCCTTTTTACATTAATTCATAGTTTTTCAAACACCACACACACACACAGTTTTTTTGACAGGCAGTTATTCAGGGTCAGCTTTCTGACCGACGGATCCGTGCATCGTCATTATCCAAATTGATTTCTTGGTTTGCAACATAAGACTACTAATTTAATTTTCTTCACATTATTGAAATACTCTGCTTGCAGTGGGCTAAGAGGGCAGATATCATGAGAGGAACTATATTCATCTCAGAGGAAATACTTTGTGTCACAGGGCCAATAGTATTTCTTTGAAAAAAAAAAATCTTGCATTAATACATTGTGGAGAATAAATTCCAAATTATTGTTTAATTTTAATTCTCCCAGCCTACCCCGCCAAGTTCAACTGCAAATTCGTTATCACAATTTTGTATTTCCTTGCAGCCCAGAGACTCTCTGAGGCCACTGCTCGATTCAGTTAAATGCCGCGAGCAGTTATTCAGTTGTTCATATCCTCCTCATCAGGCAGCCAGGCATTTTTGGGCCGTCTAATGCAATGATGTCATGCACTCAGACAGACAATAAATGACGAGGAATTTAACTGTCAATTTGTCTGTGTACATTTGGCCCAAGCCATGGGGGCTGTCCGTTCCTGGATATCGCTTGCGAAAGCTTTGTCGCTCAGGAAAGAAGCTGTGTTTGGCAACTGGCCCCGAACTCTGCAATCCCTGAACAGATATCTAGAAACGCCCAGAACCTGCGGGTATTTCACTCCAGTTGTGAGCCGCTTTGTTTTGAGCAGTATTTGCCAATTTATGCTTGACTGCGTGAAATGAATTAAAGACATTTTAACAGAAGGTAAACTTAGAATAAAAGAAGAATTGACTTTTCAGTTGCATGAACACGCCTCGAGTTGCGAGTCATCCTGTGAGCAAGCGTCAAAAATCAACAATCGTGTTTTGGGCTTGACACAAATGTGAGCTATGTAAACATCATGACTAAATTAATAACTAGACAACTGTCAATCAAATGTGCACAGCTTTGTATGTACAATGTTGCAACTTATTTCCTATTTTTGATTCTGAAGACAATAATACGTAAAACCGTATTATATCCTGATTGTGAAGTGCAGTTTTGTTTAGCGGGAGCAACAATAGCAGGCGATTGTTTGTAGCAAATGTAGAAAGAGGAACAAAAGAAGAAAAGGAAGTAAACCAGTGAGTTTTCTGTTCAAAAGAAGCTGTCAATTTAAATGAGAAATGAGATGCGCCTTTTGGGGAGTATGTTGATGTAGTGAGTAAGACTTATGTGGTGACGTGCGGTGAGGTTCATGGCTGGTGAGGCACTGAGGTCATCAGTCAAATTTACAAACATATGAACCCTACAAACTTATGAAGTAGCTTATTCAGCCTGTTATCGGCAGCAGTTAATGTGTTTTGTTTAAAATATCATATCAGCATTCTTTACATATGCAAACAGTAGCATAAAAATAAAGCACATTTAAAAAAAAAAAATTAGTATCTTTTACCTTTACTTATACATGAAGTCCATGCGCCGCTCCTTCTGAAGAAAAGCATCGATAACTTGCTTGTGGAAGTCTTCCTTATCTTTCTTCAGTTTTAAAAATCTCTCTGTCTCAATGGAAATCACTGCCAGTGAGGACGGTCGTCCTTGATCGGTCCTGTTCCGACTGTATGTTTCCAGTCTTTTCAGTGCTGAGAATGAGTGCTTCGCCAACGCTGTCGTAGCTGGAACTTTCAACTTTGTCGCCTCAGGAACAGTTTGAATGAGATCCTTCTGGGCCAAAAAGTTGAGAAGTTGCTCAGGAGATTAACATTCATCCCTCAACGTTTGTCAGCTATACAGCCCAATGGGATCGGCGTAAAAAAGCAGGATGGCTGCAATTGACTTGCTAACTGTTTACTGTAGCTTGCTATTGCTAATTCTATAATAGCTGAGTAGTAAGAAGGACCCCGGTGCCCCCTACCATGAGGCACTGTTACTGCGTGCCTCACTAAATGTCTCTTCGCAGTTGTTTTATGATTACAAGATTGAGTACAACACGTTACAGTTGTTGACGAAAAACATTATATACATCAGCTAAAGTATGGAAATTTAGTTCATATATCTTTTTTTTTTTTTAACAGCGACCTCCACAGAGACAGCAATACAGTCTCAGTGCCTAGCATGCAAGCACAGTTAGCATAATCATTGTGCAATCCATAGTGGGCTCCGCTAGTTGCTGTGTCAACGCACATCTCTTCTTCATATTTGAACGGTAAATGTGACTTTTTATTATCAGCAATTTTGAAAAAACAACAACTAAAAATGGTGAATTTAAGTGGAAAATAACTTTATAGTAAAAATCACTGAATAAATATAACCATTTAATTCATTTTTTCATTTTACATTTTTTTTCTTTCCATGATGTCAGGTGAGGCCCGGCCTCCCCTGCCTCTACTGACTGCACGTCACTGGCGTAAGTTACAGTCAAAGTTATGGAATTGGAGACCAAAGATGAGCGGGGGTTTCGGCCAATTGTGGATTTATAAATAAACTGATATCAGTAAATCAGTCTCCTGGAATGGAGTGATGGCGGGTTGACAAGAGAGTGCAGAGACTGCAGTAATGCGTACTGAAGGGAGCGCTGATGGCAGTACGGTAGAGGACGTCTCGGGAATGATTGATATTTTAACCTGCCTGTATTTTGCAGAACGTGTGAAAGATGATTTATTACGATACAAGAAACCAATCCTCAATTTGGCTTCGGAAGCCGAGGCGTTGACATGCACGTCAAAGGACGGGGAACTGCTAAGCAAAACATCCAAATATTTATAGGTGTTGGGAGATTTCGAGAAGGCAATAGGTCAAAGATAGATTTGGACCGAAGATCGTACCTTTTGCTCCACTTGTATTTAAGGCAATGGGAGGTTAGGTGAAAGTTTACTGCAAGCTGTTGAAACTATGTTGTAAGGAAGTCAGGGGGGTGTTCAGGGACGGCCTGGAGGTTTACAAACTGGTATCATCAGTCATCCACAGAGGGGAGGTCTAGGAAGTTAAAGTTCCTCGGCAAAAAGAGTTTTTCAGTGGTAGGTGAAAGTTTGGAGGGTCATTTTTCTTCTTTTCTTCTTCTTCTTTCTCTGACACTGCTCCAGCTGATCCCGGAGAAGAAAACACTGGACAGTAGATCATTTGTCAGAGATACAACATTTAACCAAACTTTGTTTATGGGTATTAAAAATAGTACCTGGACGGCATTAGTATTAACGTCACTGCATCAGGAAAACTGCTTTCCCTGCTCCGTCTATTCTTAAACTTTAAAACATGCAGGGGATCACAGATTTTTTTCCATATTAAAAAATAAACATGCGAGAAACTCCAAATAAACCCTACAAAATTGTCGATGCCGCGGTTTATCGGATAATCGTCAACCCATTTTTGTTGACTTTTATTTGGGAATTCAGTGCTTTGTTTTAGGGATTTGCTGGCCTTTGAAACGGCAAAGTTATTAGGGGTAAATAGGGGTCAGAAGGGTTCATAAAGACATAAAAAGGGTTTACTTCTAACAACTCATAGGGTAAGAAATTATGTCAGCAACTAGTAAGTTAAGGGCACTAGACAAGTTTAGCCTTGTGTGTGTAAAAAGGTTATTGACTGTGTAGAAACTAAAAAAAAGTGTTTCTCCAGACGCCAGAATCCGAGCTACTTAGCAACAATATATGCCTGGATATCTGAATAATTTGCTTGGCTCTTTTTTTTTTTTTTTTTTTTTGCAAAAATATGTAAATCCGTGTTCTTGCCAGTATTTACAGACTGAAATCGATAAGACTTTCAAATTTGTTTCTTCTGTCGGCTCATCTCAGTATAAAACTCGAGACAGTCACTGATGCTGTCCAGAGTTGGATTTAAAAAAAAAAATAAAACACAAATTAATAAGTGAATCTTTTTTTTTTTCTTTTTTAAAGTACAGTGTTAGCTGTTCTATCTCTGCAGACGCCCTGCTTTCACCCTGAGGTTGCCAGGAAACCATCAATATTTAACAGTCATGCATCAGGATGCTATCAATCTGCTTATATAACTCTACGCAAAACCAAGCAAGTATTGTTGCAAACAATGTCAAACTATCACATAAGACAGAGCAGACTCAAATAACTGTTTTGGATTCTGTTTTCTTTTTTGATATCTGACCCTCTCTCTTCAGAAGAGGGTTGCTACACCGCACATAGTCTCATAAATGGAAAATGTGAGCATTTTTATTTGAGATTTATAATAGTTCAGCTGGCCCAGAGAGGAAAGATTGTGACCTGATGGGTTTATTAAAGATAATAAATGAGCTGTTCTGTTCTGATTTTTTTTTTTTTTTTTGCACATTTTGTATTAGACAAGTCCAGTCTTGTAAGAGAATCCTCAAGGGTTCAATGTTAAAAGAAAAGTTTGCGGAGCTATCAAAGTCCTTATCGGATCAGTCAGTAATTGAGTTAGGAAGCACTCTTAAACAACCATGAAATTTCAGGATGAAGATAAGCGGCAACAATCTCGCCTTTTAAACCCCTTGTAAGACAAACAGCAATCGAAGGGTGAGATATGTTGGTACTTGTAGATTTCTGAAGGGGGGTGAAAGTGAAACTTGAATCATGTAATCTCGAACTTGAAATAGGAGCACGGCTGAACCGCCGTTCAAGTTCTTTTTCTTCTTCTGTCTTTGCTTTTCCGACATTCTTTCGAGACAATTACGTCTTTATTTAACAACGACATCTTGTGTTTCACATAAATACACATGGAAGATTCAGCGTCTCACAGATATGGAAACATTTAAAGTTACCATTGAAATATATTTGTTCATTTCCTCGTGTTCGTTGTGACATTGAGAAAATGTAATGATAAATGACAAGTAAGTTGACTTGGTTTATAAGAAAACGTACACAGCAGCATTTATATAAATACACCCCCAGCTCAATGTGACAGGCCTTCATAATGTAAACATTCTGCTCTCTTTCCCACATGCAGTATTAATCCTACTTTTGCCCTGATGTCAACAATATCACGAGGTGCCTTACTGAATCGTAAAAAAAAAATCTATAGACTGCAATATGCTTCCGATCTTCCATCGCAATTCCATTCCTAATAAATGTGCCACCCAGGAATAAATCTTGAATTATTTACCGTATATTTTTTTTTGTTCCGTTAGACCACATGTGTCAAACTCAAGGCTTGCGGGCCAAATGTGGCCCGCCACGTCATTTTATGCGGCTCGCGAAAACATCCTAACGGGTCTGATTGTCTTAAAATAAATAAGGGAAACATGTGAAACCGCATTTCCCACAATTCATCCCGACGCAAAGTGACGGCGTCCTGCCATCAGATCACAATGCATCCACTTCAATGCCAATCTGAACAAGTATAATTGCTAAATATAAATGATCCCTGAATGTCCAGGAAGCAAAAAGTTGATGCAGATGGAAGGCTGTTTCAAGAATGATGGGAAGGCGAATACATGTTTTTGCTTCAAGGAGAAAAAACGGTGTGTCTTTTGTGTCATGAGGCAACGGAGCTAAGTATGCTAAAGTTAGCCTACCGAGCTAAGAATGCTAAAGTTAGCCTACCAGGAAAACAACAAATTTTCCAAGAATTAAAAGCCAAAATGTTACATCTGCCTTTGCAAAGAATCCATGCAAAGGCAGATGTAACATTTTGGATTTGAATGAGTAATAAAGTCATTTATTTAACATTAAGGAGTGGTTACATTTAGTTACATATATACTGTTACCGTTACATGTGGCCCTTTGAGGGCAACCGTTATGCTGATGTGGCCCCTCGGTAAAAATGAGTTTGACACCCGTGCGTTAGACCGTGTTGTCTTTTGAAGGCAGATTGTGACACTGCCACGTCAGGCCTTTTTTTTTTTTGTCACTGTCATTCAAGTCAAATCCCTTCCAAATGTCTTCTTCCTTTCAAACTTTTTCCTCCCTCTCTCATCTCACTCTCGAGGCATACAAAGGGATAATTTCCTTCCACTTTTAAAACGACCGCGACAAAGCTTGACTGGGACGCGGCACTTGCGTCGGTCGCTCGAGACAACAAACGCACTCGGCGGTCTCCCTTTCGTTTCGGTCAATGAACATTCTCCCGACCCTCTCATAAGGAGCTCCGGATCTTACTGTAAAATGTCACCAAAGGCTTAGTGGGAAAGGTTAAGCAGTCGCCCCGCCTGTGATTATAACAAAATAACCCGCATCTAAAACCCACAATCACTACGATGTGAGTTTGGACATTGTGTGCTGCCACTGAGGGAGAAGGAAAGTCTAGGCTGCGTTTTTCAGATCTCTCCGAAAAAAGTCATCATTAAAAGATGACAACGTTTTCTTCAACCCGTCAAGTTTAGAAAAATGAACCCATTTCTTCAAGCAGACAAACCGTCTGACGGCTCGCTTTGCGTCCGCGCTCTCGCCGAGCAGCTTAATTTTTCCAAACTGAGATGTGACGGCGAAGAATCCAGAGCTCCGACGCCTCACTAACTACACGTCTGATGAATGTTGGCCAGACGATATGAATAAAATACGCACATGTCATCATCACAACATAGCTATTTAGCTTGTCCAGACATGAGGAACATCTTAATTGTACGTGTCACTCGTCGACAATGAAAGCATTATCCCTTTCCCTCCGAAATAGAACAACCTGAACATTAAATGAAAACAATATAGTAAAGCTTGCGTTATTGTTGAGTTAACAGGCGTGAACCAAAAATACGTCAGGAGGTCCATAAAGGGCAAGTAATCGGACCGATTGAAGCCAAATAAATAAAACAGCTTTGTTCATACATGGTAATGTTTTGGGTTTTTTTTTTTTTTTTTTCAGGCCCGACTGTATTAATCATCAAGTAAAGCACAATCTGGTAACCGGGTGAGGAAGGAATTGTGGGTTTTTCTAGCACAACTGATCACCTTCAGGTGAGTGACAGCAGGTGTGCGGGGTGTTTTAATACTTTTAAACAGCAATTTGTTTTTATTTTGATATAATCCGTCGAGAGACATTGGGACCTCCGAACACGCTGTGTTTGGTGGACGTGAAACATCTACTGTCTTTGTTTTGACAGACATGCTGGTGGAGAAAAAAAGGCTCAGCGGTACAAAAAAAAAAAGGCACAGTTATATAATTTTAGGAGAAAAGGGGGGAAAAAATGCATTGTTCTGTTACAAATTTAGTAAGCGTAATCATGATAAAAATATTTAGCTTGCCATTTCTCGAAATATACATGGAGTAAAAAAAGAGGCATTTCCAACATGGAAAAAGGAAAAAAAAATGCAGCTCCACTTTTACAAATACAAGATTTAAACTTGGAGATTCACACTGGCTGGCCGGCTGGTCCTCTGATGTACCGTAGCTGTTAGTTAGAATGATGGAAACAATGCCAGACAGCAGATATTTGCAAGAGATTATGAGTTTGAGGGCCGCTAAAAGGTTAGATTATGACTTTCCCTGCGTGTTCTCTGTAAAAAAATTCTTACTGTTGTACACTTAAATCAATTACGTGAGATTATTTTCACTTCAGTGGGTCTTGCAGCTCAATCGCATCATGTGTGAAGAGATAAGTCGGTGATTTTACTTGTTGTACCTGTCTGTTGAACATTTTTTTTCATTAATGTTTCCTCATAAGATGCAATATGGTCTAACTTAAAAGTGAGATCAGTGTTTTTTGCAGCGTTGCAAAAGGTTACAGAGGCTGTCGCCAGTCATTGTCAGATATTCTTGGTATGTAGGTTTATCCATATTTGATGAGGTCTTTTCAGTGGCAGCGACGCGGTCAACATGTGACATGGCACATCTTCAAGCCGTCACATTTATGGCTTCAAATAGAAGCCATAAATGAGACGGATCTGCTTGCAACATTCGAGACATGGCCTCTTGTTTTTCAATTCCACTCGCATAATGTGTGACCTTGTCGCATTATGTCTCATGTTGTGATCACACACTATATTGCCTGTACATTAGGGTAATCATCTAAACCCCTAAGTGGATTATGTCTAAGGCTCTTATTGTGCCGTATTGGAGGATTTTCACGTACATGCATGGATCGATGGCTACTGCCAAATCCATTGAGGAAATCTTGCACCTGATTACTCAAAGCAGCGACGGCCCTCTCCCGCTTCCCCGGAGGTCCAGAGAAAATTATACATAATTATACTGCGATGAACTTCTCTATCACTGGACAAATAGTTGGCGTCTGCACAGTAAATAGTTGCAACACAAGAAAAATGTATTACGTCAGGGAGTGAACTGTTGCTCCACAGAATTTACTGAACCAAGATGAGCGGCGGCTCACAGGTGACCGTTAACTGAAAACATTTCAACAGATTGCACTGTTGTCACGGTGCGCCATTGTTTTGTAAAAATAGAAGACTTGCTAATTATAGTACGAGTGGATTTTTTAAATTTTTTTTATCCACACTAGTTTTGTCTTAGAGATGCCAGCTGATTCACTCTGTAATCGCTATATTTACTGTCTGAATTTGTATATAGTTCAATCAATGGATCAAATCACCGGTCTCTTTTTGTAAGAAGCTTCCTTATGTCAGGTTTCGAGAGAGGAAGAATTTTTTTTTTTTTTTATAAGCAGCAGATGAACATTAAATATACCAGGTCAAGCATTTTAGCAATGGGTTGCCTGACTGACAGCAGAGTTTAAAGAGCAATCAGGTTAATGTACTTTTGAGTTTGTTATTTTTGAGTAAAGTTGTTTATGGGTAATTTTTCAGAAAAAAATATTTTCCATATTGATTTTGAAGTGTCCAACTCTTTAATCAAATGTTTTGAGAGTGGAATACAACTTTTGCTGCACGACGTTCAGTCTTAGCCTCATTCCACCTGTTCTGCTGTAAAATACGATGTAAAACTTATTTGCCAAGCATTTCTGCTGCAGATGCGATTGTCAGCTACGTGGAAGATTTAGCATCAACTGCCTGGCTTCTGACCAAATGCATAAAGAATAGTAACGTCAAAGGGTATTTTGACAGCGGCTCATCTGCATCAGGGGTCAGAGTGTGGGAAATATTGCTGCTTCATCCCCTCAGAACATCACATCACATGTAGAAGACGGTTTGCAGCACGACACTGTTCGACCGCCTGTGTTTCCCTCACTAGTCTGTCCCGACTGTTTTTAAACCGAAGCATAGATTGCTTGTGCGTTCTACTCGCTAAATTCTTCTCACCCTGAAAAACCCAGCTCTGAGTTTCCTGCCATGAACTGTTCACTTCACTAATGTCAGACAAATAACCGTGATAGTGCCATGTGACTGTGGATATTACATACTTACATGATAGCAATGGTTTTTGTTACTTTACTCGGTTGAATGCAAGGAAAACTAAGCACTGGATGAAACCATCTCTGCACAGTATAATAATTATGTGAAATGACTGGTTTGTCACAGGGCCCCAATCTTCTGTCAGTTCTTGTCTACCGCTGTTTGTGTTACTGCTTGATTATTATAGTTGCCGAAATACTTATTCACCCACATGTAATGTAGGTTGATCATTTCATTTGGTGCTTTTGGATAATAAGGCTGTTTCAGTGTGCAGTATCACAAAGTTTACACTGTTTTTAATCATTTGCCTTTTATCTAAAGTATAGTGCGCCCTCTTGTTTCATCCTACTCAAAATTGTATCCTTTATCTAACTGACATTTTATAAACTATGTCTCACAACTTGGTTTTAAAGTAGCATGACAAACTGTTTAATGATAAATCTATAACACATTGTGTTCCTTCATTCTGTCTCCAGTCTCCTACTTTACAACCTCCCCCATCTGTAATGATGATTCCACTTGGCCCGATAATATTTATCCTATTTTTTTTGTTTGTTTGTTTTAATTTTTTTGAATACAAATTTTTCCCTAAAAGGGAAATTTATGCAAACATAACAGTTGATGCAAAAGGCCACTTGCGGAGCATTCTTGCTCATTTTTCACGGAGAGAAGGCAGTCGGGCCTGTTTTTTTCTATTAAAGTGCTTTGTTTTATGTATTTAGCTGTAAACTCAAGTAAGTTTCATCTCATTTTTATGCATTTTATTTATTTTGTTTGCACAATAATAAGGAAACCATACAATCCAGTTGTTTCTTGTTCTCAGAGTTGGGTGAGTTTATCTATAACCCTTAGACTGAGCCTGCGAAGGAAAATGAGAAGGGCAAGTGCAAAGGAAAAAAATATGAAAAGTGAGATTTTATTTAAATACTTTAATGTTTGAATGAATGCTCACTTAAAATTATTTTTCAAATGGATATTTTTATTTGTGTTCTGTCACTGTCATTTCATTTGCACTCGCTGGTATGCTTTTTCGCACTCTACCCGAGGTTATTAACGAGTCATGATATCACAAAGGGCTGAGTGTTTGCAAAACATAATCAAGCAAGAGCAAAGTCAGCTGTTTCCTATTTCTCTCTGAAAAAGCATGGCTGGTTGGTTCTATACTGTTTGAAGCCCCACGCTCCTGCTTTGCCAGCCAGGCTCAAGCTCAAGGACAGACAGATAAGAGGAAACACACACATTTAGCATACAGGTTTCCAAGACTAAATCAAACATTTATCAAATTCAGGGAAAAGGTTAGAAAGGAATGAAACGTTGCCTCAAATCTAAACCCCCCCGATGACAAGTAAAGCAGTCTGAGTAATCTGAGTATTCAGCAAAGTGTTGGCTCATCCTTGTTTCTGTCAAATTTAACCTATAGTATAATTAGTCACTTTTTAGGGAACCTTGAAAAGTACTCATATGAATTTTTATATGTGTGTGTGTGTATGTATGTATATATGTTTTATTTTTTATTTATTTATTTTTTTTAATTTAGTTTTTTTTTAAACAATCAGACTGGCTCTAATGGGATTTCTCTCTCTGGGTGTGTGCACAGACTGTATAAACAATGTTAAATCAAGCAAAGATGAAAGCCAGCTGCTTTACTTAACTCTTTCTATACCGCCAAACAATGGTGAAAATTGAATTATGCAAAGGATCTGATAACACAAGGTCCTTTCTCTTGAAAATGAAGGGGGAATGAACCTTAACTCGCTGGTACATGATTGTTCCATGCTCCGAATTACACGCCTCTTTTCCCCTCGCCGTCTCTCGTTGCCTCGTCAGACCTCCCATACTTCCACTCTCCTGCTCCGTTCCCCCTCCTGTACTTGCCTAGAGTGCATCTCATTTTAGCATCGACTACATGTAAGCCAAGAGCCACTGTCACCAGATCCCCGGTCCCGCAAAGTTCTTAGGAATGGCATGTGCTCCCAATTGGCGGCTTAACAGACGCTGACAACACAGCTGCAATCCAGAAGCTCCCTGGAGGCCAAGGTGCGCTGAGCCACAGGTCGTAGCTTACACCTTGTTATTACCGCTACGAAGTAAAAGCGAACGCACGGATGGAGGCAGCTCAAAGACAAGAACGAGGAGCCGCTATCCCGGCGAGATCTCAGACAGGTGCATGCAGGTCTATCTAAGTTATGCAGGTCTTGCTTTTGTTTTAGTGCACACCCCTTCACTCCCTGCTAAAGCTTTTGGACTTTTAATGCCAATGTTGCTTCTCGGGTTTCAGACCTAAGTAACTCAGGGAGAGCCAGAAGTTTCTTGGCAGCAGTGACAGCCTCTGAAAACCCTCCCAGCCACGCCAGTCATCGACGACCTCGATGTACGTAGCATGCAAAGTGTGCCAAGTGCGCGGTGTGAATATGTGATTGTTTAGAACATATGCATGTGTTCATCATTAAATTATTTGTGTAGCATACCAGCTGCTAACTATTGTTAGTCACACACTTGCACATGCAACCATTTTCACAACGGTTTCTCCTTCGGAACGGGGATTAAGAATTTAAAAAAGGCGTTTTGGCTCTGGAGTGTGAGCTACAGAATATCAATGGCAATATTAAAGAAGAATATCAAAGTGAGGTCAAGGACAACACAGAGACAAGAACTATGTTCGCAAATGTATGCGGTTTGTGTCTGACTCCTGATACTTTATCTTTCCCTTCATACTTACTTGATTTTCTTTCTTGTGTAGGTCCAACCTACTTGATTCTCCAGCAAAAGTCTCCTCCCTACCTCTATGTTCCCTGATACCGTTGTATCTTAAGAGCCCGTCATATTTTCAAGATTTCCTTGAATTTGAGTTCAAATCCAGAGTAAAACTGAAACAATTGTCCAATATGTAATGTTATATTAAAAACGGCCTTTTGTTTTGCCGCATCAAACTGAAATTTTCGAACTGAAACCACTAAATAAAGCAAGTAAAGATCCCAACCACACAGGTATGTGTGGTCGGGATCTATACCGGCGGTACGCTGACATGTATTTTTCAACTGGATATTCTTCTTTTTTTCAACAAATTGCACCGCCGGTCAGTGTTTCCTACGTTTGTATGAGACTCACAGCGTTCGATTTTACTCACCATACAAATTTGTGCTAGTCTCCAAATCCTGACTGATTTATATAAAACCCTGAGAAAATTGACACTTTCATTAATTATTTCGAAGCCGTCTCGTTTCAAACTGTGAACACTTGGTATTCTACACGCCGAAGCTAAAAGATTCGACTCCAGGAAGAAGAAAAAAAAAAAAAAAACGAACATTTAATTGGATAAACCATAAAATCCCTCTTTATTAACGATGGTAATAACAAACATCTATGTTTTTGTTAATGGTGGAATTCTGCTCAAATCCCCACTGTGCTCAAGTTCACACTTTCTAAGCTTGCCAATGTGTCTGGACTCTCCATCCCTTGGCAAAGAAGTGGGGAAAAGGCCAGTTACAAAGAAAAGGCAGAGCAAAGCAACAGAAGCCAAATATAACTTAAAGTTGTGGCAGTGGAAATGGAACAAGAGCAAGGAGGTTATTTCTTTTAAAGAGGGCAAAGTATCGCAGATGCGTATCTATCCCCCTTGTCTTATGTCATTTGTTTACATTTCTTATTCCTCGAAAGCTGCCGCAGCTGTCTTTTATATACTTATCACACGTTCTGGCTTAGTTGCATTTTGTAACTGGGGTACAGTCATCTAGGATTGCATCCATCCTCGACCAACATGTCCTGCTGACACTGCGACAGCGAGACCAAAACACAGAAATGTACGGTCACATGCTACATTGACACACGTATATACACGGCGGTAACCCAGCAATTAGAGGTACTGTAATTGTGACTTAGCATTATAAACTGGCGGTACAGAGTTACCAAGGAAGGTTTGTTGACTGTAAGATTATGACAGGGAACTTAAATGGTATGTGTTTATCTACATTCTGCAGTGGTGAGAGCTGCTGTCGAAAATATCCACCAGTTGGCTGCGGCCGTAAAGTTCATAGGCCATTATCATCACTGTAACTGGCATCATCAGTGATGTGTTAGCCATATTGGACACAAATGTAAAATTATGTCATATGCATGACTTGTTTTTTTTTTATTGGGTGATGACTGTTTTGCATTGATTTACATCCACGACTTGGTTTCTTTACAGTGAATGTGCAAATTCTTTGCTTTCAAGACTTAGCATTCATAAAGTTTGACATAACTAAGGGATGTCTGAAAAAAAGAAGGTAAAGGAATAGGCTCAGTTGATTTTCAAATCATTTTAATCATACACACAGGCCAATTGTTTTTATTTTTTTTTCCCTTTTTTTAGCAAACGTAACTCTAGATTTAACACTTGAGCCCCACCTGCTCTGTTATTAAAGGTACATTTTATAAAAAATATTTTTTTTGAAATCTCAAATTTGACCAATGGAATCAATTAAGTATTATCCTATTCTAAATTAGCATAAAGTAGAAATGGACACTGCTACATTTAAACACATCCCATGTAACCACTTTTCCTGATCCCATACCAAATTGCTCAGTAAAAAATGTTCACAAAAAACACAACAACATGCATACAAAACTTTTCCGAAAGTACCAGAAGTAAAGACGCTGCTGTCATTTAATTTGTCATAACCGTTTTGATCCAATATGGCCATTGTATTGATTTAAAAAAAAAAAAATTAAAAAGTATAGCTCCATGAAAGGCAAAAAAAAGAGCTGTAAAATTCCTGCTCCCAATTAGTCAAAAATACCTTTCCAAGATTTTTGTTTTTGCACAGGAACAGTGAAATTTTGTAATGAGAGCTCCTGCCTCTAAGCATATACAGGTTTTTATAAAAATAAAAATAAATAGACAAGTTATTTACACAGTGCGTAGTAATATACATAATGGGGATGGTATGCAGGGTGATATGAATATGAATTAGTTAGCAGAAGTGTACTTTGACTGAAAAGCAGACCCGAATGCAATGATCTTGATGCAGAAGCAACTACAGTTAGATTATCTGTAGCATCCCAAATTAGTGTAATCTGCATGATCGGTTTAATTCAAAGTTACACATAAACCTACTGCCTTCGCAAACAGGAAATCTGATGCCTCAACAGAGTTAGTCCATGAGACTTCAAACTGTTTTCAATAACTGTAACCCCTCCTCATCAAATATGATAAATAATTTACATTTAGGAAGACATTGGCCACCTTTTCATATCATGGGAAAAAAAAAACTGCGGATGAGTCACGAAATCCATGTTATCTTTGCCAGAGAAGCGTCCTTCAGAGAGTAGTCACAGCTTATAAATCTCAGTGGAACCTCCAAAAATGTCACAGTAAATTGTCCATGACAGAGATTGTCTATTATTGTCACATTACGACAACAGGAAATCCACCATCAGATAAAATGAAATTATCATACTCTCTCTCACACTCTTTCTCTCTCTCTCTCTCTCTTCCAGTAACTGATTTTTAAATTCCCACACTCAAACACAATAAATCCTCCCACAACAATATTTCCATTCATGGCCCTGCAGATCACATTCACGTAAGCTATGCATTTCTGACGTTACTCCTTTTTACAACACTCTCAAAATCCAAATTCCTCATCGCTGGAATTTCTCCTATCATTCAAATTACCAGCTAATTTTTTCCGCCCCGCTCAGAAATAAACAATAGCTGCTTTTCATACCTCAGATTGCCAGAGAGGATGAGAATGGTTTGGTGGCATGCGATATCATCAGGTGAGAGATTAGGGTTTTCGTGGAGAACAAATTATTGCTCCTGCAGAGGCTGGTGAACTAGACCGTAACGGTGGAAGACGAATTCACGTATTACAGCACGATCACACAGTCAACCACAGGTGATATCTTACGCCAAAGACCATGTTGAACAAGGGTACATGTTGTACCCTTGTTCTCTCAATTTTCTTCCGTGTCATTGTAAATTGTCTCCCAAAGTGTGCCTGACCTAACATACTCTCTGACCAGCAAAGTCAAATTACAGGGCAGCATTGGCTTTCCAAGAAACATCCATTTCACACAACAGCATAGCCTTTCGGTCACCGCCGCATTTGCACCGATGTGGCAGAGCACAGTATATTCCCAGACGGCGCTCTTGATGTCAAATTGAGTCGCTGCTTCATGAACACAGGAAAGCGGGAGAAAACTGAGATGACTTCAAATGCCAGTCAGGGGTGGCCATTCAAAAAGGGATCATTTAGTTTCATGAAGCTCAGAAGGAAGGTTTTTTTTGGGGGGGGATTATGTCCACAACTTTGGGTCAAATAATACCTTACTGCCCCCCAGTGGTTAAGGGACAAATCCGGATGACCTCAGAGGCTGACTTAAATGACCTATACAAAAGTTGACATGCGTTTGCAAATGTTTCTAATATGCTCTGCTGTCAGAGTTATGCAGGAATATGGCTGAACAGAGTGCAAGTGCACTGATAACATGTTACTATCTTACAAATTAGTCATCAGTGTGTTTGCAGAAGAAGTCAGAGAACAATGACCTGAAACGGCATGATCAGGCAAAACGTATGTTCCTGTTTGACTCAGAGTTTGGATCATTTTTTACAGATGTGTTTTTTAATATTAAATATAACTTCTGATATTACTACTAATAATAATAGTTCTAATTTTCATTGAAGGTTAAAAATAAAATTGCAAAATTTCGTTTTTTTTTTTAAAGTGCAGTGTGTAATGCTGAATATACACTGCTCAAAAAAATAAAGGGAACACTTAGAAAACACATCCTAGATCTAAATGAACGAAATATTCTTATGAAATACTTTGCTCTTTACACAGTTGAATGTGCTGACAACAAAATCACACAAAAATGATCAATGGAAATCAATTGTATCAACCCATGGAGGTCTGGATTAGGAATCACACTCAAAATTAAAGTGTAAAAACAAACTCCAGGCTGATCCAACTTTGATGTAATGTCCTTAAAACAAGTCAAAACGAATCTGTGTTGCTTCCTGAGTGGACACTATGATTTTACAGAACTGTGATTGACTTGGAGTTACATTGTGTTGTTCAAGTGTTCCCTTTATTTTTTTGAGCAGTATATTTACAGTGTGTACAAAACTGCTTAATATGCATTCATAATCTAAGAAAAGTCCTAAATGACTTATGTTGATTGCCATAATAGACTCGGTTCTCTGGAACCTTTGCACTCAGGGCCGTGGCTGGAAAACTTTGGGAACCCCAGATTTACAGAGGAGTACGTGGTAACATGCACACATGACTCTGACTTGATCCAATCCTCTCTGACACACAGAGCGCAGTCTTTTGCATCAGCTCTTCAGAACACACAAAGCCCTAACTGTGTTCACTGTGGACTGAAAGAACAGCTGCTCACATGTCAGTTCCAAGACTGTGTAGCACACTGTCGGCTGAAAAAGGCCCCGTGCTGCAGGTGCCGGGGTCCGGGTTGGATTCAGGGCTGCGTGGCACAGGTGGGCTCTGCGGGGCAGGTGCACATCCATATGGCAGACAGTAGTGCGAGAAGAACTCCGATCAGGCCGTGCCAATACAGCAGGTGTTCCTGCACCCTCCACCGTGAAAGTGACTACATGAGATTATGTATCGCGCAGCGACATCTTTGTTGTTCTCTGCCGCAGTGTTAAAAAGCATACGACTGGAAAAGTCACGCCTTAACGACACTTTCATTGAATTCCTGAAAATTTTATCACGTAGATTGTCTTAACTGGCGATTAAGACGCAAACTTTCATGAGTGTCCCCGTAGTTAATGTTTAGACGGGCTAGACCTGCTGCGATATACACAGCAGGTGGCAGGGGCGCCGGGCTGAAGGTCAGCTCACATGTGCTGTTTGATCTTTTCCAGCATAAAGGGAACAAAATGACATGAGGTAAACCAAGGGTTACGTATGCAAGTGGACTCGCGGCGTCCGATGCACTTCGCAGGGGCCAAAACGATCACCTTTGAATGGCAGCTGATGGTGACGGTTAACATTTGTTTAGTTGAGATCGGAATTAGGGTCCTGGGCCAAGTATAAGAGCACCCATCATCAGCTATTATGGTTATGGAGAGGAATTGCATGTCCCATGATGATATTAAGTCTGTGTGTGTGTGCGTGTATGTAAACCATTTGTGAGAAAGGTATTATTAAGAAGACCAGGATTTCCAATCAATAATAAAATGTTGCCCTAACCCTTACTAATAAAACTGTTTCTCCTTTCTGCATGCAATGTTAGGATCTTGCAAATTCCCCTCTCGTGTTTTTGAGGCTAGCCTGTTTAAATAGTATTGATGGTTAGAATGGCATGATGCCAAAATAAAGGCTATTTTCCCAATTATTCAAGAAAGTTCAAATCTGATTTGTTATGATAGCTCATGTACTTTATTCAACCTTAAATCTTAAAAGTTGTGTGTCTTTCAAACGCAATTATTGTGCTTTTAAATTCCTCAATGTCACCATGTCAAATTGTCCAAGCTTGGTTTGGGAAACAAAATTAGACCACATTTTATTGATCTAAAGAAGCAAAAAGGTCTGTCTTGGAGAAAAGACAGAACTATAAAACTTGGCGAGATATCTCCCTCTTTCCCTCTGCAGAGAATTACACAGATGCTTTTAAATCATTGTAATTACATGATTGATGGTGGTGGTGTTTTAATCACACTTCAGACTCAATGATTTGATATGCACCAGTTTAAAAATATTTTATTCTTGGGAGTAAATCCTTCAGGCTATACATGTGACATTTTTTTTCAACCTTAATTCGATGGCCAGTTTAAGTCGATGTGGACGAAGTTGTAGTTTTTTGACTCATCTATGACCTCTTTTTCAGGACATCTTTATATGGGGCAGAATTAATCAGAGCGATGATGTATGAACAAGTTTGTAGACAAAACACTGAAAAGCAGTCAGTGACCGAAAGACCGTTTTCAATGATGTCTGAGACCTTGTCTTACAGCTTTAATAAGAAGACAAGTTCTACAAACACAACAAAAATAGCACACAAAGTCTGCACATGGATACATGGATACTTATGAGAAGCATTGTTGACCGATCACATCCCTATTTATAATGGGCCACTCACCTGACCCCTTTTTGCAAATCAACTCCGTCAGCCAGCTTTGTACAGCATCATGCCACGTTTCATAATTGGGATTTACCCCAAAATAGTTAATCAACACTAACGGCTCAAATAGCATCATGTTACTAAACAAATTGTTCTTGTGTAAACGTATATCGAATATCTGCTGGAAATCCGACAAGCTTCTAATAATGTGACCCTTGTCACATGCATAGACACATATGCAAACCCGCAAATGCTCTTGCCAAAGAACTCCACCTGCTCTCTCCAATCCTTTCCAGCCATTTTCGCTGAAGCTGATTCTGGCCAAATCCTGCTGCTGTGCTGGCGCTGCTGAGCTCCACTCAGTGAAAGGGAAGATATTTTGTTCTGCTGCCCAGAAAGACTTCACGATCTGACACAGAAACATTACAAATGGAATACAGGGAGACCGATAAAAATACAGTGAGGCTATGACCACACACACACACACACACACACTCAAAAGATGTACAGTAACTCTGTGCAGGGGTAGATGTGGCCAAGTATTGAGTTGGCTCCAGGTTGTAAAGGATTAGTCAGCACAATGCAAAAGGGAGAGAAAAGGTTGTGTGTGTCAATTTTTCTGCTAGTCAAAAAGGAGAACGGAGAGTCAATGGGAAAGAGTGAGATCATAACTGTGAATGTGTGTGTGTGTGTGTGTGTGTGTGGCCGCTGTCTATGTGTCTGAGTGTGTATGAGAAAGAGAGAGAGACAGAGTAGTATTGGCTGCAGCCTCTGACTTTGACCCACACAGGCTGCCAGTTGGCAGCCCACAGCCTGGCTCATTGCCACGCGAACTCTTTGCCTCAGCAACGTGCAGCTTGCCTCGTACGCAGCAGCGTCAGCGTCTCTCCGTTGCATCTGTTTAACAACAGCAGCCACTGCTGGTCAAATCAAGACATTCATTCATAAAAAAAATAAAATATAAAAAAAAAAACAATTAGTAACAGTATTTCTCATGAATGAGTGCCATTTTCAATATTTAACTGAAAATATTAACTGAGAATATGAACTTAATAATTTGAACCTCTAGTCTCATAACAGACGCATTTTCAAGCAAAACCAAATTGAATTTTAAGAATTAACTTTAAATAAATGTCATATTTTGACCAAGAATACCTGAAAAGCCAATTGTCCAAACTGAATTGTGTCATCTAGGTTATTTTGATCCTTGCCTTTCAGCCATGTCAAAATGTCATTACATACACTGTTTCTGTGTGTGCGTACAGTGAACAACCACACACAAACACACATATAGTTTCCTGCTCAAAATTCTATTAGGATTAGTGGATCCGTGTATGAATCAGCAAATTCAACAGTCCCCAGCCTAACCTGATGGGAAAAAAAAAATATTGATCATACTAATGACAGAAGTGACTCTGCTTTAGTTACAGGGATGAGGGTTTTGAATGGAGTGATGTTAAAGATCTTTTCATAACAAAAGCATTTTTAGTCTGATGCCTTATCATGTTTGATAAGGGGGGGGGGGACTCAAAGGTGTAAATGACTGGAGAGATGCAAGAAGAAAATCAGAGGGGTAGGGTAGATGGACTGGAACGCTCAGTCGAGTAACCGCGGTGCAGCTGACCAAAGTGGAACACCGAGGGAGCAAGGTAGCTCGACAAAGAATAATTCGGGCAGAAGCAACACCAAACACTCAGACGACTACAGCAAATCTTGAGACCACGTTGGCAATTGTGGCTTGGGATCCCACACTGGAGAAACTGGCGGTGGCCTTGTTTTGGGCTGTGAACATGGAAGTGGTACTGGAGACATTGTCTGGAGCTTGCTAGTGAGAGCTTCCAAAGAAAAGCAGCTTGGAGCCAAACATTAGGGAATATCATACTGAGAAAAGTAGTTCAAACAAAGTCCCAGACAAAGCTGTTTGAGCTGCAAGGCAAGAGTCCCAGCCACTGCACCACCGTACTGCTGTTACAAAGCTGAACTGGAGAAAAGAGGCTTGCTATTTTCATGGCCAATACCACCATGGAGTTACAGTATTTCTCCAAACGTCTATTGGGAAGATAAGCAGGACACAAAACTCCCCAGCACAGCATCGCTCCAGGACTTTCTCCAAAAAGAGCTGCCTACGCTGTTGGATCCATGCTTGGTAGAAGTCAAGTATTACATTCATGAGGGGTGAAGAGGCAACTATATTGCAAGAAAGATAAAGGACAATGACTAGCCAAAAACAAGGACTACAAATAGAGACAAGCACTAAATACTTTGCAAGAACAACATGACACAGCCATGGGGGAAGGTGATTGGAGGAGCTAGGATTCAGGAAGGTTTATCAGAGTATACTTTGTACAGACACGACCGTTTTGCACGGGGTTTTCCATGGAGGAAACAAGAGTATTAATTCACAGGGGTATAACTTCAAGGAATCCTTTCTCTGTTGGAAGTACAGCATCCGCATTCCTGGCAGAACCTCAGATACATTTCAAGCAGGTGCTGAGCTCCTCCACGGCTGCTCTTTTGTCACAGATTTGGTTTATCTTTAAATTGCAATAATGGGGAGGATAAAGGAACCTCAAGTCCCGTTGGTCATTTCACCAAATTGCACTAGTGTCTGCTGACCATGGCACCGGGATAAGATTCAGCACCGCCAAGAAGAGGCCATGGTACTATCCTGAAAATCAGATGATCGTCCACACCGGTTGCAAGAGAAGCACTGCTCCATGGGAAGGACTTAATGTATTTTGGAGTCTTGTTCATAACTTGGGGTGGGATAGGCCAGGGTCTGGAATTGGGCGTCAGTGTAGCATACACAATAAGGCAAGAACTGTATGGGTCAGTTGTAGAGAAGGAGCTGACCAAAAATGCTCAATTTACAACTCCATTTATGTCCCAACTCCAACCTATGGTTGTGAACTCTGGGTCAGGGCTTGGCGAGTGATGTCTTCGATTCAAGTGGCTAAATAGACTTTCTTCTGCAATCTTGTTGGACTAAGAGTTAAAGCTCTGAAAAGGATGGCTCATGGCCATCGTTCTCCAAAGGCGCTCCAGGCAACTCCACCTGGAAAGAGGCCTCATGGTCAACCCAGAACACAATGGGAGGATTAAACATATCATCGGACCTGGTTCTTCAGGAAGAGCTGAGGAAATGATGATTGATTGAGTCATTACCAAACTCAAGAAAAGAGATAGACAGAAAACAGATGAGACAGGAAATAAAGTACAATTTGACACACAGTAAACAAATCAAAGTAAAAGGCTACAGACCGTACCACTTGACAAAGACAGGGAAATAAGTCCAACCGGGAACAAATAAGGTCATGGGAAATTCACGGCTAGCAGAAGAAGTATACAGACGGGGAATTACATATAAGACTACAACAGAACACACTATTCAAAAGTCTTAATACAAAAGTCCACAAACTAAAACGCCCAAAACTTAGGTCTCAATGAGATCATGAGCAAAATGAACACACGTGGCACTGAAATCAAACCATACTGATGACTCATTCCATTCTTTCAAAATGACTAGTATGAATTAAAAACTCATATTGGTCAGAAAATTTCCACACCATAGATACAGTATGAATCAATTAATACTCTTTCATGCTTTATACAGATAATGAGAAGCAAAATTATAACTGACTTGAAACTCAAATATTTTTCTGCACACTTATCAACAGCAACAGGAGGGATAACATTTGAAACTGAAGACGTTAATCTTCTCTGAATTGATATTGTTGGAAGACACAAAGTTAAAAATCACAAACGACATCGCAGTCAGTCATCAAAGAAATACTGTAGTTAAGATCTCTAGTGTGGCATAAACTGCTTCATTTCTTGCCCTACTTGTAAATGCTGAACATTATGCAACAAGTCCCACAACTCCAAGTGTATACATGTCTTACATGGAGATATATTCACATATACAGCTGAAATAACAGGATCTCTCCACAAACAGCAGGACATCTGGGCAGTAATAATGACCTATAGGCCAAGAGAGGACAGCACAACCTAACCAGCACGATCCGCAGGAGGAACGCCATCCTTCGCCTCTCGTTTGACAGAATCCAGCCGAATAGGGAAATGTATTTTAAGCCGGGGTGTCGGGAACCTCAAGCTGGAGCAAGTAAAAGGGAAAAGACATCAAGAGAAGAAAGACTGAGGTTGAAAGAGAAATGTTAAGTGTTTGCTTTACAGAAAAACCTGAGGTTTCCCGTCTGGAACTCCAAGGAAAATCTCCACTGTCAGGATATACGGAAAAGCAGAAATGGAAAAACTCAAGTAATGAAAGCAGAACTTTAAAATGTTAAAGCAAGAAACTAAATATTTGATCACAACTCACTTAAAGTAATTCATTGACTGTTTGGTGTAGGATATTACACCATGTTGATGGGTGTAGCAATAATATCTGCTTAAGCTGTAAATGGTTAGTAGATCCAGCAGCATGGGATCTGTAAAGAACTGCAGGATGATGATGACATGAGTCAGTAGACAGGCACGAGCAGGAGCGTTAATTCTTAGTCAAAGGCAAAAATTAGGCTAAGTTCCATATTCTTCTGAGGGTTGACCCCTTTTGACACCATGTATGTATCGTGACCTATATGCAAACTCCTATGCGTATCCTTTCAACCCTATAAGCGCAGTCATCCAAGACCTTTTCTAGGTTGGATACGAGACGTGCGCCAGAGTGCGACCACCGGCGTGACATCGACGCTAAAAGGCGGGAGGGGAGTCGGAGGAAGTAGGGGGGGGGTCAACAAAGCTGAATCATGGGAGTTGGTGCTCGTGGAAGATGGGAGGGTGCACAAAGACAAGATTGGCAACTGTGCCTGTCTGCAGCTGCGAGCCTACGTGAGCACCGGCAGGAACACTCTGCCTCCTTGACGCATCCCCCTCCCTTACCTGTTCCCTCGCTAAGAGACTTCTGACAGCCCCCCCATTATGTTGTACTGAAATCCACCTTGCGCACTCGCTATCTTCACACCCTCCCTTCTTTCCCACGTCATATTCCCAAATGTCTGGGACCTCGACAGCGTGAGATGCATTGAATTGGCCAGCCAATTGATATCCGAGATGAATGAAGAGGAAAGAAAGGAAGACAAAGATTCCCTTTCCCACACACACACACTCACACACACACCGAAATACACATGACTGATCTGCTTGAAAATGACCTAGAGAGGTATGCTTATGCCCATGCCACTCAGAGCAAGTTTTATCATGTCACACATACAAACATGCCAACGCACACACTCATGTGACCGCTCTAGTATCTTGATACCGTATGCAAACATGTGATTTCGAGGTCAAGGTCAGAGGTAAAACTGTGCAGAAAACGTTCAGCTGAATGGAACAACGGCTGGGAGAGAGAAGGGGGGAGTAAATATGAGAAGGCAGAATGAATAAAGTGAGGAAATAACGATAAAGGCAGTACAATGAAAAACGTTAAACAATTTTGTGCAAGAGTGGAAGATTTGAGAGAGGACAATGAAAAAAAAAAGATAAAGGAACACAAAGAACACTGTCTGTGCTTGTGATAGTCAGCAGGTGTATTTTTTATTTTTTTTACTTTAGATTTTACAAGGGGGACCCAGTTATCACATACGCAACGCCTGAAGTGCAACACTGACCTCTATCGGCTTCAAGTTTCATTTTTCTTCATTTACACCGAGTTACCATGTCACAAGATATTATATGAAAAGCTATTTTTGCCATCTGATCGACAAAGTTATCGTACACTTTTTGCAGCAGGAAGGATCTAATGGTAACCCAAATATTATGGGGAATTTGTTGTGAACTAGTCAGATGCTGATTTTCTTGAATGAAATTGGACCGGATGGCGTTTCTCTTGTGTTGGTTATAGTCCGAAAAGTAAACATAACTCACAAAGGTAATGATACATTTACTCTAGTTAATCTTTTCATGATAATGGTTTCATGTGGAGAAAGCGGTCCCTTTTTTAAAATTGCAAACAAATCAGTAACTAACTGGGCCAGGATTTCTGGAGATGTATTTACATTTTGTTTGCTTTTCCTTAAGTGAGTTTCTATCAATATTACAGAAACCAGACAGTTACGCTCTGCAACCCCAAATTAAGCAACTCACAGACAATCTACATGGATAAATGCCTTTTAGAAGAAGAATAATTTAGATTTGAACATGAGTTTCTGGAGTTTTCTGAGTTCTTCAATAAATAATACATAATATGGTTTGTGTAATGAACAAAGAAAGATTGGCAAGCTGGAACAGTGTTGTTAGTTGCATTATTTTTGCTATTATGAATCTGTACATATGACTGATTTCAGTACGAATACCACCACATACGATTGTCCTAACTAATAAGAAAAGCAACAAGTTAAACATTAATATTCCTTTCAGAAAGGATTAATTTAAGTTTTCAAGTGATGAACTGAAACCATCATCTGTAGAAATATTTCCAGCTTTATTCGAGAATTGCAAACTTCTTTTACTGCATTGGTGAAAAATCACCAAAAAATGAATCATGGTAATAAAATACACAGGACATTCACAGGCTGCGGTGCGTTATTCAGTCAGACACATTTCTTTCAGAAAAAAAAGAGCCTCGCATTTGTAATCCGATGAGTGAACTCGTGATCCAGATAATTCTTTTTCATTTAAAACCACTTGGCAACATGAATCAGGCCCATCACATTAATTGTGATGCCTATTGCTTAGTTAGCTGAAACCCATCGCTCCCTATTTTATAAATCAACGATTTAAAAAAAAAAATCATTTAATTAAACAGTGAGATATAGAACATAGCATCTCGATCACAATAGAAAAAGAAACAAACAGAACAAGACTAAAACGTGAATGCACCTCTGTGAAACTGGCTTGACAGCGCCTTCCGTCCTTCTTGGTTTTTATCTACTGCCATAAAAAAATAATATCTTTATGATAACAAGCTGACTTAAAACCGCTTTTGTGGCATTGGCCAACAAAGTTGGGATTAAATCAAATCAACATCTTGGGTAAAAACATGAGTTTGGAATCATTTTTTTACTGCTTTTGATGAAACTGATCGTCATTAAAGAAGGATTTAAAACGTGGCGCAAAATGTCGATCCCTGAGTGCACAATGATTCAATATTCGACCCCCAAGTGCTACTCAGACGCTTAACGGACAACAAGACAGTGACTTTAACTGAAATGCCGCTCGCATTTTACGTTGGGTTTGTTTTTTTTTTTGCACTGAGGAAGAAATGGCGAGCTGATTAGAGGAAGATCGGGTTGAATCTGCGAGCCCGTCAGAGGAAGATGGCGGGGACTGCATTTTCCTGGTCATTGTGGGCGAGTCTGGTGACACCGTAAAAGAGCCGGTGGATGTTGTGTTTAGCAGGTGCAGACACGTACCACATGACCACGCCTGAAGGGTTGACTGACACCACGAACGAAGTGGAATCTTTCAGCGTGCTGGTCTCGTAGGTGAAGACATTCATGATCTAAGAGTTAAAAAAATGAAATGTAAGCAAAGTTTTTTCCTGCCCCTTTATTATTACCGGTTTTATCACTGGCAGGCATCCGGCTAAAAAAAATTTCTCAGTGGGGCCGAGAATTTTCCAGAGCTATATATCCTTTTGTTGATTTATTTTCAGTGTGAGTAGAGGTTAAAAACTGAGAAATTAAACTATCACATTCATTCACACGACATCTCGGGCTGACCTTGTAGCTTCCAAGGGTGTAGTTGAGTTTGCTGAGCGATGTTTGGTAGCGGTACGGCATGTCAGTTCTCCGACTGAAGAAGACCAAGGCGCTGGCACCGTCTGACAGGGGACGCCAAAATACCTCGATGCCGTTTGTCTCCTAGGGATGAAATAAAGGAAACGACACAAGACGAATGAAACGGACGTCAAGGTAGCGACAACTGTAAGACATTAACGCCAGAGCATTACCTTTACGATGCGGCGACCCTGAATGCCCAACAGGTCCTGGTTGATGCTGATGGCCAATTTGTTTTGCAAGATGTTGCGGGCGTCGCTGCTAATGGTGCGCAGGTCGTTGGACATGAACAGAGGCGCAGCCATTATACACCACAGAGCCATCTGAGAGCGAGACTGGTCCAGGCTGAGGCCGAAGTCACCGATGATCAGCTGTTTTGATCAATATCACACAAATGAGAAAGAATATATTAACCCTCATATTATGTGAAGGGTCAATTTGACCCATTTCACCCATTGACCCAATGGGTCAAATTGACCCTTGACATAATATGAGGGTTAAAAGAAAGCCTGTGGGGACAAAATTTGGCATTATTTCCTCTAACAAAGGCTAGTATAAATGTAAACATCCAACACTTTAATACTAGATATATTGATTATTACTGATCAGACCATGTCAGGGTCGTTCCATCTTCCGGGTCCAGCGGCAGGGATCAGTTCATTCTGGTTTTCAAAGAACCAATCCACAATCTGCAGCACGCTCTGCCAAGAGTCCTCGATATCGCCATAGTTACGCCACAGGTTGCAGATCTCGCCCAGCTGAGTGTAATTCACCTAAGACAACACGTTAAATTGGAAAACGTATAAGCTCGTGGTGGTTAAGCTAAATGTGTCAGAATTTTGGACTATACCTTAGGTGGCAGGCCGCCTTGATAGGCGGGCCAGCTGCAGGAGTAGCCAATGGGACGGCCGGTAGCATTCAAAGCCTTTGACATTTTAGGGTAACCTATGCGAGAACAAGACACAGATCAAAATCTACTACACCGGAATGACAACGCACTCACTTCCCCCCTTTCCTTACCTTGCTCTTGCTCTGTGCTGTTTGAGTAACAGCCATCATATTTAAACATATCCACCTCCCATTCGGCAAAGGTCTTAGCGTCGATCTCGATCTTGTCCAGCGGTGTACCGGGGTAGCCGCCACAAGTGTGCGTCCCCATGTCCCCGTAAATGCCAAGCTTTAGACCTCTGGCGTGCATGTAGCGCGACAGCTTCAGGATTCCTCCTGGGAACCTTACAGATCAAGTACAATGACGTGATATGCTGGTGTGCACGAAAAAAAAAACACAGATAGAAGCCAAAGAGACGGACACGATACTGTGTGAAATAAATTTGTCATAATAAAATGATAATTAGTGCTGTGAGATATGATAATACATATCAAGTGAGGATTTTGAATTTGTATTGACTGACATTTTCCTCCATGTGTTCATCACCGCTCTCAAACTACTTTGCAGTCGCATTTGATAATAGATAAATTAAAGCTCGGCTTATCTTTCCATTGCTTAGTGTCAAATGGAGAAAAGACAAAGTGCAGTACATTTGGATTACTTCATGACATTATGACCTTTTACTTCTTCGGGAGGGTCAAAGATAAAGCTGTGCTTTTATTGTTTTTCTGTGACACTTGTCTATGGTACATCATAAAGTGCACATTGGCAAAATTACAGACAAATGTTATCTGGGTCATATGACCGTGACCGTCACATTGTCTGACAGCTCACTTGATTTGGCGTCTACCTCCGAACGCACAGCCCTACCTCTTGGGGTCAGCTTGGAGCCGCCCCTCTTTGTCTCTCTCCATGGAAGCCCAGCAGTCGTCTATGTTGACATAGACATAGCCGAGCTCCCGCCAGCCGTCCTCGGAGAGTCTGTCGGCCATGTCAACGAACAGATTCTCACTGGATGAGAGACATTGGAGTGAAGAGGAAAACGTTTCACTTAAAAAAAGAATATTGAGTTTGCACAGATAAGGATCATATGCGCGGCATTCAACGTTAGGAGCACTGAGATCAGTTGGTTCACTGTTTCTTCTACTGTCATTTGCAAAGTAAAAGCATTTTTGTATGCATTTTGGCTATAAAACAAAACTGGAAAGAGGCTTCATAATTCAAAGTGAATGCAGAATAACTTTGTTATTCAGTAATGCCAGATCTTCACATATTACATGAACTGATGTGGCTGTTGGTCCATATTTTCAAAATATAAAGGCTCAAAATCTTATGAGGCATGAGGTTCTAGCACAGAAACCTAGTTCAGGCCCTAAACCACAACAAGCGTGACTCTATTGTGATTATTTTTTTCAAAGTGCTTGTAATACTGATAATAATTTCATCTTGCCTGATGCAATTTTTGGGGTCGTAATCACAGTCGATATCACAGCGAAAGCGTTCCCATGCCAGCCATCCCATAGGAGGCGTCCTCATCAGCCCGTTGTCCAGAGCAAAGGTGGCCACAGAGAGCGCCGACACGAAAACAAGCACCGCCGAATGCATTCCTGCAAAATAAGGAAAAAACAAGGTGGTGAAGGTCATCAGCGGTGGGTGTGTTTGAGCTCAACTGGTTGGGAGATTCACAGAGACAATTTTGCTGTGAATAAATCTTCCGGGACTGTTTTTGCAAACCCACTTCACCAACTTTAAAAAGAAAAAAAAAAAAAAAACATTGTATGGGAATGAATGCAATGAAAGTCACATGACAAATTTTAAAAACAACCTAAATGGTCTAAAAATGTAAGAAAAAAAAAAAATCAAAATTAAGCTAAAAAATAATTTTACCTCAGTGATATACAATTTCTAATTAGTAATTCATTATTACGTGCATTTACCTACAAGTAAGTTTAAAAACAATATTTTTTAAAGGATTTCATTTTTATGGTTTCTTTGCGGTAAAAAAACAAAAAGATTCTGAAGATAAATAATTGCAGTCATTGGTGATTAATGTTTAAAACGCCTAACAGTAAAGTTTTTTTTTTGTTTGTTTGTTTTCTGAGTTTATTTTTTATTTTTTTTTATTGACCATAAACAGTACAGACAAATATACATATGTACAAATAAACATGACAAGGCTGAATCGAATGTCAATGAAACAACCGGGGATGAGGGAGCAAAGGACATAAGGACGTTCATTCTGAATGTAATCAAAAGTTAATAGTGTTAACGGTTTGTGAGAAATTTTTAATGCTAGACACAAAAGAAAGTAAAAGAAAATAATTTAAAAAATAGATAGATAAATGAAATAAAAGAAAATAAATTAATCAATTTAAAAAAAAAAAAACCTGCCAGGGGAATATAACATATATTTAACTTGGTGGTTCACAAGAAGTCTCAGACATCAAATTGTATATTTTTTGGTTATTAGATTTTTCCATAAGTTTTAAGGATTTTTTTTTTTTATGTTATTCAAAATCGTTTATAAAGAACGTAAAATTGGGGTAACACATTTGCATTCGGTTTTAGTGAATGAAGAACTCGGCCAGGCCTAAAATAACATTGACACATAGGTCATCTCGCCTAACAGTAAAGGTATTATTAGGCAGTAATTAGAATGGCGGTTCATGTAAAAAACAAAACAAATGAAATAACAAACCTCTAACACAGAACACCGTTCAGCTCTGCGTGGATTTTCACAAAATGACCCCGGAAACTCACCGGCTGCCAGTAACAGAAGCAGAGTTTGCAATGGACCCGAACCTTGAGGGCGAATCTTGTGGAAATTTGTTGTCTGCAGGCAGCTGAGCTCGGTGGGAATGAAAACCACTCAGGATCAGGAAGAGGAAGCGGCGGTCATGTGACACGCGTGGGTCAGCTGACAAGAAGGAGCCGCATCCCGCCTGTCGGTGTTTATCCGTCCTTTCCACGGAGTTTAACTCAGCATGTATGAGTGGTTCTTAAAAGAAATTTAAACACGTCCCCTCTCCTTGAAAAATAAAAATAAAGATAAAAAATAAATAAATAGAATCTGCGTTTTTATTTTCATATAATTTACACGAACAGTCAAAAATAATTTAAATCGACAGTTATACGTCTCACCGTGGCGTCTTTCCCTGGTCAAAAAAGAATAATGATTACATAAAAAAAAAAAAAAAAATCTAATGTTTTTTTCAATTAACAAACAATGTTCTGGTCATGAATACAAAAAAATAAAATTTGTGGTAACTGATCCAAGTACGGAGTAGACTTTTACTTATTTATTTGTTGATTCATTTTTTTAATGGATAGGTCTCAAAATATATATTTTATATTGTATGTTTATATTGTAGATAAACAACTTTTGCTGCCATGCGGCGTCAGCCATTGAAACTGACTTTGTTGTTTTTTTTTTATCCAATGTTCTCTGTTGTAAAGTTTAAAGAACGGCGCTTATTATTAAAATGTAGTATTATTATTTTCTTACACAGGAACAAAACGTCACGCTGTTGTCAAAGTTATGATGACGTCACACCGGAAAAACTTTTTCCGAAAAAGTGAAACTTGCTCACCTGCGCTGCACTTTTTAGCGCCAAAGGCTCCACATGGCAGAGAGACACCCGGGTGAGGACAATAGTCGGAAAATACAAACATTTTTAACTTCGCCGCTGACTCTGTGCAACTTTAAATCTAGATTTGCAAAAGAAAACCATGATCGCATCTGCGGTGACACGGAAAAGGAAATGCGCATCGATTCCAAGGCAGTTCTGCAGAGGATTTGCAATAACACACATTATTATTGAAAGGAACACTTATTTTAAGGTGGTTGTAGTTTGGGTAGACCCCTTTCTACTGTCATCGCAGAAGATCTTCCCATTTCCGTAAAAAAAGAAAAAAAAAACATTTTCGATTCTGTCAGTTACCTTCATCCGTCATTGTGTAAAAAAAATACTAAGAATTCCGAACTTAATTATCTATATATATGAGCGAGCTTTACATGTGCTCCCATTGAGAAATAAAGATTTTTACTCAGGCGATGGGATTGAACAGCAAGGATTCAACCACCATGATTGAGATTTCTATCATAACATACATCGGTAACCAAGTTTTAAAAGGACTAATTTTGACTCCTTAGTTTTCAAATAAAGGATAGACTGCATTCAAACAGTTTATTCAAATTAACAATATTCAATGCCATCCGCATACATTTATGAGAGATTTGTTTTGAATTTTTTTTGTTTTTTTTACATAAGCCCAACAGTTTTATTGGGCCGGGTCTAAGATTGTTTCATTCTAATTTATAGCTTACCCAATGGACAGGTTTGCTCCAAAACAACTGAAACTTGTTTGAATTATTCTTAAGCACAAACACCCATTTTAATCGGCCTGTTAACAGTTTTGCCCTCATATTGATGTTGATTGCAGAGTATGGGTCTCTATTATAGCAGCTGTCGTGCGTGTTAGATTTTTCAAGTGTAATTCTCTCTTGTTAATTTAATCAAAAACATGATCGCTACGGGAGCAGAATGGAAATGATACAGTTGCATAAATGTACCCATGGATGTTATTGACCAGTACCCACTTCCGGTGTCTTAACCCGCCCCCAGGTGCTTTTGAAATGGTCAAGATGACCCTCGGAGTAGCCGCAGCGGGTTTGGCCTTTGGAGAGGCGGCATTGCTGGCGGTTGAACCCAAGCTGTCCGAAGGCGGCGTGATCCTCGGAGCTGCGACGGGAGCCGCAAGCCGAAGTGGATCCACAGGTGCCGGCGTGGTGACCGCCTGCTATGTGTTTTCCCTGGCACTTTTATCTCTTGGAAATGGCTTCCTCCTCGCCGCCCTGGTGAGAAATCTGATAAGTAAAGTCTGCTCGGCACAGGGCCGTTTGGTAGATGCCGCAACATGAGCCTCGATCGTGGCAGGTGCCACCGCTACTGGATTAACCTCCGGACTCCTTCCTTCGTCGCTCTATTTCATGAGCCAAGGGATTCTGGTCCTCGTCGCCTGCTCGTCCTCCAATGTAAATGACATAACCACAGCTCTTCTACTCATCTTCACCACTCTATACTGCAGTGTCCTCTTTGGAAGGATGGGGGTCGTAATTGGATTATTCGCCATGGGTCTGACCATCTCTGCCCTTTGCGTCCTTCGAAAGGTGCTGAGAGAGAGACTGGCACAAAGCCCCGACACCGGATTCGGTTGCGGACTTTTACGGAGGATATTTTTTTACTTCGTTATTGTGGGAATACTTGGATTTTCAGTCGGCATCGGGGCCGGCGAGGCAGGAGACAGAGTGGAGGCCGACGCGGTTTTGATACTCAAGTCGGTCTTCTGGGTGGCGTTTCTGTCCGCCGGGTTGCTCGGCACCGGTCTAGGAACAGTGGCGATGGCAGGGCTGGGGTCGGAGGAGGCTGGGAGCGTCTGTATGGGGGCTTCTGTGATCTTGATCCTGGTCATGAGGATCATTTTACAGTCTAGGTCTGCTCTAGGAGTGGGAAGCCCCGTCGGCGGCGGGCTGGGAGCCGCCGCTACTGCGGGAGTTTCGCTCGGAGCTTCGAGTGTCGCGGCCAAAAAGGCATTCAAGTCTAGAAATTCGTTTTTCACCATTCTAGGTGCGGTTTTCGTCAGCGCCGTCGCAGGCATGTAAGGACTAACGCCAAACGCAACTCTGTTAACTACATCGGAACTCGAAATCTCTTTTGTCGCCATCGGGGCGTTTGTTCTGGGTGCGCCAAAGAGCCCTTTCCACACCGAGGTGAATCTGCGAAGGGGCCTCCTCAAGGGGCCGGGGCTAATTCGGGAAATGGGCTTGGAGACGGTCACCGTGGCAGCGGCGCCTATCGGAGCCGGGGCGCTCGGGGCCGCAGCTTTGGGCACCGCGGCTCTTGGAAGATTGGGGACCATGGGAGTATCGGCGGCTGTACTGTTGGCTGTGGGAAGTACGTTGAGTGGGATGATTAGAAAATCAACAACAAACTCGCACAGAGACTGATCGATAGGGTACTAATCCGACTGAACCTCGATGACATAAAAAAAAAAAAAATCCTCCTGTCAGTCAAATATCACAAAGTTATACAAAATAAATTGTTTATCTTTATTGGGTGTGTATAAATTTGCAGAGACGATACCCTTCCTCTCTGTGATTAGTTTTTTTTTCTCCTTGACAACCCCCACCCCAACGCTCACCTCTTCGCATCACATTTCCCCAGACATGGTTGCGAGCTGGCAGCCACTTTGGTTTCACGGTAGCAACAATAACAGAGAGGTTGATGAGGGAGGAGGTGGGAGGAGACAAAGAGAATGAAACAGTGATGAAGAGAATTACATTAGATGAAAGAGAAGGGTCTTTTGCAGATTTTTTTTTTTTTTTTTTTTTTGGTTGTTTATGTTTACTCCAAAGTGGTCTACTATGAATTGGACCCCTGCACTGGACTGAACATCCACTTGTAAATGGGAGTTTTTTTTTTCTTGGGTACTGTGGACATCATCAAGAAGAGGAGCTTTCAAAGAGTTGTTTGTTTTTTTTTCCGCTGAAAGGACAGACACATTCTGCATTTTCAGTAAAATGGCCATTTTTATCAGAAAAACGGACCATAATGTTAGGACATGTAGAATGTTTGGCTGTAGAATGAGTCTTTCAAGCCCAGCATCTCAGTGTTACCCGACTTACTGTTGTGGATTCTTTTAAGATTTGATTTGTTTTAACCTGGATGGAGTCATTCTGGCAAAACATTTTCAAAACCTGCTGTCTAAATGGGATGCGCTGAGACTTTTTCGATGGTTTTCGTAAAGTAAAAACCAGGAGGGTGAAACCAGGATGCCTTCGAACCGGGTCTGCGCTTCGGAGTCGGAGCATCCCGCGGAATCGTCGACTGAATATCCGTGTCACCGCGTGGTGGATGCTGCGCCCCGGTCCCGGAGCCCCGGCCGGCCCGGCGCAGCGCGCCTCACCTTTACGCCCGGCTCTCTGGAGCGCATTTACCAGAGCTACTTCCGCCGGCAGAGGCAGGAGAACCTGCCGGTACTGGCGATATTCGCCGCTCTCTTCAACAGCTTCGTGATCGTGATGAGCGCGGCGGTGTACACCGGGGACAAGCTGGCCACGGTGGCCGTGGCGGCGGCGGGTCTGGCCGCGGACGCGCTGCTCTTCCTGCTGTGCCTGCGGCGGCTCCCCGCTTCGCCGGTGAGCCGCGGGGCGGTGCCTTACGCGCTGTGGCTGACTGCCACCGTGCACGTCCTGTGCTACGCGGGGCTTAACTACGAGCGTTTCTCCCACGCCAGTGACTCCGTGGGGTGGCAGGCGTTTTTCAGTTTCGCGGGTTTCCTGACTTTGCCCCTGGACGTGGTCCCGCTGATCCTCCTCTCCGGACTCTCCTGCGGGATCCACGTCCTGGTGCTCGGGGTGACGGTTGCACAAAGGCTCGACCACAACCTGCAGGGCCAAGTACTGGTGAGACAGGTAAATAAATAGTGACAAAAACATCAAATTAAGTGATTTTTCAAGGAATATCCTGCAGCTGAATGAACAATACAGTATCTCAGGAGCTCTTATACACTTTACTTGCAAGTGGCTGCAACACCATAGTGGCGTTTTGGACCTTTACTTGTAAATACGCGCATAAAATGATCACCTTTAACCCTAGAACACTAACGTCGGGTGATTTTCACCCACACAATTCTTGTCATGTGATTTTCATTGTGTTGCCATTGTGTTTTATGGGTCCTTGGGTAGCTTCAGGCTGCTCACTGATGTTATTAATTATATGTTTGTTTCCCTCCTCCCATCGGCCCATCTATAAATTGATAAAAACTGTATTTTATCCAGGATATTGTATTGGGTAAAATATACCCAACGTTAGTGCTGGTGTTACTTATTTTAACGTTAGTGTTCTAGGGTTAATGCCAAGTGTGAATAACAAGATGATAATATAATATAATATCTCCTACTGCTAATGTAATCTAGCAAATCACCAAAAGGTGCTTTAATGGTTCTTTGCAGTATAATGTAATGGCATGCATTTAGGTGATTATCATATTAGTGTTGTGTTGTTTTGAAAAAAATAAAAAAAATAGAAAATGTATTTCGAAATAAAATAGCATATGACTGTTGATGCAGTTCTGAAACATAAACACTATACAATGTGATCATTTTGTACTTCCACCGCATAACCATTATTATTTTTTGTTTTATTTATGTGCCAACAAATACGTTTCACAGTTTTTTTAATTTTTTTTTTTCTGTTCAAAGTAAAGTCCAATCAGTAAATGTTGAAAATCCTGTTAGAGCTGATTGTTTTTTCCCAGTATCTAAAAATGCAAGACGCGATACACAATGCACAAAAACTTCTGTCGACAGACTTGAGAAAAAAACGGCAAAGTCTATCATCTAATAAGAAAACCAACTGACATGTTTATACGTCTTTTTTCCCAGCTGCTGGCCAATGTGACGCTCTACCTGTGTGCGTCTGCAGTCGGCGTAGTGTCCTACTATATGGCAGACAGGAAGTACAGGACAGCATTTTTGGAGGCGCGGCAGTCGCTGGAGGTCAAGCTCACACTGGAGGATCAGAGCACCCAGCAGGTGGGGGAGAGGATTCAAGGAAACACACATACAAACTGCCTAATGAGGTGAAACAATTTTCTCATTTTGAGCACAAATGAATATATAATTGTAAAAAACACTCATCAGGGAAGGACACCCCGTGCTTCCTAATTACAGTGTTTTGCTCAGCTCACTGATAATAGGTTGATTAGAGAGCCTGTTGTTTTCAGCCACTGTGCTGATGGGACCTGCTGCAACACGGTCACCTTAACCTCTGTAGCAACCAAGAATTTGATCACTTTACAGCTCTAATTGGTCCTGTTTTCCCTCGTCATTTTTAATTCTCCCCATTCTAGTCAGGCTATTGTTTGTCGTCTTTTGTAACCAGTTTACGACAAGTCTCCATGCCAGGCACCTTCTTTGTTCATATAAATTGTGAGTAAACTGACAATGACACAATGTTCATCCTCAGCAGTTAATGTAATTTTTAGTTTGACATCTTGCCATTCTCGAAGCTAAACTACGAGATCAGTTTATTAAAATACAATATCATCAAACGCATGCACGGTTGCATACTCAAAAAGTGAAGCGTCACCCAAAATTATCTCAAAAAATCAAAATGCATCTGTTATTCAACTTATTTGATCACTTTACTATTGCTTTATAACATCATTTGAGATGCAGTGTCATAGGAGTGCCACTTAAAACTCAATGTTTTTTTATACGATCAGACATATGTGAGTGCAGATCTATGACTTAATTATTGATTGATTGATTATTATAAATGTAAAATAACACAATTTAATTTATAACATGAGGCCGGTAGCAAAGTTGAGAGGGGTATCACTGCCTAACAAAGCAGATATCAGTTTCCAATAGTAGTTTGTACAATTATGACTCACTATATGAATATATACATAGTGGAAAAAAATAATTCAAATATGCACAAACAAATACAATAAATGAATGAAATCAATTAAAATCAAAATTAACACAAAAACAGTAATTATGTGATAAATGTGCAGGTACACTACTTTTATTATCCATTCATATGCAGATTGCACTACAGGCAGGAACATCATTGTTTGATTAGTAGCTTTGGTAGTTTTTTTTGAAAAATATAACAATTCTGAAAATAAGCAGTGTACCACAGGTCATGAATCCATCCTTCCTTTCTTGTCATCCAGTTTGGGGATTTTATATTAGGAACGGTGAGGCAGAAGAAGGTCCATTTAAATGAGTGGAACTTTATTACACTGGTAGAAAACTAGAAGACCTGGCAGAACCAGACAACCATCATAATAAATAGGACTCCTGAGGCTTCCTTGGCTCCATCTGCCTCAGTCATGCATAGATAGATACTTGCACAGAAAAACAAGTACATGAAGACCATTTACACTTTTATATGTCTCATCACAGTATTTGTGTCCGTGTAGGAGGAATTATTATTGTCCATCTTGCCCAAACACATAGCTGATGAGATGCTACAGGGCATGAAGAACAAGGCTACTCAGAGTGAGGTACAGCAGCAGCAGTTCAACACGATGTACATGTATCGCCACGAAAATGTCAGGTCAGGATCAAACTTCTTGGGGTAAAAAAATGTGATTGATATCTTTATCTACCCTAGGAAATTTTCTATTTATCATCATCCCCTGCGTCTTTCACTGTTTTGTAGTATCCTGTTTGCTGACATTGTTGGATTCACCCAGCTGTCCTCAGCCTGTAGCGCCCAAGAGCTCGTGAAGCTGCTCAATGAACTCTTTGCCCGCTTCGATAAACTGGCTGAGGTAGGGTTTCCAATTTCCCTTTTTTCCGAAATTTTGATGTTCGTTCTCCTTTGTATAGTTCTTTTCATGCTGTCTGATGACTCGGGTTCTCATCATTAAATAGATGCACTATAGCTATGTATAAACCGTTTGCTTTCAAAATGAGTTTTGGCGCAGACCTGGGCATTTTACGGCCCGCGGGCAACATTCAGCCCGTTTTGTTTTTTTACCCGGCCCGTCAAACTATTTTCTTTGATTATTTTAACAAGTATTTTCAATCAATATTGAATTTAGAAACTCATTTTTTCCTTTTTAATGTTTTTTTCTTTTAATTTTTTTTTCCCAAACTAATGCCGTTCGGTACATTTATATTATTATTAATGATTTTAAAATTGAAATAAGTTGCCAAAAAATGGTAATATTCAAATTAAAATTTTCATTTTGGTCACCGAGTTGGCCCGCGCATGAAAATTAGTTCGCCAGCCAAAATAATTTCCTACCCCTGTTGTAGCATCATCACCAACTGCGGATTAAGATCCTAGGAGACTGTTACTACTGTATTTGTGGTCTTCCAAACTTCCGAGAGGACCACGCTGCCTGCTCCATAATGATGGGCCTTGCAATGGTAGAAGCCATCTCGTAAGTCTCGCTTTATTTTTTTCTTTTCGAAAAATGGTCGGCACTGGGGGTCTCGGCAGTAGCATTTTGTTTTCTTGAAGATTTCTGCAGAAAACTCATCTTGCCTTTCTTCCCGTCGCAGCTACGTGCGAGAGAAGACCAAAACGGAGGTGGACATGCGCGTGGGCGTGCATACTGGCACCGTGCTGGGAGGGGTTCTTGGACAAAAGCGCTGGCAGTTTGATGTTTGGTCCACTGATGTCACAGTGGCCAATAAAATGGAATCTGGAGGCATTCCTGGGTAGGGGTGATCATTTGTTAACTTGAGAAGGAGAACATTGAAGACATTTAATATGTTACATTGTTTTAAATAATGTTGGACGTATAGGAGAGTGCACATCTCCCAGAGCACAAAGGAAAGTCTGCATGGAGAATTTGAACTTGAGCCTGGAAACGGGGGAGAGAGATGCGAGTATCTACTGGAGAAAGGCATCGACACTTACTTGGTTCTGGTGCCTAAACAAGCAAACGCGCTCAATGGAAATGTGAGTTTATTGTTCCTTTGTGGCATTTTTTTTTGACTGATCGTGTTTATCAAAATACATGAATTTAAGTCATGAGTAAAATCGTAATAGCTGTGGTTTTATCTGAGGGAAACTCGATGAAATTCCTCCCCAAACACTTGAGAAAAAAAAAAAATCCCAAGATGAAACGCATTTCCAACCAAAACGCATTTGATTCACAGTTATTCATGTTACATGAACTTTGTTTCTCTGCTTCTTCTCCCCTAAGAAGCTTGGCACATTGTACAACAGGAAATCCAGCCAGTTGATCAACACTTCTGCAACAAACGGGAATGGAAACTCATCTCAAAGCTCTTCCTTGGAGTGTAAACAAGAGGTGAATTATGGCATTAGCGTGCTCTGCTACCCGAGAAAACCCAAGTAGTCCTGAGACGTATCGGTGCCCCACAGCGTCATTCCATCAGTGGGTTCTATCAGTGCCATTCTATCCAACCACATCTGGCTTGGAGGTGAAACTATTTGCACCGAAATATAAAAACCTTAATTCTTCACATCACAGAACTGCTGTCATAATAAACATAACAACTTGCAGTAGATGCTGTAGAGCACATGTGTCAAACTCAAGGCCCGCGGGCCAAATGTGGCCCGCACATCATTTTATTCGGCCCGTGGGAACGTCTTAAAAGGTTCGATTGTCTTAAATTAAATAAGTCAAACGCATGCATTGGTTATAAATTACATTTCCCGCAATTCATGCCGATCGTATCTCCCGCAAAGTGACGGCCTCCTGCTGTTAGATCAGAGTTAATCCACATCTATGCCATTTTCAACATGCAGAATTGAGAATGCAAATGATCCCTAAAATGTCCAGGAAGAGAAAGGTTTATGGAGATGGAAGGCTGTTTCAAGCGAGATGGGAATGCATATGTAACATTTTGGATTGGAAGGAGTAATAAATTCATAGTTATTTAACATGAAGGAGTAGTTACATTTATTTTACATTACATTTAGCTACATTTATTCTCTATGAAAATGAGTTTGACACCCCTGCTGTAGAGTTTGAGGTTGAGCATTGTCACTTTCATGGTCGTATATAGCCAAAAAGGCACTGCTTTTAATCTGTTTTCACTGCTTTGGCCAGATTTTATACATTTCAATGCCCTGTCACCTTTTTTTCTATTAACAAAAAACATTTAAACTAAAACTATAAAAACTTTCAGTCTATAGTGTAGGGGCCCGAGTCAAATTTAATGTCATAATTACGTGTTTTTCTATACGATCACTTCAAAATTGTATTAATCCGGGTTTCATCTGAAATCATCCATGAATCCAGTCATGGGACGCCACCAGTGGTTCTACATTCGCCCAAAACTAACAAACCAAACACCACACATTAGGTTTTGAAGGCCATGCCGCAGTTTGCTGGCATGGCCTGTTTAAGAATTCACAAGAGACAGTATCTATACACTCGTACTATTGGCTTTCCCAACATGTCAAACAGAATTACATGGATTTACCAAAGTCAAATTATCACTACGTTGTACTTTTCCCACAGTCATCGACTAACATCTTAATGTTTCCCAGCCAATTATTAATGTGAGACCGGACTTGAAGACTGCTATGGCTTTTACCACTCACTTGGAATAGTGCACCAAAGGGACGGATATTCAGATACTTACACTCTTTGACCTGTCAGAAACTCTTAAAATGAACCACATCCACTGACAGCTCATGAGTTTTCATTCGACCGAATAGATCAGTTTTAGGCCCATGTGGAGAAAAAAGGTGCCTCTTAAATCCAATGGTTCATGGGGATTTTATTAAAATCAGGTGTCATTCTAAAACAAATGTTTCTGTGTGCGCAGTTGGGCAATGCGTGATATATCGCCTGTAGCTTAAAAATGAAATGCATTAGTGCAATATTTGAGGTTTTGTTTGCGCATTAAGAATGCTTGCTTGGGGTTAAGAAAAAAACTCCTGCAGGGATTCAACTCATTCCTTATGAATAATCCATTTTCATCGCTATGGTTACATGGAAAACCGTCCTCAGTGTGGCACTATAACATCCCCCCCCCCAAAACTGTAGTTTCCCCCCTCACTGTCAAAATGTATTCCTCCATAACATCCTCCATGTTTTTATTCATACTTACAACAGATTATTTTGCAGCAAGAGGGTGATTTTCACTTTGATAACAGTTTCATAACAAAGCTTAATAATTTGATGTTTCTGATTTGTGTTTTTCCTCAGAAGAAAAAGATGGTTGAGGAGCAAGTGATCAACAGACGCTTGCAGCAGGAGCTTCTGGAAAGAGAAAACCATCAAATGTAAGAAAATTAGACGAACAAAAAGAAGATAAAAACAGAAGACGATTAGAAAAGCCCGAGTAGAGAAGAAGCTCGTCGTACAGTTTGCCGAAGAATTTCAACATAAAAAAAGAAGTATAGAATGACGAGTGAATGTTTGACGGACTTAATCTACTGTTTTTAGTCCTGATGATTTACCTGTGGAGGAATGGAATAGTCTCAGAGACGCAGCGGCAGAGTTTCTGGCTAGATTATTCAACAGGATATTAGAGAGTGAGAAGATGCCTGAGGCATGGAGAAAAAATGTGATGGTGCCCATTTTTAAGAATAAGGGGGATGTGCAGAATTGCGGTGACTAAAGAGGGATAAAGTCAATGAGCCATACAATAAAGTAAGAGTGGTGGAAACTAGACTGAGAGCAGAAGTCAGCATTTGTAAACAGCAGTATGGTTTCATGCCTAGAAAGAGTACTACAAATGCAGTATTTGCTTTGAGAATGCAAATAGGGAAGTACAGAGAAGGCCAGAAAGCGCTGCATTGCATTTTTGCTGGAATCGGAGCTGCCAGGCAGAAGGAAGACCAAAGAGAAGATTTATGGGTGTAATGAGAGAAGATATGAAGGTAGTTGGTGTGAGAGAGGAGGATACAGAGAATAGGGTTAGATGGAGAAGGTTGATTGGCTGTGGTGACCCTTGAAGGGAAAAGCCAAAAGTAGAAGAAAAAGAATCTACTCTTTACTTGTTTAAGTTCATTTATCAATTTATCAAAATAAGAGAATGCGTTTGTTAGTGATGAGTATTTTAATTTCGCTTAAAGGAAAGAGGTATTTCATAAAGTAATGGAATTGCACAAGTAAAAGCTAGAAATTGAAAGTAATACAGGGATAAGAAACTGAGTTTAAAAAAAAAATAGTATTATGAGTACTTCAAAATTAGGGCTATGACCTGGCACACATTTAAAAGTTCCTTAATTTTCTTTTGGAGACTAAAAGACTCTGGGTTCCTTGATAAAATACCTTGTTTTATCAAAAAGAAATAAAAGTGCAGACGCAGGCCTCACTGGTTAGCAATCGGCCGTTAGCAATACCCATAAAATCAAAGGCCATTGCAATTTTATGGAGGTTATTATCATTTAAAATCAATTCAAAAAGTACTGGGAGATCCATGCAATATGAAGACATAGCATACACACATACAGACCCTCACATATAACTAAAAATGCTTCTTTGTGTCTTTGTGATTTTCATAGAATGAAGAATCATCAGATCAACCCTGTATCACTGCGCTTTGTGGATGCAAAGTTGGAGGAGCACTACTCCTCAGAGAAGGAGAAGCGCAGTGGAGCAGCCTTCTTCTGCTGCACCATTGTGCTTTTCTTCATCACAGCAATGGAGGTGTTAATAGATCCGCTGTGCGTTCATAATATTACTCTATCCTATCTCACGGTCCTACAGCGAGTGGGAGGGAGGTCCCACGAGATGTATTACACATTTCATACACATGCAAAAGCAGAATTACCAGTTGACTTTGCTTCATATGTTTAATTATTAAACACAACCTGAAACTGAGTGTAAGTGTCTTCTCGTTTTAGGCTGACGGTTAACTATGTGACTCTCGTAGTAGGAGAGGTACTGTTAATGATCCTCATGGTGTGCTCCCTGGCTGCCATCTACCCTAGGGTGAGAAATCTACGGTTGTGTTGACGAAAACAATGAATATTCATTGTTTTTTCTGTTCTGAACAACATAATAGTTGAATGCCTTTGACAAGATGAGAAAATAAAACATTCTATTACACACAACACTCTGGGGATATTTAGGTTCACTCTTTTGAATCTACAAACATTTCATGGAACAATTGCCAGCATTTGTTATTGTCACTGCTCTTTCTTCACCGCAGATGTTTTCCAAGAGGCTGGTTTCTTTCTCAATGTGGATTGATCGCACGCGATGGGCAAGAAACACGTGGGCGATGGCGGCCATATTTGTTCTGACAATGGCTGTGATTGCTGATATGGTAAGATTGCAGATCCTTCTATAAAATTCTGCATTCTGAGCTTAACAGTAATAGTAATAATGTGATAATAGTGATGATGATAATGATATAATGATACTAATAATAATAATCTGCATTTATCTTGTTATTACTATGCAGTACCACAAGCCACAGCCCATGTATGTCATTACATCGGTGGCCCAAACTATACACCGGAGTACTATACGGGGTATTAAAGTCGTAGTCGCATCATTTAATTTGATAGATTGCAAAATCAAAAGTTACTCGTTAATGTAAATCCTCAAATCTCCCAGTCGTCGTGTGTGTGTGTTTGTCATTCCGTTTGTGTGGTTTCACTGTTTCTTCAGCAAACTATCGGTGCCTTGTACGTGTCAGACACCTTGTTCCCTGTGGGGTCCATTAGTTGTCGGTCTTGCTGCCTGCTGGCTCATTTGTCGTCTCCCCAAAGGAGCAGCCTGCTACACAGACGATTGCGTTTAGTTTTTGACAGGAATAGAGCACGCTTAATTGAGCATTTATTTATCTGGCTTAGCTGTCATGTGGATGACTTCTTGAGTAGGAAAACAAATCATACAATGCTGTTTAATCTGTTAAGACCTTGGCAAGTAGGAAAAAAAAAACATTTTGAAGAGCAAGGTCCTGTGTTTAAAAACCTTATTTAGCACATTTCATGTTAGCATTTAGAGATACTTGACTTCTTATGAAGTCTCTGACCAACCAATGAACGCTATTTCTCCACCTGCTGCAAAATCTGAAAATGCTCTTGCATGTAAAACTGTAGTAAGAACATGCAAATAAACAAAACAGACCGAAAAAGACTTTCCCATTCTTTTCTGATTTTGAAGCTCAGCTGTGTTCCACCATCCCTACCGCTCATCAACAGCACCACCGGCGCCATACCGGAGCGGCTGGCTGAATGCGCGGCGAATCCAAAACATTACAGCTTCATGGCCGTGATGTCATTAATCGCCACCGCCATGCTGGTACAGGTCAGCCACCTAATTAAACTGTGCCTAATGGTTCTGGTTGTCACAGCAACTGGCACTGTTAATATATACAGCTGGAGGGAGATCTACGATCTCTACGACTTCATACAGTTTACCACCTACAGGTGAGATGTTGTGGTGTTATTGAAAATTTGCTTCCATTTGTGGCATCCCATTTTCCAGGGTGATAATAGTGCCCATAATGTATCATGGGGAGGTATAGAAAGAATTTGCCAGTCGTACTGTCAGTCATATTAATATAAAATTATATTGCGCCAAAGGTATTGTATTGTATCGCGTCTCTTGGTTTTGTCCAGCCATGGCGTCAAAAAAGGGAAGCAAATGCGCACATCGTCAAAGTTCAAACCCCCCCTTGCACCCTCTCTCGTAACTGTTACTCTCCCACCACACAGCCAGACATACACACACACACACACACAAACAATGGAAAATGAAGAAGAAAAGTATATCGTGGTTAATAAAACTGAAAAGAAAAATCTGCGTGTATCTAAAAACTCATTGTTTCCTATTGCTTTGCATGCACAGAACTTCAGTTGTGCCTTCCAAGTACCTTATGACCATGATGATCATCACTATGATGATTGCCTTCTACTTGTTTGCTCGCCATGTGAGTTACTCAGATGTACTTATTATGATTAGCTGACCCACATGTTCTATGCAACAACCTTGAATTGTAACTCCCACCGGTAACATCACTAATTGTCATGTTTTGATATGTTTCAATATTTTACCATTTTTTATCTGTGGTGTAGTTGGAATGTCAATCAAGGACGCTGTTCCTTTGGAAGATTGGCGTGCATGACCAAAAGGAGAGGGTGCTTGAGATGAGGCGATGGAACGAAGCACTTGTCACCAACATGTTGCCAGAGCATGTGGCCAAACACTTCTTGGGAACCAAAAAGAGAGACGAGGTCAGTCAGGCGGCAGGCGAACATATATGGATTTATAAAACAATGTTTAATAACTTTGTTCATGTGATATTACCCCTATATACAGGTGCAACTCCTGCTGCTGCAGTGCCATCTTGTGGCCTAAATAACACCTTCTATCCTTGATCATTGCCTCTAATATTCCTAGCATGACCAAGACACATTCATGCTCTTAATAAAAATAAATGAATACAAAATATTTCATATTATCCCAATATATCAGTTTTTCAGTTTCGATTAAAGCTGGAACTTGGCCAATTTTTTTTACATATTTGTGTATATTGTTGCTAGTAGGATATGAAGTTAGTTGGTGTGAGAGAAGAGGATACAGAGAATAGGGTCAGATGGAGAAAGTTGATTCGCTGTTTGGAAAAAGAAGTTTATATTATTGCTACTGATACGTTGCATGTTTTTTTATTCTTCTATTTTATTCTTCTATAGCACTACGTACGCTATAGCACTAAGTACAACTGTGCTGTTTTTCTGTTCTTACTTGGATGTGTTTCTTTTAGTATTTTTGTGCAGTGCTTCGGTATGCAGAGGTGAAGTAGACCTAGAAGTAAAATGACCAAATTGAATAAATAACTGAAAATAGAGTAATGAGATTCATCATCATTTGTCATTTTAGGAGCTGTATAGTCAGTCTTACGATGAAATAGGTGTGATGTTTGCCTCCATCCCAAACTTCTCTGATTTCTACACTGAGGAGAGCATCAACAACGGTGGCATCGAATGCCTCAGAATCCTCAATGAGATCATCTCTGACTTTGACAGTGTGAGTGCTGACAGTTTTTCAAGCATTAATGTCGAATCTCTGATGTGTTTGTTGATGTGGGTGATCAAGACAGGGTCCCCTTACGTCCGATTTTTTTTCCTACTTTCTCAAACAGTTACTTGATAGGGATGAGTTCCGCTGCATCACAAAGATTAAGACAATAGGAAGCACGTACATGGCAGCATCAGGACTCACCCCGGAGAGCAACACTAACGGATACAGCAGCCGCAAGGTATGATGCTATAACAAAACAGTTTTCAAAATTTGAGGCATGATCTCAGAAGGCCCATGAACAGCATCAAAGGTGAAAGGTGAAAGGTGAATAGAAGTAAAACAATTTCAAGTTATTGAAAACACTTTGTGTAAAACAGTCAAAGTGATTACAACGGTTTGTGATACATATGTTACAGAGGTGCACCAGATTTTTAGAATATAATAGTTTGTGCGCTTTTACATGATCAGGAATTTAAAAAAACAACAACAAAAAAATTAAATTAAAATAAATTAATAGCTTGAGTGGAAAAAAGGTTTGATTTTTTTTTTTTTTTTTTTTCAATAATAACAACCATTACCTACAGATAATGTTGTAATGAGAAGTCTCGGCACCTTTGAACATCAATGAGTTTGAGCAATTATTTCCATTACCAGTTAAAGTGATGATTGTCTTGTTCAGCAGATGAATTATTTGGTCTATACAACATCAGAAAATTGAGAAAATGTTCTGAAAATGCTGTTTTCAAAAGCAGAAAAAAACTTCAATGCCATTTTTGTTCTGAGTAATAACCCCATCAATATCTTTTTTTTTGTTGTTGTTTTCTTTCAGGGTAGTTAGCGGATATAAACATAGAAACCTTTTGCTTTCCTTGAAATTCATATTGCAGCAAGTGGTGATGTAAACAATGAACAAGGTATCTTGTTGTCCCCCAGCCAGAGGAGCACACACTAATGGAGCACTGGCAGCACCTTGCCGAACTGGCGGACTTCGCTTTGGCTATGAAAGTCACCCTCAGCAACCTCAACAAACAGTCCTTCAACAACTTCATGCTTCGAATCGGTCAGTGGGTGTCGGCATCTGTTAACTTTTGCAGGATGATGTTTTGGTTTGAAATAGAAATTGTCAAAATAAGGTGTATTCTTGGGGGATATATTTTTTTTTCCTGTATGGCAAAATTATGAAGATCTGTTTTGCGGTCGGATCAGGCAGAAGCTGTGTATTGTTCAGTCTTGGACAGGGTTGGCGCAATGAATCAATGTAACGTCCTTTGTTTATGTGTCATGTTATTACTGGCATAACAATTTCCTTCGGGATAAATAAAGTTGTTCTCATCTCATCTCATTACCATTATCTCAGGTCTGAATAAAGGGGCAGTACTTGCTGGTGTGATCGGAGCACGTAAACCTCACTATGACATTTGGGGCAACACAGTCAATGTTGCGAGTAGAATGGAGTCTACTGGCGTGATGGGAAATATCCAGGTGTCACAAATGCTCTCATATAACCCCTTTTTGTTAAGTTTCTCCTGATTTGTGAGTTCATTCATTACCCAAAAATGCCCTCTCTTCTCTGCCCTCAGGTGGTAGAAGATTGCTACAACATCTTGAAGAACTACGGCTTCCGCTTTGTGCGCAGAGGGCCCATACTCGTGAAAGGGAAGGGGGAGCTTTTAACCTTCTTCATGAAAGGAAAAGATAAACCCGCCAACAATGGTAGTCCAGCGACTACTGCTCTTCCACACCAAGTAGTGGAAAGCTCCTGACAGTTTCACGTGACAAAATGACATTTTATGGAGGGTTTGCAAATGTTTTCACAATTAATTACTTAGATGTCTGTCAAAAAACTTGGTAGAAACCAATGAAATATGAAGGTAGACTAATACCATATCTGCTGAAAAATGATGTACCATCTTATCTGATTTACTTTTTTCAAATTAATTTATAATTCAGGAATACATTTTATTTGCTTCTGAAAGTCCCACATTAATTATTATGCATCTTATTTGAAGAATGCAATGGGACTAATTGTTATTTTCTTTGCCTTTACTTTACGCTCCCATTTTGCAATGTGCATGATGTGTTTTTAAGAATATTTTAGCCGTAAAGGAATGATTATAAGTATCAATATTAGTTGGTCGTTCACTGAATGCATTCTTGAAATGGACTTTAAAAAGGTGCCAGTATTCTGCACAGTGCACGCCTGTGCCAAATATCAAATAGAGGGCTTTAAGGCACCCACACGACTACTCTGATTGATTAAATTTCTACCAGGAAATGTAACTCATATCACTCAACACTTAAAAAAGCCAATTGTAACTGCATATTGGACAGAATCTCTTCCTTTGCAAATATTTGCTTTAAGTAGACAAAATATGTGACAATGTTTGTTGAGGTTCAGCTGGTAGAGGCTTTGACAATGTCTCAGCTGATCATGTGATTTAACACAAGTTGGGAGGCAAATGTAAATTTTAATTGTTGTTTTGTAAGGGTCTTACACATAGGGTTGCTTTGCAACTAAATTGTCTTTTCCTTCTGTGCTCAGCGCTGTCGACATTGTCTTCCTAGTTCAGTTGACCCTTAAAAAAACTCTTGAGTACATTTTTATCTCCAAAGCATGGTATCCATTCTGTGGTCTTTCATGTATATCTACCCCGCTTTTTAAAACCATAAGCCCCACTCGCAGAGCAATGATTGCAAAGACCTTTGGGATGATTTCCTGTAATAAAATGGTGTACTATGAGGAATTTTCATCCTGCTTGTTATTACTTGCTCTTTGCATTTTATCCTTCTTCTTCCCGTAATACCCTCTCTGTTCTGAACTGCATGCAAATACCTCCCTTTCACTGTACTTTCTCCATTGGATCCTTATGCCTGCTTTAACCTTCATTCTACACGCCACAGTTTTCTGAAATTAAATCATTTATTGAAAAGTATTTTTTTGAGTCATTAGCATGCCTTGTTTCGCTTGTTCATAGTGTATTGTTTCATTGTGACATCAGTTTTCCTCTGTCTTGTACTTGCTTTGAGACTTTCATAGTCATGAAGTCAATATCACACCTGGCTGTATTTTACTGTCAAGTTATATTTCATCCATAAGTCCATCCTGTTAAAATGCCTGTCACTTTCTACAGAAATGTAACCCATTTTGCCTCTTGAGGATCTTCCCCTCCTTCTTCTCTGCAATTTGTGATGTTTAAATATTTATCTCACACCATACTGAACAATGATTACTCAAGAAAGTTCCTTCACTCGTCCATCACAGACCGACGCCATGGTGTTGGAGGCTAAATTCAGATTCATAAAAGATGTCATTTCCTTTCATTCACATCTATTTTTGTACCACTGCCATAATTTAGACATGCTTAATCCTTTTTATCTAAGAGCTCCTTAGTCAATTACCCCGCAATTTTGAGCCTATCTTGTAAATGTATTGCTATTATTTAATCTAGTTCGGAAATCCCCCTGGAAAAAAAGCTCTTCTCCCTTTCCACTTCCTCCTATCTGACCCACCAGACACACAGATAATCCAAGACCAGCTATATCAAGAAGTGTTGATAGTAAATAGCAAGCTAAGAAAAAAAAACACTAGTTTTCACTATTGCCGATCAAGTTTCTTTTAAACGTGTGAAGAATGACAGTGAATCACCAGCTGTTGAATATCGAGTAGATTGTACAGCCGCCTATGGTGACTGTTAGCGAGACGGGGCATTGAGTGCAGGAACCAAGAGAAACCTTTATTGATCATGATGGTGATAAACATCTTTTGCAATAATCATGAGAACGACAGCTTTAGTATTCGTCTCCAATGTTTTTATTTTTCACTTTTGCCAAGATTATTGCCAGTTTTCTACATGACAATTTTCCTGCATTGTCGCTGCTGTTTATATTTAAACGTTTTGTTGCCCTGACATCTTGAGAGCTGAAATATACATGTATATATTTTTTAATCTATGCTGTGACCCTGATTCTCGCATCAAAATATCACATCTCAAATACCAGTACTGTAGTTACCTGCAATGTTACAACATTTGGGGTCCTCCTCACAATATACCACTGATTCCCTCAGCATCAACGATAATACATATATCTATAAAGCACTTTTCATTAAAGTGCTGTACAAATGACAGTAAATAAGGATTGGACATGAGGCAGAGTAGGAAACAGAAAAGCATTAATTCTATTTATTATATTGTCCATCAACCAAACGTGTAATGGGGGACATGGTGGTGGTAAAGATTTCCAATTTAACTACTGTATGTGTTGAATTGCCAGTTATTTGCGAATTTAATGCGAATTAGCAATGTTAAATATCGGTCTTTGGGAGGCGCTGTTTCACAAAAACTACCAAGACCTCCTCCTCCTCATCCTGCTCAATGCGAGGATTCCTTTGTGTTTTGTCCTTCCACTTCTCATGATTGCTACTGAGTGCAAATGCTTCTTTTTTTCACCGTATCACCCCATTCCAGAGCCACTCCATTTCTATAATCTATCTTTTGCCAATGTGTATGTTCTTTCATTACTGAGAATCCTGTATGTTAGTAATACTCCCTGAATCTGCGCTCATAAATGCTTAGAAACCAATTCAATTTGTTTGTTTGTTTTCCCTCCATCCTTATCATAAATCTAGAAAAGTCCACCTATAGCCACGTGTCTCTCGCAGTTGATGGGGGGCTGCAGGGTTACAGGGGCCGTGAATATAGATTATGTGATGTCACATGGGGAGGTTCATTGAATGGGGAGCTGTGTAACACAGTGTTTGCTGTGATCATATTATGAATACAAACTGTTGGGTATTTGGGAGGGGGATGACAAGGACAGTTTTGATATACAGGATGTACACTGTGATATACCAGGTAATTTGCCATCACGTATGTAAATACCTGTGCTGTTGAACAGATGCAATAGTGTGGGCTCCAAGACACTGTTTTTTTGCATTAATTTAATATCTGATTGGTAATTTGAAATGATTAAAGATAACTTACAACATTTTGATTACATAGAGGTTGCTTTCTGGTTTGCAACTTACCATTTTTTTTACATGTTTCCTCTTATTAACTGGATCATCTGAACATAATTAAAAGTCCTTGATTTGCCTTTGGAAGCTGGTTTTCTTGCTAAATGACATTTCATTAAAACAATGTAGTGCCACCACACAAACAGCAAGGGGTAGACAAAAATGTATCCATCTTCTGTTAATAAATTACAAGATATACTTAATCTGCATCCTAAATAAGGAGTGGTGGTAAATACAGATTCAAAGTGTTTATTGTTATGTTCATTCTGGAAACGTGTGTCTCTGCACAATAAAAATATTATTTTGCTATCCACAGTGAAGCCAGATACATAACAAAAAAAAAACGTTTAAAAAAATCATATTAAAAAACAGTCAATTTTTTACACCTCTGATCTTTGCTTTTCACGTGTTTTGCTACTGATCTTTGACATCTGGCTCTGATGCATTTTCAAATAAGGTAACAAGCGTTCAGACACTTGGAAAGACTTGGTGTGAGGTTTACCAAATTAAAGTTTATTTGTAAATGAACTGTTGATAAATGTCAAGTCTCGGGATATGTTCAACTGACATTAAATGTGAGCATTAATAATAATATTTGATTATTATGCTGTATTATTTTGCACCACCCATGGATTGAAATTTCACCCGGAAGCATGGTAGTGTAGGAATTTCCGCTTACGTCAGGGCGTCAGGACTCCATTAGAGCTGCAGCTGTTTTGAGAGAAACAACAACAAAAACGGGCAAACTGGCAGAGCGTCCACAGTGACAGTCCGCTCTGAGCCCGACAAACGAAGCCTCAAATCTGGAAGCCGAACGTTCATTTCCCACCCGGAGCTCCGCCGGCTTCTAACCACGGCCGCTCTCGGTGAGGAAACTCTGGCCTCCGCTTCCTCCTCCTCCGACTCGGACACCGGTGGAGCGTCGCCGCCCCCGCGGAAGAAGCACCGAGCCTCGGCGGCGGAGGGAGCAGGAGAGCCCGGGGCTTCAGCAGTCGTAACAGGCCTACCCGGAGTTGTCTTAGGACTCCCGACACATTCCCAAGCCACCTCTGCTATCCTCTTTAACCGAAGTGTCGTCAACAACCTCAGCAACAGCATGCAGGCAAACGGAGCAGGACAGGGACAAGAGTCGTCGGAGCTTTCCTGCTTAAACAGCGCACAAAACGGGGAGTCGTCGTCGGCCGGTGGAACTCACTCCAATGGGCTTCTCTCCAGCACAGACAACGGGAATAACGTCGGTACCAGTAACGGCTCTTCGGGCGGACCTGGCTCCGGGACTTCCACCGCTTCCGCGGCTTCGAGCTCGGACGTCGGCTCGCTGAAAAAGAAGAAACGACTTACTCAGGCGGAGGAAGATGTCATTCGATTAATAGGGCAACATCTCCACGGACTAGGGCTAAAGTAAGTTTATGCAATGTGTCATTCGGGGATAAATCAACAAAACCGTCCGACGACAGCGTAGAACAAATGAAGGGAACCCAAATGAACATTTTGTTTTTTCTTAAGCTGCGAAATAGCGGCTGGCACAGGAGTTATTAGTGTGCTTGACAGACACAAACATGGGGGGATGGGTTAACGTTAGTTAGCCCGTGAGCTCGGCGGTTGCTAGAAAGAAGGGGTCCATCTTGCACAATAACAGTTAGCTTACACAGCTAATAGCACTAGCCTGCGCTGGAGGTGTTGTTTCGCGACATTAAAAACCTTCCGCACAGTCACAAGACACACTTTTTAAACTTTCCACTGCTAAACATACCGGTCGTGGGTGCCACTGCGGTTCTCACGCAAGGAAAGACACGGTGTTTTAATTTACGATTTAATACATATCGTACTGAATGAAAGGCATTACATCATCTAACGTTTATTCAGAGCGTACGGTCCATGTTTGCACGGACTTGTATTTTGGGAAAGCTTAACAACAATGACATGAAAATAGCTCTGGTTTATTCGGCCAGTTAACTGTCCAAACAGTTGCGATTGTTTAGATAGGTGGCGATTTTGCGTTTAACGTGCTGTCATTGTAGATTTTGGACCCGATTACGGTTTTCTTCAGTCTCAAACTGGGTTGTCTTGGGGGGGTAATATGGTGTTTGCTAAGGCAGTGTGGGAGGCATAGATCGACCACGGTGTCAAAATGAACATGGGTAGACAAAATGTCCTGCTTATTTAAGCGAAACGAGCCTTCGTCTCGAACTGTCATTACGATCAACTCCTCAGTCCCAAATGTATGTGTCCAAAACAACGTATTAACTTTTCCACCCAGAAGACCCCCTCTTCGTTTATTTATAAATATCAGATCGGTGTGTGCACACTCGGGTGGCAAGGTGCATTGGTCCGTCTACGTTTTAGGTAAAGCCATCGGTCTCTACCGAGGGCGACATTGGGTTCAAAACCAAAGGGAATGGGTTGGTTTCTAGCGGCCGAGGAATGCGTTTTCAACCAGTTGTTTTAGATGGAAACGCCGTGTTTGAATCTAATTATAGCATGGCGGTATTAAGAAAAGTATGTCTAGCCCTCTTGTTCTCACTAGTAAGCTGCAATTGAACTGTGGGGTACACGCTGATCTCTCATATGTATTCCGCTGCCATTACAGAGTCCTGAAAAAGACAGTCCTAACATTAGTGTTTGCTGAGAGGGTGGGTGAGAGCATACATGGTGTTGCCTGGTATGAAAATAAGAGCCCCTGCGTTTCGGCAGAGGAAATGCAAGTGCAAGTCCTTGTAGCAGAAAGAGAGGCACAACACACAGCTGCTGCGCCACTTCATTGATACCTGGGAATGATGTCATCATTCTCAAGGTGCCAGCTTAGCCCCCCCAATCCTCAACCCATTTTCTTTATCACAAACAACCAAGCAGACCTGCCCATGGAGACGCGGCACACAGACAGATGGTTATGGTTCGTGGCTGATAGGGTGATACAAACAGCCGCCGAAGCTTGATTGATGTTGGAGAACCTCCTGTTCGCCACATATGATGCGCCGATGACACAACTGCTCCAGATGGATTCGATCTACGGTCTTGGATGCAAAGTTGCCTTTGTCTGAGCATGGTCTGACATGAATAAATGCCAGATATGGCTGTGAATCTTGATCAGAAGTTGCATTATATCAATGAAATGAAACTAGTTTCATCAAACTACGGGTTGATCTGTTATTTGAGTATGATCTGACAGGGGAGAGTTAAACTTGTAGGTCAATCTTAAGTTCTTCAATGTTGTTAACCCAGAGCCCTCTTGTTTCTTTAATCAACCTTTTGTCCTTACGCCTGCCTAACTATGTTGCATCTGTTCCTTTTTCCGTACCTTTCTCTTTCCATTTCTTGCTGCAGTCAGACAGTGGACCTGCTGATGCAGGAATCAGGCTGCAGACTGGAACATCCCTCAGCTACCAAGTTCCGCAACCATGTCATGGAAGGGGAGTGGGACAAGGTCAGTCTTGGGTTACTATGGTTACCGGATTGAAATTGGCATTTGATAAGCAGGGAGCCTGCTCCGTTTTAATAATCCGCTGCTCAATTACTATTCCATGCAACCATGAGGAAGCATTAATGGATTTTTTTTTCCCACATATAAACACATTACAGGATTTTACATTATCTCAATTACATTATTTATTCTCAGCACATAGTAACCTAAACGTTTGCAAGGTGACCATAGTTCAAGTTTGCAGCTTTTGTGACTAGTCATGTGCCATAATGACCATGTGGTAATAACTGTAAATGGAAAATTAGCAACCAATGTTTAATCTTTTGGATGCAACAAGTCCCCTTGTAAGCCAATTGTTTTCTTTTTGGTATGAAGATTAGCAGAATAGGAATTGTTGTGAAATATTTTACAGAACCCTGCATACCTATTGCACCTCCATTAATTTATTAATTTACTAACATTAACCAAGAAAGTGACTATAAGATATTTTCAAGGCTCATGTGATTAGTTATTTTTCCTGTGCAAGCGTGAAAACTGCTGCACTAACCATTTCTCTCTTTCTCTCCCCTCCATCACGCTCTCTTTGTTTTGGATCAGGCTGAGAATGATCTCAATGAGCTGAGAGCACTGATGCATTCACCCAATGCTATTGTGGTAAGCTCCCTTTGCTCAAACCTGAACTAGAATGAATGAAAGCTAGTCAGGGAGGAGGCACAACTGGATGTTCTAGACTGGTACTGTTATAATACAGGTCTGCTAGGACGTGTGAAATGATGAAAGGTGAAATGTTCCAGATTACTCATTAGCATTGTAAATGAATGTATATTTTTTTGAGCTGAATGTTCTTGAATTACTAGCCAACTTAATCTGATGATGCACTAATTATGTATTCAATTGTCCTTCAAATATAATCTGGTATGATTGATATGAAATTGTAACCACAGCTATACCCCAATATTCTAAAATGTTCAAAATCAGTGTACACAATGTATTAATAGATTAACTGGCGCAAAATAGAATCAAATGGAGTAGTTTGTGTAGAAACAAAAAATTAAAACATAAATAATTTTTTTTCCCCATATCTCCCAGTATCACCCTTTTTTTGTTTTTGTTTTAATCCACATCAGACAATACAGAAGGATATATATGTATATATTAATATACATAGATATATAAACTATATATACATAAACTACACAGCAAAAACGATGTGGCCTTAAGATTTGAATAGTGCATTTTATAATGTGCGTCTAGAGTTTGCACTCTACTCCGGGTAATTAGCCCTTGCTAGCAATGCTATTTAGAGGATAAGATGTACTAAAATGGTCCCCCGTGCCTGCTTCTCTTGGTCTGAGGTCTGTCTTGCTGCTACTACCAGCTGTATTACAAGGAAAATTGTTTTGGCTGTAGATTTTTATCTGTATCTAAAATGTGGGTAGCCATTTTAGGTCTTGTGTTTTGTTGTGGCAGGTTAACTATGTTTTTGCTGCTGTTGTCGGCAGTTTACCGACTGAATATCGCAGGTCCATTTCTTCAGGGTGTCAGTGTCTGTTTACATTTTTGTCTGTTGATGTTTAGATTTTACCTTTTTGTTCATATGATATACATCAAACTCTAGTATTTAGTTTTACACTCTAGTATCTAGTATTCCAATAACAAGAATACAAAGCCTTGTGATAAATGACGAACCATTTTGATGACATATCCTTTTCATGACAATGAAACGTACTTGTGACCCTTTGAACATACAGCTGTACCCACTTTATGTTGTCCGGCTGTCAAGCCAACCAGCTATTCTTAACTGTTGATATCTTATGGTTATTTTTAAGCTTTGTTTATACCTTTCCTACTTTGAATTAAAATATTTTACCCATGCTCATAGTCTCTGTCTATTTTTTTTTCTCTGTAGCGCATGAAGTTCTTGCTTCTGCAGCAGAAGTACTTGGAGTATCTGGAGGATGGAAAGGTTCTTGAGGCTCTCCAGGTGCTCCGGGGCGAGCTGACACCACTCAAGTACAACACAGATCGCATCCACGTTCTCAGCGGGTACTGTCATATGCCCAATATTGCATCTTTTTCATTAGCAGTACTCTGTCTGTCCATACGAATACTTGTCTACAGCTTGAGGATCTCTGAGAAGGCTTGTTCGAAATCATAGCTTTTGGAAATTGCTCTTTTCTTCCCACCCTAAATTTTATTCATTCTAATATTTTTTTACAGCATCTAAGAAAAGGCCACTAACTAATTTTCCTTAACCCTCTTTAATGATGTTTACATTTTTTTTTTCTCTTTTTATTTCGTCAGTATTTTGACAATACTTTACTACTACTCTCTGGCCTTTTTTTTCCCCAATGGGTGCTGTCAGCATGGCACATGCATTTTTAATTAGGGACAGCATGTGCCTATTTTTGATTATTATTATTTCAGTTGACTAATAGCTTGGACGATAACCTGAAACAGCACAACCCACTGCAAGTTACACAGCCACATGCTGCTGCAGACAGAATTAGGATCTCACAGTCTGGTTTCTGAAGCTGGGTCTTTCTTGCTGGAACCTGCTGCAGTAGTAGAAACCAATGATTCACTAGAGGAAAGTCTGGACTACACAGAATATTTTTCATTAGAATTTCATAAAGTCTTTCGTGGAACTAACTTTAGTGAAATATTACCTCACAACAAAGAAATTCACCAAATCCCAAATGTGGGTCTAATCTATAAAGATATCATTGAGATTTTGACCAGCTATATTAGATGGTGTCCTGAAGAGCTTTGAGCTGAACTTGTACTGGCATGTTAGATGCATGTATTTTACACCATCTTTATTGAAAGCACATTTAGTTTTTGTTGATAAGTCCTACCTTGACTTTTGTCAATCAGGAGGATGTATCTTAAAGTTTACCCTCGAGGATATCAGTGCATTTCTTTTGGCCAATGACTTAATAGTTCTATTAAGAGCACTGATTTACCTTATTTAAAGTCAACCTCAGGCAGCATTTTAAGTAATCAGAGGTTTTCATTCAGCCATTGGATGAACTGTTAGTAGGATATGTAATACACAGTTAAATAATCTAAGAAGGATAATCGACCCCCTTGATATATGTATTTATTTAATCAAACATGCTGTCATTTTTTTCCTTGCCCCTGCTTAACAACTTGTATTTTAGAGATCAATGTTGTGTGTTATGGTGTTCTCTCAGGATTTAGCTCAAGCTTTGCACTTATGTCCATTTACAGGTACCTAATGTGCAGCCATGCTGAAGATCTTAGGGCCAAGGCAGAGTGGGAGGGCAAAGGCACTGCTTCCCGATGCCGACTGCTGGACAAATTACAAAGTGAGGGCAAGGGTATATAAACTTAACTCTGTAGAGGTTATACAACTATTCTCTGATGACAATACTACAGTACATATAATCCATATACAGGATTAACTTCTGAACTCCTTTTTATCTTTCCTTGCAGCATACCTGCCACCCTCTGTGATGCTGCCCCCTCGGCGGCTGCAGACTCTTCTGCGACAAGCAGTAGAGCTACAGAGGGACCGCTGCCTCTATCATAACACAAAGCTTGACAATAACCTTGACTCGGTCTCTCTGCTGCTCGATCACGTCTGTAGCAGGTCTGTAGTGCTCTGTACTGCTATTTTTCAGGCCCCTTTAGACTGAGTCGGCTCGGCTATAAGTGATCATGCTACAGCGTTTGTCATTGATATGTCAGTTAACCTTCTTTCACAACATGATCAAATGTCGAAGCAAATGTTTTTAGTTTTGGAGAGTTAACAGTCCTGATGTTGTTTCTTTAAGGCATGAAAGTAACCTTAAACACATTCTGTTGAAATTTAGTCACATTCAAATCCTTGCTCTCCTTCTTTTCCACAGGAAGCAGTTCCCTTGTTACACCCAACAAATTCTGACAGAGCACTGTAATGAGGTGTGGTTCTGCAAATTCTCAAACGATGGCACCAAATTAGCCACCGGCTCCAAAGACACCACCGTCATAATTTGGCAAGTAGACCCGGTAAGTGCAGAAGAAGCCTTAATGCAAGTTTGTAAATATACCCCATGAGAATGTTGCAACATGTTCTTATGTAGGCTATCTTATCTTGGCATTTATGGCTCAATTTAGACATGTCGAGTTGTTTTTAAATACTTGTGCTGTGTTATTCAAATTCCTTCTTAAAGCCAGCCTTAGCTTTTACCATCACTCAGATTTTCTTCTCCAGCAAAAATGTAACTGTCTGTCAAGTTCTTCTGTTAACACATCGTGTACTTTTAGTTGAACTATTTTAAGAGAGCCATCTATTTGTCTACTGATTTTTCAACCTTTGACAAACAGCTGTCATTACAAGCAGTTGCCTGTCCCGCAGTTGTTTATATTTTCAGACAGACTTACGAGTATAAAGCTCTGTAACTAAAGAATAAGATAAAAAACATATTAGCTACCATTTCAATTGGAGTAGTTTATGTAGTCCTTTTAGAGTAGTCTGCAAGCTTGTTCTTGAACTTCTTACCTACCAGTTTGTATCTGTTCAATCTATGAATACAAGTAATTATGCAGTACAGTGTGTATTAATAAACATGTGTCACTGTCAATCTGCATCTTGGGCTTGTGAAGGAGACTCACCAGCTGAAGCTTCTTAGAACTTTAGAGGGACATGCGTATGGAGTCTCCTACTTAGCCTGGAGTCCGGATGACACCTACCTGATTGCCTGTGGACCTGACGACTGTTCTGAGCTCTGGCTCTGGAATGTTCAGGTATCAATTTTCCAAGTTCTGTAATGCGAATCGTCCGGCTTTTAATCTGGCGTCACCAGCTCTTTGTTAGAGCGACAAAATCAGAGCAAAGGAAAGACTGACAGAATGAATTCTACTGCTTCCAGCAGAAATGTGCTTTCCCAGAGAGAAGCTTTAAGTGTGTTTTTTTTTTTTTTGTTCATCATTTTAAGTGAGTAGCTGTAGGACAGATGTTGTATTCAACCTACCCTTTCTGAGATAACTGGCTGTGAATAGCTCAACCGGGAAAAGACACTCAAAATCAGATTGAATTGGAGGGATCGCAAAGGGATCTGCGAAATGAAATGAAAATGGTAGCCGTCTAGCTTGTCTAACCATTTTCGTCAAAATAGTAATGACTGTAGCACAGAATTAAATTTTATAGTGTTATAATGCCACATTTATAGGTAGCAATACACATATATAAAACCATGTGGTTGCCTGTGTGTTGTAAGGAATTGTGTGTGTGTGTGTGTGTGTGTGTGTGTGTGTGTGTGTGTGTGTGTGTGTGTGTGTGTGTGTGTGTGTGTGTGTGTGTGTGTGTGTGTGTGTGTGTGTGTGTGTGTGTGTGTGTGTGTGTGTGTGTGTGTGTGTGTGTTTGGGGATAAAGCATTTTATTTGAGTATGGCTGATAGTGTAATTTGAACAAGTATAAATACACATTGCTTGTACAGAACTACCTGCTGTAAAAACAGTTTCCCCGTCTAGCAGCACTGTGACATGCCAGTCACTGAACATGACAGTGAAACTGGCCAGAAAGTGTCTTATCTTTGTTGTCAAAGACTCAAGATGGCTGTTTGAAATACAGTAAACAAGTGTTCCCCTGTGAGGAAGACTTGCCTTTAACCTAACTATTGATGTTCTGTAGGCTGTGTACTCAGTGACCTCTCTCCTAACAGTCATGCCCCTCCCCCGTTCTTACTCAATGTGTGTGTTTTTTTTTTTTTTCCTTGTTGTCTCCCTTCCCCCATTTCTGCCCTCTTTTATATTCTGTCTCTGTCACTCCTCTTGATGACCAGACAGGGGAGCTGCGGACTAAAATGTCCCAGTCACATGAAGACAGTCTGACCAGTGTTGCCTGGAACCCCGATGGCAAACGTTTCGTCACTGGTGGACAACGAGGACAGTTCTATCAATGTGTATGTCAATGGATAATTTTTATTTTATTATAATTTCTTTTTTTCATTTAACCCTACTTGAGGAAAACTATGTAGAAGGGAAAAAAATCCTTCTAAATATGGTTTTCTCATATATGCACCAAAAGAGGAAACCCATTTTGTCCAGTTTTGAAAGCATCTTAGCATTAGTTAGCTTAGAATTCTGCACCTGTGAACGAACTTCATTTTTTTTTTTTTTTTAGTTTTAGATACATGTCATAGTTATAAAATAGAAAGGGATGTCCACTGAGAATCATAACTGCTCTCTTGTGGTGTCAGGATCTGGACGGTAACTTGTTGGATTCCTGGGAGGGCGTGAGAGTGCAATGCCTGTGGTGCCTGAGTGATGGCAGGACAGTGCTGGCATCAGACACCCACCAGCGCATTCGGGGATACAACTTTGAGGACCTTACAGACAGAAACATGTATGTGTCTGTCTTCCAGCTGCCTTAACTATTTTTTGTAAACTAAGGTGAAAAATGGTAGTTGTCTAATTGCCAATACTGTCTAGGTGAAGTTCACATCTGCTGGTGCAAAATGTAAACTGCACAGAAATTTGAGCAAAAGCCTCACTTAAATTTTTATAAATCTAGGATTATTTACTTATTTACTGTTGAATATACATTTTTTTGTCAAACTCAGTACTATGCACTATATACAGAAACACATTAGTTGTATTTTGCTGTTTTCTTTTTTCCACAGAGTTCAAGAGGACCACCCTATCATGTCTTTTACTGTTTCAAAGAATGGAAGATTAGCTTTGTTAAATGTTGCAACTCAGGTGAGGCTTTTTGCTACCCACCTCTGAAAGAGCAAGATAAATTTGCACTTTTCTGATCCTTAAAATGGAAATTATTAATACGCCTTGTCTTGCATGATGTGCCAGGGAGTGCACTTGTGGGACCTCCAAGACCGGGTGCTGGTCAGAAAGTATCAAGGTGTGACCCAGGGCTTCTACACCATCCACTCCTGTTTTGGAGGGCACAATGAAGACTTCATTGCCAGCGGCAGCGAAGGTAGAGCTAATGAGTGCTATAGAGCAATATTGAACAATAAATTGAAGCTCTTGTACTGATTAAAACACACTGCAGTACTCAAAATGCCTTTGCTTATATTGAATCTCTCTCACTATAAAAGGCCAGAGCTCTTTAAATGCCTCCACTGTTTTGTGTTAAGTAAAAAGAAACCTACAAAGTCATTGCAGTGAAAGTCTGCTTTTTGTTTTGTGTGTTATTTTAGGCAGAATGAGTAATTTGATCCCCTTTCGGTCAGTGCATAAATTATGGAATGTGTGAAACTGTCCATAATGTGACCTTGAGAAAGATTAGTTAATTTTGCAAAAGAGAGGCCCTTACTTATTGGGATTTATCTTTTGTGAATGTTTTTACGTTGACCTCTTTTTTTGCTCCATTCCGCCAGACCATAAAGTGTACATCTGGCACCGACGTGGTGAACTGCCCATTGCAGAGCTAACAGGCCACACGCGCACCGTTAACTGTGTGAGCTGGAACCCAGCTATCCCAGGACTCATGGCGTCTGCCTCAGATGATGGCACAGTGCGTGTCTGGGGTCCTGCCCCCTTCCTCGATTCACAAGAGGTGGATGGACTCAATGGTAATTGTCACACAGCCACTCTAAACGAATTGCTCCTGCAATTTTTTGAAGTCGAATTTAAAGTTTTGATGAGTCAACTTTGGACCTCGCCACTAAGAAAGCAATTTTTCGCTGGCAATGAAAATGTTTTAAAAGAAATGAGCTTCATTCAAATCGTATCTACAGATTCACAAGGTGTTTTTCTTTTTTTACTAGGGATAAATCATGAAACTAATTGGATGTATCAGGTGGATGCTCGGTCACTGTAAGATCTAGTCATATTGATAATGTCTAAAATAAACAATGGCCCAAAACTCTAAATATACAATTTTTTTAATACATTTTTACCATGGAAAAAGACTGCAAAATTTTAGTTGATCCTCTGCTGGTTGTGTTCAATTTTCTGTATTTACAACATTGTATCTTTTCTTTTGTTTTTTTTTCCATAGAAAACTGCAGTAACATGGACAGTTGATAGTCACTGATGGATCAGGTGACATTTCTCTTGAACAACAATCGGAGAATCCTACGATAACTACAAAATCAGAATGGGCAAATAAAATAACATCAACCTAAAGCAAGTCAAGAAAAACCTACACAAGCCACCAAGACAAAAGAGAAAACAAAAGTGAGGGAAAAAAATGTCTTCTGATTGCCCTAAACAACACGGTGGAGGTGATGACGGACAGTTTCAGGTCCTCATCCAAAACCTGGTCCAGACCCAGAGGCCTGGAAAACCGGTCATTGCCCAGCGGGATACAACCGCCATCCACTGGGAGCTGTAACGGCTGTTTGTTCTCCTCCTCCAACTGACCCTCCTCCCCCCATCTCGCTGCATGGCCACAGCCGTGCCAGGTCCTTGAGTTTCCTCTGAAACCCACCTCTACCTTAAGCTGGAGCACATCAAATCCCCACGAGGTGTCCAGACAGGCACCGCAGACCAGCCATCTACTGACTGGATGACATCTGCCTGCTGTTTGTCTCTCACAAACCTGTATAATGTCTCCATGGACAAGGATAGGGTGTTGTTGGGGGAGGGTGGTGCATAGGGGGATATAGCAGCTCTTCTGTATGTATGTTTTCCTCTTGCCCTTTTCTCTTGCTATGCTCTTTGCATTCAATTTGTCAGAAAAAGGCTGGAAATTCACCGTACAAAACGCTGACAGACCAGCTGACACAGAACACAAAGGCTATGCTAAATGTTGGATTCTTTTTATGATAGTCATAGCATTTTTCTCATTTAAGAGTTCAGTGAATCTTAGCTGAAGTAGTGCTCGTGGAAAGCTTTAGCCTAAAGATTCAACTTTCTGTTTCTCAACATTAGGAAAACAAACTTTTAATTGCTTAATTTAACTTCTCTAACAAGGACAGTTGCTGTAATGTTTCCAACGGACAACTCCCCCAATTCCTCTGTTGAGCTAGCTACCGCACAACTCCATTACATCTGCCTGTAAAGAAGGCAGAGAGCTTCACAGGTCACATATCAACCAGTGAGGGTGGTCAGAGGTTGAGGTGAGGTGTCAGGACATACACTTTGACCTTCCTCAAAAGACATACTTTGAGATGAGAAAGTTGTAAGTGCAACATGCATTGCACAGTGCCGACTGCTGTCTCTCCTCTCCGTGTGTGAATGAGAGTGAATATGCATGCACTTATTCGTGTGAGAGTTGACATTTGTGGGTGTGGGTTTGATTGGCGTATGTTTTGTATGTGTTCAATTCACACCAGCAGAAAATTCTCGCTACCCTACGACTCATCCCTTTCCAGCGCCCCTAATCCCATAGTGAAATTGTGGAGGATTTTAAACCAATTCTAAGTTATCCAAAGCCCCAATGGGACTTCTGTCTGTGGAACAAAGAATACTTAAGAGCCATTTTGTAAAAGAAAATGTTTTTTTTAATCTGGGGCTTTAATTTTTACAACACAGTTTTTTCTTATTTGTCCTTACCAAGTGGCATTCAGATGACACTGAGTTATGGAATTCGAATCATCTTTGCGGGGAGGATAATTAAGGTGTGTTTCCAAAAGTAAAGTATTGTGTTGTTAGCAAAGGGTCATTTCATAGAGGAAGTAAATGATAGGAAATATTGAACAAGTAGTTAGTCTAGCCCCCGAGAGAAGAGGAACCAGATCTACTCTCTGAAACCACATTGTTAAGGGAGTGTTTTTGCAATTCTGAAATACACACAAACTGCCTTCCTGTTCATACAGTTGCACAAAAACCTTCATTATCTATGAGTCCCCACTGCACTTTTCCTGGTTTCTGCTGTCTCATCTGCTGCAATGACCCATATCTCAGAGGTCCCCAAAAACATTGCAGATCTTTTGTCTGGCACGTTTTCTGTTCTTAAGAGTTTGCATTGACAGGTAGGTAAACAAAATACTTGTAAACATTTGAACCCTCACTATGCCTCTATGCACCCAAAAACAGTGACTGATTGTCTTGTAGACACTATAAATGCTCAACCTCATGCATATAATGCAGAGCAGCCTCATCTCTGGGGCACCACTCACAGCTTAGAGAGAATTCAGCATTAACAACCCCCCTGCTCTCCAGCCAAGATATTGAGTGGTCAGTGTCCGTTCAAAGCTTTCTTCCTCCCTTTTTCAGGGTATGTAATGACTATTTGCTACAGACTGATATACAGTAAAAATGTTTAAAAACAGTGCTTTTCTGTCTGTTTTTATTGAACTTTTTGTTACTTCAATTTTTTGTTCACATTATATCATTTTTGGTTGACCTCTATCCCTGTATGATCATATTAAAATATAACCAGACATTTTGAGTCCTCTTTTTTTTTGTAATCTTTATCATCCCTTTTACCTTTCTTATATGTTTTTGTGGGTTTTGTGTTTGTATTCTGTTGCATTTTATCTTCAACTATTTCAAAACAAATATGCACAGTAACACCCATGCCAATAGAAGGTAGAAGAGTCTTTAGGAAGTGTGTTACCTAAAATCAGGTTTTAACTATCCACCCCTCGCCTTTAAGAGTTTCCTTTGTGTGAAAATCAGCCTCCCCCGTCTGTATAATTGGTCTAAATCTTGGTGTGCCATTGTAAATTGGCGATTGCCACTTGTTTGTTAATTTCAGCCAAATCACTTGAGGCACAGGGTTTTATTTCTGTTCAGGATGTATGTCAAGGTTCGATATACACACTCTGGAAGCACCTATCTCAACTCCTGGACTGCAGGATGGATTTCTCTACCACACTCATATATCCCAAGATTCGAGTCCAAGAAAACGCAACTAACCCAAACATTCAGTCAAGTCCAACGATCATCTGCTGGTGGCAAATGCTATGTCTGTATGCAATCTGGTGTCTACTTTGTTCTTTTGTCTTGAGTTTACCAAGGGAGCAGACTCTGATTTAACTATGTTTATTTCTCTCTCAGAGAGAGAGGGACAGGGTGGGGAATATTAAGGGCTTACTGTAGCATCTCTAAGTTCCTTGGGCTTGGGCGGGAAGGGATGATGTGTGGGTTTGCGTTTATGTGTTATTTACAGAAGTGATTGTACTGTTTTGTATTGTTGTGTAGGAAAAGTCATGTATGAATATTTTCAATAAAGTATTGAGGGTTTTGAAAAAAAATGGCCCACGAACATTTGATGGGGCAGGAGATTGGGAACTCCCCCAACATCAAGATCGGGCAATACCAGCTCCTTCCACCCATCTGTAGATCCAAATGTCCCTGAATCACTGCTTTCTGCAAAGCATGTGTCAAATGACTTTTCTTCAATTTCATCTTTGTGGTGAGTCATGAGCCATGTAATGACTCCTAAATGTCTTGAGGTCTGGGCCCAGACCACTTTGGAGAAATCTTTTTCTCCGTGAAAGAAATTGCCAATAAAATGACATTACTGTTGTTAGACTTGTCTTGGACCTTACATTTCCATATAAAATTGTATTAGCCATTTACCTTTGACGTTGGTATATTTCATAGAGGATGATGTTGCAATGCGATATGTTAATTGAGTAAATGCATCATTGTAAATTTGGAAATGAGTAAAGATACCAGTCCAGTTTACGGTTTATCCCCAAATTTAAAATGCAGAATCAAAGTAAGAATAAGTAAATGAAATAACAAACCCAGTCCGAGCTTCATTTTCTACCGGCTTCCGTGGGAAGAAATCAGATATTTTGTACAATTGTATTGTATTTCTTTATTTTTACAATGTTGGACAAAGCTAAAGGGGCCTCTTTGAGATTCGCCAAGTCGACTGCTTAGTTTGCTGTCACTCGAGCGCTAACAGACTAGATGCCTCCGTGCTCGCAGGGTTTGTTTAGCGCCCCCTAAAAGGGGCGGGACATTCGGTTATGACGTCACACAAACACGCCCCCTTTCGGTCTCCCTCTCCGCCTCACCGTTTTATCCGGCCTTTCAGAACCGAAAACACAACATCGGCGGGGTGATCTTACCGTTCGCAAACCCAGCTCCCACGGCAGTTATGGCGGCGGCGCCGTTAGCCCACTTCGATGAGGACTGGCAGGATTTCAACGAATTCAAGCCGTCCTTGGACTCGGCCGCCCAGCTGGACCAGCTGAACTCAAATGTCGCGGATTCCTCGTCAGGCCTCGACGATTTCTCAGACCTGGACAACAGCTTCTCCGGGGAGATCTGCAGCTTCAAGTCGATGGAGGACCTCGTCCACGACTTTGACGAGAAGCTGACAGTGTGTTTCCGAAACTATAACACCACGACGGAAAATATAGCCCCCGTGAAACCTATCTCAGAAGAAAATTACTTGAAAGACGACGAGTGAGTGTTCCTTTATTCTGTTTTTGACAGCGTGAACTTTTAATCTCTTCGCTAGCTAGCCAACGTAGCCTTACTCTGCTAACCCACATCAACCCGTCAGAACATTAGCTTGAAATCACTGCTGGCTCCAATTAAGCAAGCTATACTATGATACTTGAACGTTAACAGTAGCCTTTCGACTAAATGTGTTATTGTTTATCTCCATAATAGTACTAGCAATTCGCTGATTTTATATATGGCAGTTGCTTAAAAGACCATTAGAACAGTGAGAGGAGTTTCGTCCCCAGTGGGAGGGTCGTGCCACGTTATCAGGACTCGATTTCCATCTGGTTTGCTGAAAGTTATAACTTCGCTATCCGTTTAGTTTAGTTGGAAATGTGTCTTTTTAATAAATGAAAGCAAGTATTGATATTTACTGTTTTACCCCTCCAATCCCGTACTTTCTGCTTACTGTGAAACACGTTGTATAATTGCAGCAAACACTTTCCTAATGGCTATAATGTTAGTTAGCCTTCTTGTTACATGAAACAAGTGGTCTGTCAGTAGTATTTCATACAATCGAATCCACAGCAAGTATTCACTTGACAACAAGATATTGCGTCACAACTCAGTCACATCCATCCCACGCTTAATTCAAACGTCACATTCACTAGAGTGCAGATGAATCACCCTCCTCCTGCCTTCTGTCCTCCTCTGGCTGCCCGAAAGTGCAACATTCTGAACTTGTAAGATGTTATCACATACAAAACAAGTTCCCCTTCATTATAGCGAAATACTTTGTCGTGCATGTTCTCATCTGAACAAGTTCTGATGGCAAAGGAAGTCATATTCTACAAAGATTAATGTCAGTGTTCCTCTTTCAATGATCCATTAAAAAAATCATACATTTCAACATCTAGAGAGAGTAAAGGAGAGAGATAATTGGACAGGGTCTTGCAGAAGCCAAGAGCAGTGGCGGGGTGAGTCTTTTCTGGATGGCTGCACTTCTGCAGAACGTGCTTAGGCGCTTAACAAGTTTGCAAGCAAAATCATGGTGGAAACAAACAACAGAAATGACAAGCCAGAAGTCTTGGCGTGTGTGTCATGCATGATGTGCGAAGGATAAACCAACATTGGCAAACAATCAAGGCAGATTTTTTTCTGTCATTGAAGAAAACAAACAAATGCCTCACTGAAATCTTAAATGCAGTGCTCTATGTGAATCCAAAGTGTCCAGTGTATTTTGTATTCTTTTACTGGTTTACTGGTTGAAGATTGCTAGAGACAGTGACATTACCTGAGGCACCAAAAAATATTTCCTGACAGTCTTTGCCCTGTTTGCAACAACCCGCTCAGACTCTCCAAGCTGTGCATAACACTTCAGGGAGAAACATGAAAGTTACGTAAACGTTTATGTGTGTGTGTGTTGGTTGTGTTGTTGGTTTGGCTTGGAGGGGGCATGCAGACCCTCTCTGACGCATGGATTTGCAGCATCAACCTCTCACTATTCAAAGCAGTCGGGGCCAAGAATATGAACACTATAATGTGAATGTACATTAATTTCATGCACTCCACAGACTTGATGCTGTGTCACCATAAATGATACATGCACAATAATGCAGCCGCTTGTTTTGCCCCCTCTTGGGACCAAACAAACAGATGGCGTGAACTGCAGATTACACTGAGCTAAATTTCACTAGAATTGCAGATGGATATGTCTAAAAAAGATATTTAATTCACAGTGATCTATAAATAGCACCTCACTTCATGCCCTTTCACACACTTTTAACAATTATGAAAAAGCTCAGTATAGTGTGTTAATATTTTTTGATGTTTGAATAAACTTAAAAATGTGTTTGCATGTTATATTTTTCAGAGATTTTTATATTTGTCAACGAATAGTTTTTAGAAAGATAGTTTAAGTCGTTTTTATATATGGCATCTATAAATACTGGAGTTTATTTTAGCTGTCATCCGGGGCATCTTTTTCTGTATAAAATTGTAAAACCTGCAGTTGGTCGGTTCAGTGACACTAACACTCTATATTAGTATTACCTCATTTAAGTAGGTAAGACTATTTGTTTCAGGCTTTAATTAAAAACAGTATTCTTTTGAATGAAGGAGGCTTAGACTGGTCTTCTGCTCCTGACAGTTTGATGTCAGCTGTTTGAAGTTACCTCAAAAATAGAATCTTGCTTCTGTAAGATTCCCCGCCTTGAACTGAAGTCTCGTTCCGTGACTCATCAGGCATCAGAGAATATCGCCATGAACCTCTCAGCTTCAGATCTCCAGCAAATGTATCAATAACAAGCAAAGAAGTTTAATATAAATTCTGTCGTTTGTACACCTTTTATACCTCACTGTCTGAGACTGCCAGGCTCTGGGGCTTTTGTCTGTAAATATGGCCCAGCAGTACATCTGAGGTGACTCAAAGTTTGATATTAATGGCTGCCTCCAGAAAGCAGCTGACAAGCTTAGGTCCTGCAGGTGACGGGAGAACGCAATGCAGCAGGCGTTGCTTTTGCTTTCCAAGCTCACCTAGTTTGAACGTTTGGTCCTCGTTCAAGCCCTAGACCAGGGGTCGGTAACCTTTTTGACTGGGAGAGCCATAAAAGCCTAGATCCAAATGCAAATTCCTCTGTCCACGCAGCCCAGAGTGCACGGTAGTCATTGTCTTTTTTTCTTTTCGCCATCTTTTCCGTTATGAGGGTTGACGCAGATAAACTAGTTGGCAATCTGATAGCCATACGCCGTCACCGGACGAGCCATATACGGCTCGCAAGCCATAGGTTCCCGACCGCTGCCCTAGACCTATGCGTTATATTTCGTCCTTTGCATACGACTTTTTTTCTTTTAATCTCAATATTGCTTACCTGACCCAAGTATATCATTGATCCCCATTGCCCTATTGCATCCTCCTTCTTCTAGGGTGTGGAACACTCTGACCGATAACTACGGCAACGTGATGCCTGTGGATTGGAAGACATCACACACTCGCTCCCTACACCTGCCCACCCTCAACCTTGTTGACCATGAGGTACCCCAGGGACACACAGGCAGTCCTTAATCGAGCTTAGTTTGTAATATATCGAGTGAACGCCCAGGCTGCATTTCCAGTAATGTACAGTGTTGTATTTGAGATATCTCTGAAGAACAACAGAGTTGTAAATGTCTCCTGTGAGTTATTTCTCTGTTCCATAATTTCTTCTCCCTCTTGCATCACGGACAGAAGTTGGACAACCAGTCTCTGGATCTATCAGATGACGAGGAACTGAGGGAGCAGATGGATATGCACTCAATCATTGTCTCCTGTATCAATGATGAGCCACTTTTCACTGCTGAACAGGTAGCATTTGCAATATTATCGTCTGTATTTTTCTCTTCTCAGAGAGGAACAAAGAAAGTCTGTATTTTACTGAAAGCTGCCTTGTTTTCTTCTGTTGAGAGCCCTTCCTTATCAGACTATTCAACAATGAAATCATTTCATGTACACTGTTATTTAAAAGGGAGAAAAAAAAATTACATAACCATTTAATGTGTGTATAATTCTTTGGGTTGTCTAGGTGATCGAGGAGATAGAGGAGATGATGCAGGAGTCTCCAGACCCAGAGGATGATGACAGCCCCTCCCAGTCTGATTTGTCGATGCTTTCTCAGGACCTCCAAGCTCTGAAGCGCTCTGGATCTAATACCAGCTATGAAGACCGTGAGTACCAGCGTTACCGTTCACATTCACAAAAGCGAGACGGAGAACGAAATATCTGTCCATGTACAGTTGTGGAATTGTGCCCCAACCCCTGCCTATGCGAATGTGCTTGTGCATTGCTTTTTTTACACTCTGCTGCCTCTTGGCAGTTCTTCTAAATCGCTTAATGAAGTGTGATAGGTCACACAGTCTTGTCCAAGATCAAACCCTTACACTCATGCATTCATGTGATAATGTTGTTATGTAACATATTCACAACAAATACAAACAGACAGATTTGCATCTTCCCCTGGTATTATATAATCCACCATGTATATTTATTTCAAACGCAATCACAGAATGCTTAATCATGTACAAGTTACATGTACTTAATGCTTTCCACACTGGGCAGCTGGTAACACCTTCAAATAACTGTCACAATAGATTCGTGTAATCCTACATAGAATGTGTGAAAATCAGAAAACTCATGTTTAGATTTAGCTCATTTCCCTTACGAAGCCTAGCAGAATGTTGGCAGTGTAGAAACTATAAGTCCGAACTTAATTGCAAATTTAATGCAATAGCAAATTCATGGTAAAGTATGTAAAAAAAAGTACACACACTAAAACTCAAAATTCCACCAGACCTTGTTTTTTCCCCGGCATGGACATATACACAAGCACAGACGCGCTACCTTCTCCAAATTTGTTGGCTGGTTAACTACCTCATCAGTGATGCAATAGTGAGCAGGGGTCAGACCGTGTCCTCTTATATACAGCATTGCCACAAGGTCAATACTCCCCGGCTCTCTTGTTTATTTCACATTTGCTCGAAGGAGTGTTAGTTATACCATTATCATTCAGGCATCACTTGAATGATCTCTAAGTCTATTTTTGCAACCATGACTGTTAAAAACAACTGCGCTCAAAGCTATACAGAGGAGAAGTAAAAGTAGAAAATGAACTATTTTCTTTATGCATACTAATTAAGCCCCAAATAAATTAATTGTTATAGTTTTAAATATTCTATGCTTCAATAATGACAATGCATATCAGTGACGTAATGATGGTACTTTCTGACTTTGTAGATAATGAATTCACAGTTTCTTAGTTAAGATTTTTTTAGATATGTAGCTGTGTTGACAATCATTCATTACACAATCATCATTCTTAGAAAGTAATAAAGTAAATGAAAAAGTAGGTAGATGAACTTTTACACTAGTATGATTTGGACTTAGATTTTTTTGTACATACTTTTAAATTAGAATTCATGATTCTGACACATAGAAAGAAGTAAAAACTTGAAGTCCAGTAGAACCTTGTTACTGAATTGAACAAATAACTTGCAAGCTACTGACTTGCCTTTATTAAAATGTCATAGATCACCAGCATAACGTCAGTAGCTTGCAAGTTATTTGTTCAATTCAGTAACAAGGTTCTACTGGACTTGCTGGTGATCTATGACATTTTAATAAAGGCAAGCAAGTAACTTTTAGATTTTCCAGAAGAGTTCTTATTCTGAAAACAAATAACATCTGAATTGCAAAATGTATTTTATCCAGGTCCAATTTTTCCTGATCGAGAATAGATAAAATGAAATGGAAAAAGGCATTAGGCTTGCTCGATTCGGTTGAAGTGCTTGATATTTTTGTATTGACATCCTTTTGAGCAAGCAGTGTACAGGAAAAAGTGGAAAGTCATACTTTAATCAATAGTTATATTTGCCCTCATAAACTTTTTTTAATGTCAAGTCCGAGTGACTAAGCATAATAAAATTCTGGATTAATTATTATTTGTTAACCTTTTTTATAACGGCATATTTCTTTGCAAATGACAAAGTATTTACTTGAACTTCTCTAATGCTAAATAACAATATAATTATTATAAATGGTTTCCCCATTACTTTTTCCATAAACCTAAAATGTCTGCACACAATCCTCCCTCAGGGTTGCGTCAGCTGTCTATGTCAGAGCTGACAGAGACTCTGGAGGAGGTGGAGTCGGCCATTCGCAGCTACAGCGAAGAGCTGATCCAAGCTCTGGCCCTGCGAGACGAGCTGGACTACGAGAAGGAGGTACCGTTACGTTGACCTCGTCAACCTGAGCGTCCTTTTAGTCTCGTCAAATACTCAGGCTTTGTCTGAAAAAGTGTCATGCTTTTGACAGTCTTATGATTCAAAGTCACAGAAGCAGAAAGTGTCAGTTAACAGTGAAACAGCTCAACGCTGCTTTTATGGAAATGTAGAAACATTAAAAGTTCAAAATGAGACTTGAAGCATGGTTATTTGAACATCTGTTGTGTGGCGCAGGCAGACTGCAGGGCTCGCAGCATTCTTCAGGCCAGTGAATTCCTAGCAGCAGTGAATTAACCTCTTATATAACAATATGTTCTTTTTAAAAATAAAAATGAGCGATATCTATAGATGAAGTAATGTTATCGGGAATTCGCCATGTGTTCTTAAGTAGCAACATAAATGTGTTTTTTGTCGCAAAACCAGGTGAAGAACAGTTTCATCTCACTGCTCATCGACGTGCAGAACCGACAGAAGGAGCATCGTGAGCTGCTGCGGAAGAAAAAGAAAATACGAAGTACAACAACAACTGGACCCAACGGCCAGAGGACAGCGAGCACACACATCCCAGGCACGGTGAGTTCGGCGGTGGCGTGTTAAGGGACACACAAACAAGAATAAACCCCTGTACTGCACGATTAATAGGAGAGTAACACTGCACTTCGGCTCCACTGTATTACGATATGTAAAAATTCAAAATATGCATCGTCAAGTTAAAGGTTGACTCCAAAGTCTCACTGGCCCGTATAAGACTGCTAACAACATTTATTTAAATTTACCTGAAAATCTACAAAAAAATATCTTGAATATCAGAGAACAAAAAAACCCACAACATGAATCTTTTCCCAACACTTGCAAGGAAAACAACAACAAAAAAAAAACAACAAAAAAAAAAAACAACCACTAAATGAACAGCGGTTGTCACAATTAAAAGTTCAAAAGAGGTTAAGCTAAATTGTTACCCTTACAAGTGATTATGTGGTTACTAAAGAATAAATGGAATCAGTAAGGTATAGTGTATTAAACTGAGTCTGCCGTCAAACCAAATTGTGACTGGACTTTATCTCTAAACTCTTCTGAATAGTGATGAAATGCCATTACTTGATTCCTGGTGCTGTCAGCTGTCATTCATGACTGCAGCACAACTTTTTACATGGAGAAGCTGCTTCTTTCTTTCTTTCTTTCTTTCTTTCTTTCTTTCTTTCTTTCTTTCTTTCCCTCCTCATCTCTCTTTATGCCATTTCCCCCTCCTTTCTCTCCCTCCTTTTAGCTTCTCACTCTGGAGGGACTTTCCAATGTCATTCAAAATGGCATCCGTCAAACTTTTGGCAACACAGGAGGGGACAAACAGGTGCCCCTTTCTATTTCTCTCCTCTCATTTCTGCTTTTCTTGTCTTTTTTTTTTTTTTCAACTTTCGGATTAATGCTTGTTCTCCGTGGATTCTCGTATTCCCCATCGGCATGTTTATCCATTTCCTTTTTTTTCCACAGATATCACTGGCTTTTGTTGTTGTCCGTCCATTATTTCAGTTTTCTTTTTCATGCTTTTTTTGGCTTGAACTGCAGACATTGTTGTTGGATTTATTATAGTGTGTCTTCAGCAAACACCTCCAGTCCTTCAGCCTTTTTGCTTTGTTCTTTTTTTTTTCCCCCTTTGGTCGAAGACCAGAATTCACTGTTGCATCATCCCTGCATTTTCCTCACTGAACATTTGCTAACAGGGCTCTGGAAGGTCCAAACCAGCCAGCACCTGCATTCAAACCTGCTCTCATGTTCCAAATGTTCAGCCTCGGAAAAAAAAATGTTTTAAGGCTGTTTGTCTTCCCAGATGAAACGTAGTGATCCTTCACCTGTATTTGTAAAACTGTTCCTTTTTTTTTCCTCTCAGTACCTGACCACAGTGATTCCCTATGAGAAGAAAGTGGGCTCCCCTTCTGTAGAAGACCTTCAGATCCTCACAAAGAGTGAGTGAAATCCCAAACCGACCACCATATTTAAATAACATGCTAACTCTTTTGGAAATCGGCGGTTCAGCCGAGAGCAAGATAGTTTCACCCTCTTTTATAGAATCTCTACCCTAATTTTTCTCCATTCCCCAAAAGAATCACCCAAAAAAATTGTCTCATAGTTAAAGGTGGTTGATGCTCCAGCTTGTCGGTCTGTCATGTTTCGTCCTATTTCCAACCCTTAATGTAAATCTCTTCCCACATACTAGTCCTCCACGCCATGAGGGACGACAGTGAGAAGGTTCCAGCCCTGCTAACGGACTATATTCTCAAAGGTAAATTCTTCAAAGAACAGTTTGCGTCGCCTCTCTGCACCAACAGCAGGGAGCAATTTGAATCGCTGGCCACATGATTTTCAAAGCTCAAATCTCAACTCAAAGAAATATTCAGCTTTATGCTAGTGCTGCAAAACACAATTTGATCTACTGTCTTTGAAAGATGCTATATAAATAAACACACTTGGCTTCTGATTGTTATGGTCCCATCAGAATTTCAGAGATCCCCTGAGAGCTATATGGTTAAACCTCAGCGTATAGCATAAACAGAATAAAAGAAACCAGAAGCAATGATTAAAGGGTGGGGCGGCTGGGTTTTTTTTTTTGCCACACTTCACTTTTGACCTGTGCCTTCCTTGTCTCTCATCTGTGCCGCATTGTCCTTTGGGTAGCTCTGGTATGAGAGCAGTGGAAACTGAGGTTTGTGAGGCACTGACTCCTTAACAGATTCTTCACCTTCAGCTTCCCTCTCCTAAATGCCCCTTTCTCTTTCACGCTCACCATGTCTGCATAGTTTCACTATCTTCCTCCGTGAAGCCAGCAGCTTCCCCCCCCCCCTTCTTCCCCCCCCTGCCTCCCTCACTCACTCACAATCTGCTGTAGTGCGTACCGTGCTGTGCAGTGGCTGCACTACACCTTCCCCGAAATACATGACCACACTCACACGCTGTCCCTTTACTGGCAAGCTCGTAGTTGCAGTCGCTCACTCGTCTTCTTCTCCTCTGTAGTTCTTTTCTGCTCAGCTCACATTCTTGCGGTAGTTGCCTTTTCATACTTTGTAGTCCTCCTTTATTTTGCCCTTGTGATACAAAATGGTCAAGGTAATTAACGGATCTGTTCTTGTGTCCGCAGTCCTTTGTCCCACATAAAGCCAAAGGCGTAGCATCCTGTCTCCAGGACATCCCGTGGCACCGGTCGAAGAGGGTCCTGGTAACCCGGAGAGTCAGAGATAACCCTGTCCTCGATATTTTGAACTCACAGACTTACTTTCCTCACGGCAATTTTTACTTTTCCGGCCTCATCGTCCTCTAGATTTGCAATATAGACACAAATCTTTACCTGTATAGCTCTTTCCATTGTGAATCTTTTTACCTTTTTAACCGAGCGCTATGGCCCCCTTGTATCCCGACTGCATGATTTGTCCACAGAGGCCAGTAATCAGTATTACTTTGAACACCCCACTTCCTGATTAGCCACTGGCTCGCTAATGGTGAAGTGTTGAGGGGGAAAAAAAACAAACACAGTGCTCTTTTAAAACTCCTCAGGCTTCATCATGGGCTGGGGTGAGGGACCTGCAGTTCGATACGTCTGTTTTGTAAATTGAATGCATTGAATGCATCCGTGTAGTTTATGCCGAGCCAGGAAGACAAATCCCGGCAGAATCTCTGAACCTCAAAATGCCAGCAGGCCAGTCAGGGTGTCAAGTGTAAATATTATTTGTTGTGTTTGGAAATCTTTTCTGGCATTTAATGACTGATCACAAATAAAGTCTTGAGGATCAGAACTCTGCACGCTTAGGATCGAAGAGCAAACCCTTTAATTTTAGAATTCAGACTTCCTCGCTCCACCTATCATCGCATGTTTGTTTTGGGTTCACGCTCTACTAGATGTTAGTTGAATGTTAAAAGTTGAATATTTTGTATACACTTAAGTGAAATTGCACAGTTTTTGGGTACTTTTCGGAAAAGGGAATTTAATTTTGGAAATGATAGCTGGATGAACAAAAACAAAACATATTTTTTTGGATATGGTGTGCCACATTTGTGACAGGTCAGTTGTAAATGCTGCCCGTTGTTGACCTCTGAGTCCTAGATATTGACCTCAACCCCAGCAACTCTTCTCACGTCCCCAGGAGCTCCTTTAGACATAAGGCTCCGATATTACATCTGAAAAAGATTTAGCTCGTCATGTCAGTACTTTGACTCAGTAGTTTGATTATGTCAGGTTTAATAATTGTGTAGCTTAACTTTTTAATATGAATCGTTTTTGTTTTTTTTTTAATGTTGGGCGGGGTTCTGTCAACTATTCAGTTGTACTTGTGATATCAATGGTAGCCCTTTAGTCCATCAGTGATCTGGTCATGTAGTAGTGGATGTGCTTTAGACAACTAGATTAGTGTTAGACGATGCTTCAATAATCATCAATTGTTGCATAAATCATGTCTCGTGTCGACAAAGAATCATGTATCCTTATCTAGTTGTTTATAAGGAGTCATCAGACTGGTTTGTAAAAGGCAATAAAGGTGCACTCCACTGATGCTGCACTGAAAATAGGGTGACATGCCACAAAGAGTAAACTACTGCTTTAATACTGATTTGAAAAAAATCTATGTCACTTTGAGGGAGGTCTGTACCAAGACATCAATGTCACAATGTATATATTTACAATTAATTGATCAGATCTGTAATTTATCTAAAATGTTACATACCAATATTTTGTATCAGTGACAATATATCTGTGAAATACCAATACAAATCAATAATATTAGCTGATGTATTGTACTATATTTAGGGAAACTTCAGAATCCTGAACCTGTTCAGGTTTTCTATATTTCAATGTATCATTTAAGTTTCCCAACATCCCCTTAGGGGCAATACTAATCAGTGGCGTGCACCTTTAAAAAAAACTTCATGTAACACAAATCTAGCACTGCATGTCTGCCAAGTTGATCAGCTAATGTTCAGATCACCAGCCACTAAATGTGCACCACACACTGTCAGATCAGGCCCAGCCTGGCACTCAGGTACAGCCATCAGTGTTCAGCAGTTTAAAATCGTGTTCTTAAATTTGTCGTCTTTGCTTGGGATGACACCACAGCGGTCAGACTTCAGTTCACTGCACTTTGTTTTGATACGAAATACATGGATGAACAAATGTAGGTAAAGATGGCAGCCACGGGATTATTTGAGGTGTATTTTGAACCCGCACAGTCCCCCCGTTGGACATTTGAATAGTGGAAGTTGAGCTAGAGCTAGAAATGTACAGCTGTAGAAAGACCTCAGAGGTGTGTGTAGTCGGAATCTTCCGAAAATCAACGATTTAATGTAGGAACAAGAATGTCGTGAAAAAGAAATGTACTTTGCCTCTCCTGTTTGATGAAAGGTTGGTTACAGATTTCCTGTTCGTGGCCCGAGAAAAGGGAATTATATTGAGATAAAGGGGATGTAATAACAGTTTTGAATGTCGGGGGAGGGGGAATATTACACAAAGATTTACAAATGTGTGAAGGGTCCATTTATTCTTTTACAATGGAAAAAAAGCTTGTAGTACTATAGCTAACTAATAATGTTTAAGCGTTTCTGCTGGTATCAGCTTTGAAAACACACAAACTAGCATGTGATGCATGCACTTTACAACAGCAAATTATTTTCTGATAGTGTTTAATGAGTTTACAGAAACATGAATATCATCGAATAACCATTGCAATGAAGTGCAAAACTGAAATCAAATCGGCATTTCACTCAAAGGATATCAGTGCAGTAGAGACATCAGTAGGCCTGAGGCAGTGAATAGTTTTTAAAGATATCCCTTGATCATAACCTGATTTCACAAAACCATTGGCGAAAATTGTTTATGATGGCAATTGTGTAAAAGGAATTTGTTTCATAATGAAATAGTTGTCAGCACGGAGGTCGTCGAAGGATCTGGTGTCGAGCTGGAACCTCAATGGGTCCTCTTTGCAGACATATTAGAATAACTACGACTTAGAGATTTATATTTATATATGTACAACAATACAAACAATAGAAAAGAGGCTGCCTTTTAAATGTCTGAAATTTTGTACATTTAACCAACTCCTTTTATTTTGTTTGTTTTTAAATGAAATACAATTCCCCAGTTTGGGGTTTTATGTTTACTGTTTCATGTGGTACTGCAGTATATTAATTTATTATGTAAATGTTTTTGTAACCATATTATTGACTGTAATGGTACATTGGTTTTTGTGGTAACATTGCATTGCAACTCATTTCAAATAAATTAATATGTGATTACTCTTTACTCTACTTTTGATGTTTCTGTAACAAAAGACAACACATTATCAAGTGAGTTCAGATTAATTTCTTGCACACAACAGGCTAACCAGGTTATTGTTTTAATAAATCAGTTGTATGATTTTCATTTTTATCATATCCTACATTGAATTGCAGATTAGTCTCGTTGAAAGTTAGCAGAAAATATTGAAGAAAAATCTGTTTTAGTCATAAATTCTTTTTTTTTCATCATTTCATATTTTACATCTTTCTTATTTCATGAGGTGGCAATTCTAAATTACAAGAGTATTTGTGAGAAACTAATATAAAAAAGGATGCGAACAGAGATTAGCTAAAAAAAATTCAGAGATAGACAATGATTAAAAAAATGACCAGTATGAGCCAAAGAGAATGAAATAACATATTTCTTCCCACTGGAAAAGGCAGCATTTGACAACCTTAAACAGAAAGTTTAATAAAAATGACAAATTTTCATCCCTTGTTTTTGACTGCAGTGTATCAGTACAAAATCTAGGAGTCTCTGTCAATATTTTATCAATGTAAAGACAACGTGAAGCAGTACTTTCAGGCATGAGATGAAATTGTCAAGAAACTTGCATCGGGGTTAAAATCAGCTCATCATATTCTTCACAAATGTGTTTTATTTTTTATTAATAAAAAAAAGGAAACAAAAAGCATCACTTGCACACTGTGCTGTAGATTCAGCAGACAGTGTCAGTCGCCTCAGTTATTTCAAAAAGAAAAAAGCCTGCAGTGACTTACGTATTCCAGTCAGACAGAGGTGAAATAATAAATGTCAGTAAGATAGAGAAGTGCGGAAGACACAATTTCTGTCTCAGAGGAAAACTTGCCATATATTATTTAAACATCCTGCATCCCCACATATTCAATTTACTTTCAGTTTTTCCTCTCTGCACTGAGTCTATTTATCTCAGGGAGGGCAAACACTTCCTGCCTGGATAGAACACATCATGTCCGCTGCTGCTTAAACATCAGCAATGTTTCCCACTGCCTTTTTCTTTTCTCTCTTAGTCTGCCGCAGGTGTTTTCAGGAAGACAAAGCCGTAAATCACCTTTTTTGCCGAGACCCGTCCGACCGCCGTCACACTCCACTTGCTCGGCGGCCTGTGAAAGCCAGCCCCGCCCCACCTGCTTGTCAAATGTTTAAACAAGCAGTGCGAGCGTTCCGTCGGGGTGAAAGGTCATAGACGGGTCAGAGGTTAGTGTCGGTGAACATGGTGTGCTCCTTCCTCATCGTGCTGAAGCCTTTGATTGTGTCGACAAACTCCTCATCGTCCATAAACTAAAAGCAGAGGAGACTTTGTTCAATAACTTAAATAAAGTCATTTTTTAATTTTCAACTCACATATTGGTGCTGTAACAGCGTCGATATAGTTTGTTGTTCTGTCAAGTTAAGTCAGGTCAGATCTTCTTTCTGTGGCGCCAAATCATAACAGTTGTGTGATGACGCTTTCATAAAGATGAGGTCTGGATCAAACTCTTTAAAATGATCTACAGAAACCGAAATTCGCTTGGCGACAGCGCTGAGGAAAAGCAGTCCTGGTACAGAGCCAAGCAGCCTTCTGTCTCGGCCAGTTGAGGTACAGAGAGAGAGACTTTCTTAAAATTCTACATTTTTTCTTAGCAGATTAATTATTCATCAAAACTTGTTCTTACAAGTTCTTACATGATACTTATGAAATGTACAACACACATATGAGGAAAATCTTGAACAGACCTGGGCATTTTACAGGCCACATCTGGCCCGCTTTGCTTTTTTATCCGGCCCGCCAAACTATTTTCTTTGAATATTTTAATAGTTATCGTCAATCAATATTGAATTTAGAAACTCCCTATTTTTTCCTTTTGTTTAATTTTGTAGGATGATTAAATCCAAAATAATGTCAGTATTATTCATGATCATTAATGATTTTAATGCTGAAATAAAGTACCAAAAAAATTACATTTTTCATTTTATTGAATGATAACTGGTTGGCCCGTGCACAAAAATAAAAAAATAAAAAAAGTGGCCCAACCGCCAAAATAATTGCCCACCCCTGATCTAGAGGGGTGTCGGTTTGCCCTTGAAAGGAGGTGAATGAAGGTTAGCCGCAGCATGACAGAATATATGTGTGATTGAAAGGGACAAAAGTGGAACAGTGAGGCAAGAAAGTGGAGGATTTTAAGTACTTTGGGTCAACAGTCTAGAGCAATGGAGACTGTGGGAAAAGGGGTGAAGAAACACGTAGGTTGGGACGGCTAGAGAAACGTGTCAGGGTGCGATAGGAGAGTATGAATGAAAGAAAAGGCGTTCAAAACCGTGGTGAAAGCGGCTATGCTGTGTGGTTTGGAGGCGACGGCATTGAGGAAAAGACAGGAAGCAGAGCTGGAGGTCACAGATGAAGATGTTGAGGTTCTCTTTGGGAGTGACCAGGATGGATGGGATCAGGAATGAGTCCGTCAGAGGGACAGCACATGTTAGACGTTTTGGAGAGAAGGTCAGAGAACCGAGATGGTCCGGTCATGTACAGAAGAGGGAAAGTAAATATATTGGATGCTGGAGTTGGAGCTGCCAGGCAGGAGGCCCAGAAGAAGACCAAAGAGAAGACTTATAGATGGAGTGAGAGAGGATACAAAGGTAGTTGGTGTGAGAGAAGAGGATACGGGGAATGGGGTCAGATGGAGGAGGTCGATTCGCTGCAGTGACCTTTAAAGGGAACCGCAGAAGAGTGAGAATTGTGATAAATAGGATTATATTCGTGAATTCTCAAAAATGTGATTTTGTTCTTGGCTCTCTCACCATCCCGCTATCGTGGCCTGAGACCTGCGGGTCCCACACCTCGTCGCCTCCGGCAACCGACTTGTGGTCCATCAGCTGGCTGGCGCTGCGCCTCAAGGAGTTCACGCTGAGGATCCCCAGCTCCCCCAGCTGATGGGACCCCTCCGATGGCTCAAGTTTAGCCTCCAGCGCCTCCTGGTGGCCGGGGGTGGGCGCAGGATTACAACGTTATTCCATGATGGACGGGAAATGGCGTGGAGCCTCAGTGAGGCCCTTCTGGTCTTTTTTATTTTACCTCTGTTTTCAAGGTGAAGCCCTTCAGCGTGACGCTGGCGGAGACGCCTGTCGTCCCAGGCACCGTGTCGAACTGTCAAATGCAAACAAACCGTCCCAGTTAAGTTGTTTATTTACACATTTAGGAAATACACTCAACAATTTCCAGTCATTCATCGGTCAAGCTTTGCCCTCATAGAGAATCATGCACCAGCACAAAACAATGGTTTTCAAATTGAATGTATGCAAAGCTAAACATGGATGAAAGTTCTAGAGTGTCAAAACAGAGTTGCGTTGCACTTGCACAAAAGTAAAAAAAAAAAAAAATAGAAAATACACTTTTTCTGCATGTAGCGTGCTGATGCTGATCATAAGCATCCCAAAATGCTCTTTTTTTCACTACCCCACTACTTCCATCTCTACTTGCTGCTCCTATCCGTGCAATATTCATTTTTATCAATATAATTAACAATATAATTTTTTACATTATAATTTATCAATTCTCCAGGACACCCGACACATTACCATTTCATTTTTACTACCCCCATCTCCTACTGTACATCTATAACTTCTATGACCATTGTCTGCACAAGGCATCTCTTTTTTTTCTGTTTGACATTTTGTTTCCCATTGTTTATATTATTAGTCTAATTCATTTGTATCTATATCCTTTATTTGCATTTATTTTTCAGTTATTAGTATTACCGTTTGGACACTTTTCTGCCCTGTAATGCTGCAGTGACAATTGAATTTCTCCTTCGTGGGATCAATCAAGTCTATCTTATCTTATTTTTAATTCATGTTCATTTCGGTAAAGTGATTAAACTGTATCACCAGGACAGAGTTGCTGGTGGGATAAACAGCCATGGGGTTCCTCTTCTTCAGGGGCCCCAGTGGGGGCCGCTCCCTGGTGAAGGGGGATTTACTGAGGGCCTGGTGAAGGAGGATTTGTAGAACATTGTCAGAACAAAAAACAAAAAAAAAAAAAAGAAAAAGAGATCCAGAAAGTGCTGATCTGGATCAGAGGCATAAATAAATAAAACCATCCTGTGAGAAAAGGGGAATATAATAATAATAATAATAATAATAACAACAACAACAACAACAACAACAACAACAAAAACAATATAATAATAATGACAATAATAATAATAACAATAATAATAATAACAATAACAATTACAATAATGTAATAATTGTGTGTAATATGGCAACACAGCATCTGAGCATGTATAAATTCATATGACCTATTAGTATTTTTTACTAAGTATTTTATGATGTTCAGTTTATTTTCTATCCAAAAGGACCGGAAGGTAATAACAAATGTAGATTTTTCTTTATCATCAGCTTTTTTTTTTTTTTTTCTCCACACTAACTGTCACTTTCTGTGCAAGTCAGCAGAGGGTTGTCTCCTACCTTATGGAGCATGACTCCTAAAACGATGGCCAGCAGCAGCAGCGCGATGCCTGCCATCACCGCGATGAACCAGAGCTCCCTGAATACCGGCTGGTCTCGCTGGCCTCCTTCCGCTCGCTCGCCACCTGCTCCACCTCCAGCTCCAGGAGGAGTGGGGTTCTGAGGGTCTGCGGGGAAGAATCGCATCGAAATGGCATTTGACATTCTTGCAAAGAAGCAAGTGAATTAATTCTGACATTCGATCCAATTATAAAACAATATGGTGATTGAAATGTTGTTTTTTTTTTTAATTTGAAAATGAATTTCCGGGGCGCTGATCTTATCTATCTTACTGTCACTTCCATTATGTGACAGTTTATTAAGATATGATTATTGTGTAAATTTAAAAAAGCCAAAATATCCAGATGGCTTGTCATCTTATGCAGTTTTCCACTGGGTGTTGCTATGTTACTTAAAAGTTAGAACTTTCTCACCAAGGTCCTATTTTGTTATTTAATTTGCTCCCAAATTTGGATGGATTGAAAACACAACACAGAGCCTGTTGCTATAAAAATGATGCAGTCTGAGTGTAAAGGCCGCTGTACGCTAGACTTCTGCAACATTTACAGTTAACAGAACTATCAATGCAAGCCTCTGAGGTGGAAAGGCAATTACATGAGTGACAGAGGAGATAGTACTGAAACTGGAGACATTTGCTGGCATGGCCTACTTTCTAACGTGCACATAGAATCAGACACTTTTATGAAGTTATATAATGCCAACCTTTGACGCTTTAATATGTCAATAATTTCATATCAAAGCGGAAAGCAGAGCTAACTGGAAGGCCTGTGGTTGTGGGATTAGTTCTGCTATTTATAGCCGCCCCCTGACATTTTCCCAAAAAAGCTCTTGCAGCAAAATAAAACCGGAACCTCTTTATGTCCTGGATTTATTTATTCAAAACGTAAGGAGACTCACCGGTCCTGAGGTCCGTGGTTCGGCCTGTGGCTAAGGGGTGCTGGTGACCCCTCACCGTACGATGCATCGATCAGATCGTCAAAGATCTGCCGGAGTTTAGGATCGCACCTGTCGCCCCATCAATATTTTAGATCAGCGACTTTTACTTGTTGATGAAGTCTTTCAGACATCGCAGAAGTGGGTTTGACATCGAACTGTAGAAGCAAAATGCTTGAATTCCACGTCTTAAGCCCTAGTGCCCCCAAAGCGTCCTGTCTAGAACGAGAAACATCTTAATCAAGAGGCTTGAACAAAGTGCACGTCAGTTCCTCTTACCTTGTAAATGTCCCATCAGCATTTGCTGTTCTTCAGCAGTGCCATGGTGACAGTCGGGTGTCGGGTTTCCTTTTACCTGAAGAGGCATAAAATTCAGAGTATCAATCTCCTATCCTCAGGTATTCAGGACGTTTGTGTGCATGTGTATGTGTTCCCTTTTTCGCAAGATTTACTCAATGATCCGAAGAACAATCGGTTCATTGATCAAGTCAATTCATCGGGTGATATTTTTAAAAAATGAAAACCATTTATCCAGGTTTTTTTTTTGCCACGATGCTGCCGGAGAGTCCATTATAAACGTTCCGGGCACGATATTTTTTGTTAAATTGCCAGTTTCAGTTGTGAGATAGTCACAACAACTTGCTTCACAGCTGTGAAAGAAGAAATCTGACTAAGAAAAATGAATGAATCATTAAAGATAAACCCTGGAAATGTCAATTCCGATTATTTATGACTATGCTGCAATTTTATTTTCACAAAAGGACAAAAGCATAGATGTTAACAAAGCTAATTTTCTGATTCTGTTGATCTCTATCAATTTTCAAATTAACTTGAATTAATTAAAAAAAATGTCAAATTTTATAATAATGGTTTTATTTAATTGTAAGTTATTAATTTATTTAACAGTTTCAGTCCTTATCAAACAGGATTATTGACTTTAAATTTTTTATCTTTCTTTCTCTCTCTCCCATACACACACACACACACACACACACACACACACACACACACACACACACACAAACCTATATGTGCAGTAAATATATCAAAACAAGTAATTTGTATTTTGGTATTTACTTTACTTTGATATGCACCATATAATTGCAAAACATATACATACAAAAAAAATGTACATTCACAAAAGGTTTCTGTCTGCTTTTGTGAGATTTTTTTTTTTTGTTTTAACACTGAATAAGCACAACCAGGGGCTTGCAATGAGAAAACAGCGTTTTCTGCAGTATCTTCTATGACCACATGATGAGGCAAATGAGCAGCTGCAGCTCTTGTTTCAGCGTTCACTGGAATCATTGAGTCAAAAGAGGCAGAGAAGGAAATGTCCTCTAGGTATATTCGGGTCCAAATATTGTTTGAGTCATGCTTAGCAGTTGCACATATCAACACATGCATGCAGGCCCTAAATACACACATGTTGTCAACACCAAGTACATTTCACTTCTCTCCTGGCACGACGGAGCGGCGCAGTGTCAATAAACCAATGTGCCTGCTGTAGAAAAAGCTCCTTTTGTCTGTTGTCCCAAAGTGACATGGGACTGTACATGTCCGTCTGCTGCAGGGGGATGATTGAGAATGACAGGCAAGAGGTAGAGAAGCAGATTTAGTAACATTTTGTCGGGGTGTTCATAGTAGATCTGCAGGAGAGCATTAAAGTTTTAGATGAGTGAGAGGCTGGTGAATTCTGGCATGATCTGAAGGGGGTTGGATCAGGACTGGATGAAAAAAAAATGTCATCTTTGCTCTGAGAGTTACACAGTTAAGCAGGACTCTTACTGGTGTACAAGACACAACCTTTCAGATAATACTTAAATATGATCCGATAGACCGGGGGAAATAATTCTTATTATGATGACTACTATTTTTATGGTATTGACTTCCTATTGTAAGAATATTAATTTTAATTTTTATTCCCATCCTGTGTTATATTTCCATTGAAACTACTTTTATTATTATTATTAATTAATAAAAGAAACAATATTCATTGTGATTATATTTCCGAAGCACTTGTCATCCTAGTAATGTAGAAATTAGTTGTAGAAAGACACAATTAAATAAAAAATAAAAAAAATGCCATCTGTCAAATAGTAAGGGAGACAGACGAGGCTGGGGTATTATTCAGATAATTAAATACCTGTTGTAAAGATGCTAACATTGCTAAATAAATAGAACTCAAATGTAATTCAAAACCAACTGAGTACATGAAACTTATGAACTCTCTGAATTATAAAAATGTGAAAAGATCAGGTGATTTTCTTCTGATTTTGGAGAATGAAGTACCGCTTTTTAGGATTTACATTGAAGGGGGTCACTGCCAGTGGGGTCATCCTGGGCACCACTCTGTGTTAATCCAAACCTGATTCAGCAGTTTAACTTCTGCCATGAAAGATACTTGCATATTCATATATTCTACAATTAATGATGTGCAAAAAGAGATGGTGCCATTTAATGGGGTTTAAAGTTGGATTTATAATTTCTTAATGCAAAAACCATTTCAAACAGACACTTGGAAGGTCTTATGGTCTCAAAGTTAAATATTTAAGTCATTTAAAGTCAGGTTAATTTGGGTTACTTTACGGTAAAGGTTCCAGCCCAAGTCCAGATGGCAGTGTTTTGACCCCACACACCCACAGAAACTGTTCACCAAAACAAACATCCATCCATAAATCAAACATACACACATACACGCCTATATTCAAAATTGCAAATACCTTTAGAATAAATCAGAAAAAAAAGAAATCAGTAAAATATATTAACTAGGCATATACTGCCTACTATATATATTATCAAGTAACATCACTTAAAAAAGACAAAGAGTACATACATACATGCACATACATACATACACGTATATGTGTATGTGTATATGTATGTGTGTTTATGTATATACATATATACATACACATATTTATAACAATGTTTAAATCACCTATTTATTGCCAAAACACAGTAAGTAAGAACAAGTAAGCAAAGTAAGAACTTTATTGTATAGTGAAACACATTTCCACACTGTGCATATGACAATAAACACTTTGAATCTGTGAATCTTGGAAACACACACACATACAGGACTGTCTCAGAAAATTAGAATATTGTAATAAAGTTCTTTTTCCCTCTGTATTGCAATAAAAAAAAAAAAAAAAAAAAACTTTTTCATGATGTTCTGATATTTTGAGATAGGATTTTTGAGTTTGCTTAAGATGTAAGCCATAATCAGCAATATTGAAATGATAAAAGGCTTGCAATATTTCCGTTGATTTGTAATGAGTCCAGAATGTATGACATTTTTGTTTTTGTAATTGCATTACAGAAGATAAAGGACTTTATCACAATATTCTAATTTTCTGAGACAGTTCCGTATATAAATAATCATATATATTCCAACTCCCTCTTTGTGAATCCCTGGGTAGGAGGAACCGGGACCAGGGCGAAAACTAGATCTGCTGCATAATCTCACCAACGCGGGTAATCTCTTTGCCACGTCGTGTGAATCATTTCCTCGGATTCACACCTTTGAGTTTTGCATTAAATAAAAGGTCCCCTCGCATTAAATCACAGCTCATTTAATTTATTTTACAGACAAGCTCTCCTCTGTCTATTACCCTAATCAGCATTCATATCTTGCCGTGATGATTCGGGACAATTTTTTTTATTGAGGAAGTGATCTCACCCTTGAGTGCCAGGATCAGCCTTTTTTACAGCCCATCTCCTCGGGGCCTCATCCATCACCGATGTGTCTGAGCGACACGCTCGCTAGACACATATTAACTCGTTTAAGGAGCGAGACATATGGGGATGAATCCATCAAGATCACTAATTCACTTACTGACGGCTGATGTGGTGAAAAATCTCCCGCTCGGTCCAAATCCCTGGGTGTGCCCTGTGAGTTTTAACCACGAGTAAATAGGGGGATTATTTAGCTTCTGCTGACAGATAAGGGGGAATAAAGGACAAATGCGCTCCTGCCATTTTCTTCTCTATTTTTGCTCATTTTCATTGTGCTTGACTTAGCGTTATGTATTCATCTTCATCTAAAAAAAAAAAAAAAAAAAAGCAATTAATGTGTCACATTTCCCGCCGAACGATTCCCGAAATATCCGAAATGTCAGGTGAAAATCATTTTCGGCCGAACGCTCCCTCATTGCCATGCGGTGGCGAGATGAGGAAGATTTATTGAATTATGCGATGTGTGATGTTCATTACCCAAACAGACATCATGACATAGACCGATACATAATGACATTCAATATTCATATTTTGCGTCTCTCTCTGAGTGAACCCAAAGCAGGTGTGAGGAAAGACATGAGCGGAGTACAAACACGTGGACTAACTGAAAACCGATATATTCTCTGTGATAACCGGGAATCAGACTTAAGTGGCGGGTGTACGGGTGTAATTTGTGACATCGCAATTACGGGGATGTTCATCCTGATCCGAAGAGAAGGGAAAGAGAAGAGAAAACAAACAAACAAAAAAAAAAAAACAAACAACCTGGGCAATGAGGAAACCGGCATTACAAGCAGAGTCTGAAGCTTCTCAGACACCCGGGTCATGATCCATCGTTGTCGTGGCAACTGAACCCAGGTCCAGTCGGCGGGATAAAATTTGACGATTATAACTCAGCGATCTTAATACGAAGGATATGAACGCCCATCGGATTCGGTCAAACCAAATCTTTCCGCCGGTGTGTCAAGGTACTTCTGAAAGCGCCGACGCCCCACACAGGAAATCCGCCGGCCTACTTCATCCCTTACAAGTCCAAGCCGGGCAAACTCGGCCGCCAGCAGTCTCTGTGACGAATTCCTGACCGGATGTGACAGTCGTTGAACATCATCAAAAACCTCTACCCGACGGGAACGCGTGGAGATGTCGAACCAGCGCACGGCGCCGCCTTTCGCCCGGAGCAACATCCCGCGACTGTTGTGGTCCACAAATGCTCTGAGCATGCTGGGGGCACCTGTGCAGAAACGCGTGGGGGGGAAACTCAATGAAAACCCTTCTTTATTTCTTTGGCAGCAAAACAGCATAGAGTTTATTTTCTGATCCCAGTTAACTGGCAAAACATTGAAATACCACCAGTCATAATCCATTACATTTTTTTTTTATTTTTGTAGCTTTTAAATGTAAGCAGGATACGTACCTTCCCGGCTCCTCCAGTGCAAAATACTTTGGAAGCGCTGCAAAAGTGTTGACCTATATTTAATCGTATTTCTCTATGATAACATATAATTCCTCTGGTTGAACAATTTAAACAGAAGGTAAAATTCATCCCGATCAAGGGGTTCCTTTATTTGTGACCTTTGGGAAAAATACTGAGAGTTTTTTTCCAATTTCTGTTTGTTGATGTAGTATTCCTTTTTGCCACAAGAGCGCAACAATTTCCTAGAATTCCACAGTCAAATCTTATCTGGATGATTTTCAATTTTCAATCCATTCTATAAACAGGCGAATAAATGTAACATTAGTGAAATATCTCTCTTTTAGCTGTTTTTTTTTTTTTAAACCTACATGCCGTATCTTTGCTGATAGAAGTAGCTATAGGGTTCTTGCACAAGTCACAAAATATTTAGGGGATGAATCGTATTCTCTGCAAGTATCTTTTGCAGGACAATGGTGCAAATTGATAAAGACAACATGACAGCTTTTATAAATCACCGGAGGGATCAGCAGCGTCTCGTAAAGGCTTATTGGCCGCTCCTGCTGCGGCCGCGTGCAAACATGTTCGTCATCACGGCTGTTTATATAAAAAGAAACAAAGGGACGAATCCTAAATCCCCTCCCCGAACGTGTTATATTTAGTATTACGTCCTCAAAGAGCAGAAAAAAAAAAAAACGATCCGGACCAAAAATCAAACGCTCGTTTTCCGCGACTGTTCTTTTTGTAATGCAAAAATATTACTATCGGTCGCTGTAACCTGTACATAAACACGGGCGACGGATGACGGAGTGATGAGTCAGGTGATTCTTCATCCATCGGCGATGGGCATCTGATGACCGGCGCACCCCGGAGCCGCAGTAAGACTTCATCACATTATGGCTGTTAATTATAAAAGCCCATCCAACTGGGCTCCGATGGCCTAAATATGCCATAAGGGGGGTCGGCACAAGGCGATGACAACCCTTTGTCAGGCCGGACGGTGAAAGGCCGCGCTCGCTCGCCCGCTCCCGGTCACCCTCCTTCGCGAGGATTTTGTCTTCGCCGAGAAAGACAACACCCAGATGTTATCGGCTTTGCATTGAGAGGATCATCTTTATTGCCCAAAATTCCACCTGAGAATTAAATAGCACGGCACAGCTCTTCCAAGCAAAGCTTATTTGCATTTTAAACATCTCTGTTGGCATAAGACATAACATATATACAGCAAAACACAGAGTACATTTAAACTGTCGTGATGCTGCCAAATCTGATCATCCTGTCACACGAATATGCATTAAGTATGCATATAATACCTTATTTGTTATTGTTAAGGTGGTTATCAAGGAGCAAAACTGACATTTCCGGCGAAACCAATCCCTTCATTTAATGTGTGTGCAGATAAGAGAAATTTTCCGATGTAATAGTTTATTATTTGACACACGAAACACACTGACAGATTAACAGAGGGCCATCACCGGTTTCCCAAAACGTTATGGCTAAAAGGAAAAGTAGTGCACAAATTTTCATCCTACACATAGACTTCTACCATAGAAAGGACATTAAGGCCCCCCTACTCCAGATTATATATATAAGGGCAGCCACTTTACATATTTAAAGTTATATCTATGGGTCTACACAAAATTACAATATTATGATCTTCAAGTATGAATCCCATTTATGTTGTCTTGCCTTCCATGATATGGTGTCAGTGCCGTAAGAAGCGGAGAAGCTAGTAAAAAAATTATCTTACAATATTTAAAAATCGTTTTGTTTTTTTTCTTTTTCGAAAACTATGATCTTTCGCTGTTTCGATCTACTGTTCATTAATAATGCCACGATAGTAAATAAAAAAAAAAAAAACCCAAACAGCAAATCAACAGTCACTTTTTAAATAAATATCACTTTGCTGTATTACAGTTGCCGTTCTATCCCTGAAATTTTCTACTGAAACAAGGAGGCCGCTATTGTTACTTTTACATGATTATTTTTCCCTTATGTATGAATGCTTCTCGAGAAGTGAATAGATAGATTTTTGCGCTACACAACAGAGCGGGGATGCAGTTTTAGGTGAGTGTATTACAGGCCACATTATATTATGGTGGCGTTTGCTGGTACTTTAAGTATTGAGTCTTTACTCTTTGGCAAGACCTACCTCTTAGGATATTTTCCCTCTCTATATAAAAAGATAAATAAAATGAAACCATAAAAGGCTCTCTAAATGCACTAGAATGCATATTAACAGGCTTCAAGATGGATAAAATAATCCATGAGGATCTTCAAGTATCAGATGTTTTTTTTTTGTTTTTTTTTTGACAAAAGAAGCTCTAATTTTGGCATTTAACTGCAAGTGTCTCTAGAAGGCGATCCTTCTGCTTTTTATGCTGTCTGGTAATCCCACTTTTACACATCGAGACGAAGGTCTTGATATATAAGGCTTTTACATATCAAGACTCTAAATGCAAATTTGACCGCACTTCTGTTTAATCCCAGACCGGAAGTCGCGATGGGTGTGTTTCGAAACATGTTCTGACTGCATTAGAAATTCAAAACTTTATTGTCAAAGGTGAGCTGAAATTGGACAAATACGTGGTGTCGAACCCCACCATTACCCGTTATCCTTCACTTCCCGTCATCCTAACCGCCGCGCCCGCAGTGTAAGGATGACCGTAATGGCTGTCTGTTAATGTCAGGCTTTAGCCTCCAGCAGTTCGAGGAACAGTTTGTGCATCGGCACTCGGCCGTCCTGTTTGATGCTGCAGAAGTGCTGAACGGCACGAGCGGCCGTCTGGCGGAGGAGCGGGAGGGTCATGATCAGTTTGCCGGCTCGTCGAGGGTCCTCTGCGTGGCGGGTGGCCTCGTAGTCCTGTAAGGCCCCGTGAAGGACGTCCTGGAGTCTCTGAACCGCCTCCGAGTCCTCTATATGCATGGAGTCTAAACGTAAAGACGGAAACCCGGGGATTAACACGGGAGCTCATTTCATCTTTTCAAGTTTAAATCTGAGCCAAGTCCCGGATCTGAAACCGCAAGTTTTTGATTCATTCTTTAAAAATAGTCATGTATTGGCTAATCAATAGAAATCATAGTGTTTTATGCTTTATAAATGGCGCTTTATTAGCCTTGCTTTCCACTTAAACATTATACGGCCTAATCATTTTTAATGCATCGGCGTGATGGGTTGGTGCATCTCCCTGCTCGTAGGGCTTGAGTCCAAAGTAAGTCAGAAGTCATCGGTATGAAGGCCAAAGACCAAACCATTAAAAATCCCTCAAGCTGAATCTGAAGTAAGTGAATTTGCAATACGTTAAATCTTCTTTTTAAAGCCGTGCAACTGAATTCTGAGGAAACAGGTGCAGCGTAACAAGAAAGTTCGGTCTTTGTATTGTGGGAAAAAAAAACAAACAAAAAAAACCATCCAAACTCTACCTGAGTTAGCCAGAGCGATGGCTTTGAGCACCACGAACTCCTCCTTCTCCAGACCCATGGCTTTGTATTTCTTCACCAGCTGCAGGATGGCGTTGTTGAGGTCCAGCAGCCCCGCCAGCTTCGACTGCTCCTCGTCCATGACGTAGTCCTCGGCGTACACCAGCTTGTCCTCCAGAGCCAGTGAGCGGAAGACCACGCGCAGGATCAAGATCTCCATCCAGCCGCTCTGCAGAAGGCTCATCTGGTCGGCCAGCGAGAGAGAAGGGAAGCCTAGGAAATACAGGAAGGGATTAAAAATTAGAGACGCTTTAGTGTTGGAGGAGGCTAATATTAAAGCAAAACCGTCAGCGCTGTAAACCTTGAGATTATCTTACTTTGTGCGCAATAGTTTTTTGAGTTTTGCTCGTTTTCTTGTGAGTATTAATAGAATAGTCTGGATTACCTAAAATAGCAGTGCTGGCAAATCAAACTCCTTTTTCAAACTGACAAAATACATGCGGTATGTTTTTAGTGTTTTTCACATTGTGTTTTCTTTTTTTTTCCTCACATGGGGATTTGTTATGTATCACACTTCTTTTGTCTAAATTCCTGATATACAAAGATAATGCGTGCCCCCCCATTAAAGCTCCGGCATTTATTATCTGATAAATAAAATGGATGACGAAGGCCTAGTTTTTTTTTTTTTTTTTTTTTTTTCAATAACCGCACATATTTTAATTAATTTGTGTCTTGCGCTGTGCTGGCAATGTTTTTCAATGACTTGCTTCTACAGCATTCTGAACTGATGAGACAAAAATGAGCCACATTTCACGTTCTTTACTTCCACAGCACAGCAACGATTGCCACAAACGGCACTCTGCAGATAAATTGATATCTGTCCACTGTTGAGCTCTAGGTGTATTAAATCCAATTAATCACGATGTCGTTGTTGCACCGGCCGTACACTAATACACGATGCCGACTTTTAACGGTGAATTATGATCCGAAAGACGTTAAACGCGAGGGGGGGGGGAAAAATGCGGCCTTTTTTTTTTTTTTTTTTTTTGCAGCGGAGTGATTTTTCACAAAAAGGCAGGTGACGCGGCGAAGGACACGGGAAAGGACAGAGGGAGTGAATCGGGCTCTGAATTTAATTACGACCGTAAGACACACCCACTCTGATTCCGAATTATATGCCACGAGAGTATGATTAAAACCGCTCGCCACCCCGGCATAAACCTGCGTACATACTCTCACGCGCGGTTAGTGTAATTAAACAGATGATTTTAAAGAGCGGGGGGAGGGGCGGGCGGTGTTTGTATTTTTGACACCATCGGCGATCGTTATCGGGATCCGCTGCTTTTTACCATCACCAGAGGGACATCGGCGGCGCCCGTTTCCCCACTATCACTCCCTGATTGATTGGAAACGCTGCCTGTGCACAATTTCATTGGCCGATCGGGATCAGTATTCTGGCAATGGACCATCGATCACGGCCGGAGGTGCGTGTGAGCGCGTGATGAAATCTCAGGCAACGTATTGATGGACTTGAAAGACAAATACAAGTTATCTTTCAATAAAGAGAAAAGACCACACTTTTATATGGACTAATGATTTTTTTTTTCCTCCCCCCGGCGAAGACCACCGAGGGCAAGAAGGAACGTCGGCGGGAAGGGCGAATTATCTCGACCGTGTCGGATGTATCATATCAACAATAAAACTCACACTGCGGTCAGTGTCTCTTACACACACACACACACAAACACAGCTGACAGCCAACTTGCAGAAACTCAAAAAGGCCATAAGCAAAGAGGCAGTTGGTCTTTAGCCAGCTCATCTGCCTGTCTGGCCCTCAGACTTCAGACCACATCACTGTCAATGTCCCTGATAAGAACAGACACAGAGAGGGGTGGGAGGGCGGAAGGGGGCGCAGGCAGGACAGTAGCCCCATCACACTCACCTCCCCCTGGGCAAAGAACTCAGATGGCCCAGACCACTAAGCCACGACTCTGGTTCTCGCAGCAATGAGGGCCATGCAGCCTGTCACTCATCCCAAAATGATGTGACATGGCTATTATGCTGCTAGAAGGGGGCCAGTCTTTTGTTTTTAATATCCATTTTCTCTTTGCTTCTTCTCCAGCATTTGTTGTTGTTGTTGTTGTTGAAGGAGACGTTTTCTTTAATTTTTTCATAAGCTGATTTTTTTTTAAATAATATTCATATACCCTTTGGAAATCTCCTGAGTTAGGATGTGATGTTTTAAGCTATATATTTAACCGTAATCCCGCGCTTACGTTTTATTTGTAGCATTTTGACGACACGACGGAAATTAAACCGCCCTCTCTTAGTATGGAAATCAACTCAAAGGGATCCAAAATGACATTTTTAACGTATTAAAAGTCGAGAAAACAAGCTGGAAGCCCACTCGTGAACATTGGCGACATACCAAAGAGATGCATGCAAATATATAAATTACATTTTTCGCCATCATCAACGGTTGTGTCAGGCTGAAGATTAGCAGGAGACCACGTTAGCGGTTGGGACTATTTTAAATGCGACATGGAAACTAAAGCTGAGGGCCCTCTGAGCCACAGCGGAGCTCACAGGTAAAGGTTACTGTCACCATCTACCGCGCTGATGATGGATGGAGCTGCAGTGATGCTGCCCAGAGTTTTACATATCTTGAGATATGCAAGGCGGTCCTTTCTTTTAAGAGTCTGATGTCACTTTACTGAAAGAACTCACCTGCTGCGGCTTTTGTATGAAATACATCATTTAAATGAATGTCTTTATCTCAAATGTCATTTTTGCCTTCGACATTTTCCCCGGGTGATGATTTTTTTTTTTTTTTTTTTTCTAAATTCCATTTAATACGTTCATTGCAAATCTTTTAAAAACATTTCAGAGGAATTTTCCCGACAGTTTAATTAAAATTGGCTTCCTGCCCTCCCCCTCCCCGCTGGCTCTCTGTCTACCCTCAGGTGGGAATCCGCTGCGTGTTTGGCTGCAAACCCTCCACTGGCAAAGGGCTACAAATACACCCATCATTTGGACGCCATCTGTCTTGTACACTGACAGTAAAGAGCCGACAACGAGAGAGAGAGACAGACAGCGGCGGCCCGGGGGGTGGGAATGCACGTCTTCCTTTTTCCAACAGAACAATGAAAATGCTGATGAAGATCACAAAACACCAGCGCACATTCAAATGACTGCTTAAAGTCCACTTTGGATCGGTGGGACCGCATATACACACATGAAAAAGCAAGCACACACACACACAGACACACACGTAACTGTGCTTTGTTTGTATTGTAAGCATTTCAGAGACGCGACATCAACAAAAACCCAGGTGTTTCCCTGATGATGTTTTGGGTGTGTATAGCCGTAGCTGATAAAACCCTCAGACTTCTGTTAGACGGAAGAGGAATAGAAATCAAAAGAAAGCCAGATGACTGATAATGGTCTTGCGATTAATGATTTCTTTGTAGTTTATGGTCACGTTTCTATTTCTTGCTTTTATAATTCACCAGGCTGTTCGATTCTTTTAAAATCAAACGATCGTTTTGACATCTAACCATTCAAAACGTGCGTTTCTTTGTTGCTAAAATATCTTTCATTTGTTCATCAGATGTATTATTAATGATGCCTTTTCTTCATCTTTGATCACTTATTTACACATGTTGGTGTTGTAGTGCTGATAGACAGGTAGTGATGATTCTTTTACTTCACCGTCAGCTGTTAGCCTTAATTGTAGTTGTCAGTTTGACTGAAAATAAAGACATGTTGTGAGTCTTTTTTCTTTCTAGCTTCTTTCTTTTTTTCTTTATACATGTGTGGAGGGATATGTATTCAAAAAAAACACGTCACGGTTTTCCAAATGTTCACTTTCCCGTCTATTTACATTTTCTGATTTCTAACTCATATTGGATGAGAACCCAATATAAAATTATCACTGTGCAAAATGGGAATGTGTCACTATTTCTTGCTATTTTAGAGACAGAAACATGAAATGCTTAAAAAAAAGCAGTTTTTGAATCATTTAATCAATTCAGTTCCCGTCAGGTACACATTTCTCGGCGCGGTTGTTTGGAAAACATGATAAAACATGATTATTTTTCCCAATATGCCTGCAAAGTCAAGTAATAGTTAATGTTAGCCCGCCTCTTAGCAACACGCATGTTTACAGTTATCCACATATATCAGCATACCAGTGTTTTAATCCCGCCAAGGTGCCAGAATGCGTCTCCTTCCCACAACCTCATCCCACAAAGAGACACATCTCTTCTGCTATTCCTGTGTCGGAGTGTGAAGCTAAGTCTGCTGTCAGCGTCAGGAGGATTTCCATAATTCAGGCAGCCCAGAGAGACATCTCAGGAAATGAATTAAAACTTCCAGGTGGCCGCCGGTCATCTGGCTCGTATATAAGGAACACGCGCCGAACACCAAGGGCATGGCAGCCACACAGATGCAGCAGCTGACTGACAGATAACACAATGGCATGCCAACTTCCTCCTCTAGAAAGCGAGCAAGTGTCTTGGCAACCGCGAGTCACAACAATCCCTCCTCTGATCTGATTATAGACTTAATGTTGGATGAGTTTGCGCGGCGGAGTTTTGCGACCGGCTCGTACCTGGGATGTGTTTGGCCCATCCGATGTTGACCACCAGCTCTCTGTCGGCCAGGTCGCACAGAGTGGTCAGAGCCTTGATGTCGCTTTCGGGCACGGTGGGGTCCGGCATGGCAAAGATGCCCTCTGGCTCGGCGACCAGGAGCAAGGACACCACTTTGTTTTCCACCGCACCACCTACAGAAACTGAATGCCATAGAGACAACATGTCAGTATGTGAATAATAAGAAATATATGAACTCTGATGTGCAGGACTGTCTCAGAAAATTAGAATATTGTGATAAAGTTCTTTATCTTCTGTAATGCAATTACAAAAACAAAAATGTCAAACATTCTGGATTCATAAGAAATCAAATGAAATATCGCAAGCCTTTTATTATTTTAAGAATAAGAATAAGAATAAGAATAAGAATAAGAATAAGAATAAGAATAAGAATAAGAATAAGAATAAGAATAAGAATAAGAATAAGAATAAGAATAAGAATAAGAATAAGAATAAGAATAAGAATAAGAACAACTTTATTTATCCCGAAGGAAATTGTTGTGCCACAGTTTAAAGTAAAACTAAACAATATTAAATAATAGTAGGAAATTGTATAAACAGTAAAACAAAGTAAAAAAATAATAATAATAATATTGCTGTTTATGGCTTACATCTTAAGAAAACTTAAAAATCCAATCTCAAAATATTAGAATATTATGAAAAAGTCATTTTTGTTTTTGTAATTGCATTACAGAAGATAAAGAACTTTATGATAATAATGATAACAATAATAATAATAATAATGATAATAATAACAATAACAATAATAATAATAATAATGATAATAATAATAATAATAATAATAATAATAATAATAATAATAATAATAAAACATAGGTTTTCTATAGCGCTTTTCATGATACTCAAAGACGCTTCACAAGTGAGAGACAAATGAAACAGTACAAACACACAGTTATTGGGAAAGGCTGAGTGGGGGTAAGGGGAGACTATAATACATGTAAATATAAAGGGGGAAAACACAAGATTAGGAGGGAGAAAAATGTAAGTGATTTGGTAGAACTGGGATAGAAGTCTCAGGTGTTGTACGTGGTTTGGAAAAGATTTTATCAAAATATTCTAATTTTCTGAGACAGTCCTGTAGGTTTTGTCTCGAGCTGATTTTTTTCTGCCTTCTCCTGGAGATGCTTGCCAATTTTATTTAACGTTGGCAATTTATTTCCAATTATTACGATGAATTACTTTATTTGAAAAATTCTATCTGACACGGACATGCTTATTTACATAATAACTTACTTTTTATAACAATATTACCAGTTATTTATATACACTGTTTAAAGATTTACTCAATAATATGGTTAAGACAATTAGGAAATGGACACTTATGAAAACTCAGGGAAAAAAGATAAAGCTATGTTACAAAGAAAAAAAAAACATAACATAATGTAGATGAATCCAGGGGAAACACAGTTACAGACGTTAAAACTTGTAGTTTTTGACAATTGTTTTTCTAAACTTTTAACAATTTGAACGAGTGAGGTTGTAAAATCCTAATGACCGCAGGAAAGTCTTTCCAAGTTTATTATTTACCCTTGGAGAAACAAGAATGTAATTTATTCAAACTCATGTTTCAGAGCAAAGTGAAAACAAGTGATGTTCATTCCTTTCCCAGCAAACACAGACACACTCGCATGACAGGTTCGTCGTGCACGAACACGAACACGGGTACACCCTCCGCCCCAAACTGGATTCCAACTGGATCAACATTTGGGGAAAAAAAAATTGCATTCAACATTTTGAATTAAACCCATTAACCTAGAGTGCTTTGAAAAGACTTTCAACTCTGAATAAAAACATTTCAACCCCCCCTGGCGTAATTCAAAAAATGCATTGCATTATGTAATGAAAGCTGGCTAAAGGCTGGTTATCCTTGAACAAGATGAATTGTGGCAGTCGGGAGATACATGGTCGCTTCAGAAAGCAATAAGTCCATTACAGCCACTTAAAGCTTCTCACTTCCCAAATTATGTTAGAACTGATCGAGAACCCCTCATTCGTCAATCGTGACAGAAAGATGATTAATTACTCTGACGGACCGCAGATAGCACGATTTGTTGGTTTGAAATCTCGGACACAATACAAATAAAATCAAAGCCTAAAATGTCTGCCTTAAAATGTAATCCATCAGCATCGGCGGGTGGTTTTATGAAGTAATGTTATTTCCTGCTTCATTTGGGATCTTCAAGTCAACCTTTTTCCGGGTTAGGGGTTCAGAAAAAGCTCTTATTTAATAACGCTTCTGTTGCAGTCTGATATATGAAATGCTGTCTTTTCCAATGTGCATGCATGCATTAGAAATGATTTAAACAATCAGACACGTAAAAAGATGGAAAACTAATGTGACGATGCAAATACGATGATCATAGGGGCCAAATGGGACGCGTGTGACCTTGAAAATTATTAAAAAGGACTTAAATGCATGTAATTTAAAGCTGCGAAACAAGTATTTTATACTTACATGTTTTTTTCTGGGGCAAGGCATTCTGCGGATGTAGGTACGGGCTGTTTTCGGCATCTATTCTCCTCTTGTATTTCTGTCTGCCACCTCGAACCCGGTCCAGACGTACACCTGCAGAAACACACGCAACATAAATCAATACTCATATTTTGACAATTTTTAGGTAGTTCTTTGCAGCCTTAATGTAATAAGAATAAGAATAAGAATAAGAATAAGAATAAGAATAAGAATAAGAATAAGAATAAGAATAAGAATAAGAATAAGAATAAGAATAAGAATAAGAATAAGAATAAGAATAAGAATAAGAATAAGAATAAGACCATTTTTATTTATCCCTAAGAAAATTGTTGTGCCAGAGTTTCAAGTAAAACATAACAATAATAGATAATACCATGAGGGAGAATAAGAAATACAAATAAAAATATTGAAAAATGTAAAATATTGTAAAATATATAATGTAAAATGTATTGAATTTTTTTTTTTTTTTAGAAATATTTTCCCATTATGTGTACTTCAGTTAAATCAATTTACTGAAGAAATGTAATTCTGGTTTGCAGAAAGTTTAAATATTCATCACAGTTTAAAGTTGATAAAATCACTCTATACAATCCCAGTCAGATTCTGTGCGTACTGTCACCATTTGATTTTTAACGTTTGCGCTTGATTTCACAGAGAAAATTTGGCGTTACCGTGCAAACACGGGCATTTCACAGTGAGGGTATTTGCAAAAGGTTTCGTGTTTCTGGCCGGGATCAGTCGGTGAGCAGGATGTTGCCCGCTCGGTCTCATCAAGCTCGGTCACATGCTCAGAAGATTCCAAGGAGACTGACCGGGACATCTCTAATGCTGGCAAAGCAACGTGCATCCTGTAACATGACTCTCTCAGAGGCGCCGACAACTGCTCATCTTAACAAGCACTTTGTCAAAGTTATCACAATGGCAATGGGGATTTTAGGCGTGCATGTGTGCATGTGTGTGTGTGTGTGTGTGTGTGGACTCAATCATAGCAGCGCAGTCAGAGTGTACATCTCCACAGAAAAATGCACACGTCTATATAACCGAGTGTAAATGTGACTCGTGAGGCCTTAGGTAGTGGTGTTGTATTTCCTGAAGGGCTCTATAACGCTTGCACCTGAAAGACGGCGTCCGGGTGTATTATTTGTCCTTCTGACGCCTCTCAGTGACACTCCGTCCCTCGGAGGGAATCACCTGCATTTATTCTTTCCGAGTATTTAAAGAAATCCAGCAAAATTCCATGCGAAACAAGATGTTTTGATTGGATTTGAAGCATTGTAGATGCTGATAGTCCTATCATCCAGAAGAGCCGCTATCTCTCAATAATTCTACAGAAGAGGTCGAACTTTGTGTCTTTATCAGTAAGTGAATTGTTGCGTGAAGATATTTTTTTGTTATTGCTTTAGTACATTCGTGGAAAACCATTTTCCTGACGGATGAGTTAAGAAGATAGACGGAGACGAGTTCGCCGGTCGATCACAGGGCGACGTCGATTAAAATCAGAACGACATGCTGGTGCCGGTGTTGTTTTTGTTTTTTTACACGCTGCTTTTATTTCCAGGTGTGATTCAATATTTTGCTGTATCTGATGCTGTTTTGAAAGACAAGCTTTTGTATTTCCTGATTTGTTCTTATTGGTTGTTATGCTGCATTGTCCCACCAATTCCATTTATAGTAGCTTTACCTTTACTAAGCCAATAAGCCAATCATAAAACTTGTTGTTGACATGCCTTTTCAGGGGTATCTTTTTATGATCACAAGATGGCCACCACAATTAAAGAAGATTAAATGATCGTAATAATTACGTTACTGGATTCTGAATTTCATTGGAATATCCTGTATGTAGGTGCAAAGTCACATTATTCATTACTTTGGGGTTTTTTGTTCCACTGTTATTTTCTATCCAGAATTGTCGTTATAGCTCATCTTCCTTTGCTCAGATTGTTTTAGCAACCATCTTACTGCCTCTAAAGCACCATTAAATTACACTCATTGTTACTGCCTTCGGGGAATCTGACACACATCAGGCAATTTTTGTTTAATAGTATCAACATCTATCTCGTCCCTATTATCGTCTTTCATTATCATTACGGTTGCCGTTATTGTCGTGTTACTGCTTTTCATTTTTGGAGTCTTCAGGTTTAATTTTGAATCTAAATCTCAATCTAATCATTAGTCAACGTGATCATGCATCACACCGCCACCAAATATCCCGGTGAGTGACGTGAATTCCTTCACATTCTAACAGGTCCCTTGGACCAGACTTGCTCTTAAATAAAGATTTGACTTCTACCAACCTGATAAATCCTTTTTTTTAAAAAAAAGGAGTTTTTACCAATCCCTGTGCAGCTGAGTTTTTCTGACATTTGTATTTGCTTTTCCGACTGGTTTGAAGTGGGTCAGGCAGGCTCAGGTATAACTGACATGCATCCGCACACCAATTAATTGGGCAACGTCAAAATTAGATGACAGATGTGAGTTTGTTTGCCGTGTTGTCAGGCTGCTGACAATCAAGTCCGATCAGACCTCAGCCATCAGGCTTGTTGACAGACCAACATTTGTCTCCAGAATCAACCGACATGTCAGTGTTTTTGACATGAGGGTAGTCAGAAATGAGATGGCAAGAAAAAGTCCATGTTTTTGGGAAATGGGATCACGGGGGGGGGAGGAGGAGGAGTCCGGCGAATACTGGACTTTCTCGTCATCGACCCCGTGTGTCCGATGGCTTGAACACAAACCACAACAGATCCGGTTTTAAGGGGGGACGGGCTGTAGCCGATCCCGACCGTCATTGGACGAGAGGCGGGGTTCACCCTGAGCCGGTCGCCAGAGACGACGACCATTCTCTCTTTCTTTCAAACATTTGGGCAATTTAGGATCACCTTACGCTAGGGGTGAGCAAACTTTTTGGCTCAGGGACCGCATTGACTTTTAAAATTCGACAGACGGGCCGGGTCAGCACGAGATACGATACATATGAAAAAATTCTAAAAAAACGCATTTTTCTCCAATACACATCGGACTCATCCGATATTTGTCTGAACGTTGTCTGACATTTGCTTTGAAAATAAAAGCAGCTCGGTTTTGAAGGCTCTGACATTTGTTTGCGTTTCATGAACAAACCGTTTTTTTCCCTCGTCGCTTCACATCCTGCTCATTCATGTGTGTCGGTATGTCCACAGTTAATGCTAAATCACAAAGCTAATCTGCGTCTTTCAGCTCTGGAAAATTGTCAAGTGTTCTCAAGTAACTCCGAAAATGAAATAATCACCTGTTTGAGCTCCCGCATTCATTGGTCCAATCATTCAACCATTAACATCAAGTATGAATTCTGTATCGATTTTTGGCGGGCCGGATTAAAAAGAGCAACGGGCCAGATGTTGCACGCGGGCCGTGGTTTGCCGACCCTTCCTTACGCCCATCTGCTGCTACGCAAACACTGATGCTATGTCAAACAGCCGCCTTGCACTTGAGTCATTTTAATAATTGTCAATATGTATTACTATTTTTTGTACTTACCATCTGTCTTTTTTAATTTCAAAAGTGTAATTTGGTGTGTATATATGTGCTGTTAAAGTTTGTCATAGTTTGTCTCTTTGAATTGGCGTTGTGTGTGCAAAAATTCCCAACTGTTTTCTTATGCTGAGTACATGATAATAAAATATGTAGAATTGTCAACATGCTGACATCTGCATAGAAGGCCCCCCTGCCGGAATGGCACAAGGTACCTTATTGCATCGAGGCGGAAAGCCGGCCCACTGCGCCACGGGACGGCCCCCGTTTTAACATGATTGCCATGAAGTTTTGATATCTAGACTGTGGCTTCTTCAGAAACACAAAGGGGTCCTTCATTATTAACCCTTGAACACAAACGTTAAATATAACATGTAACACCATCACTAACGTTGGGTCTATTTTACCCGATACAATATCTTGGATAAAATACGGTTTTCACCAATTTATTGATGGGCCGATGGGAGGAGGGAAACAAATATACAATTAATAACATAAGTGAACAGCCTGAAACTACTGAAGAACCCATAAAACTCAGACAATGGGAACACAATGAAAATAACATGACAAGAATTGTGTGGGTGAAAATCACCCGACGTTTATGTTCTAGCTTAAAATGATTTCTGACTAAATTTTCCAAATTTTTCTTTTTTCATTTTTAAATGAAGCCTGATGTCACGGGAGGCGGAGGCGTGCCGTTCGCCGACGGCGATGTAGCTTTATCTCGCATCGGGCGTCATCCATAAGTAACGTGTCAAGTCACTGACGATATTCAGAAACATTGGCGATCTCTAACAAATCTTAAATAGCTTTCAAAATACAAAATTCTTTCCAAACTCTTATTCCCGGCTTAATTGTCCAAAGTTGATCAAGTTGAGAAGCCGAGGAGCGTATTTAAGGGAAAATTGGTTCGGTAGGCGACGTCCCCCCTGATCCACTGATGATGTCAAAGAGGGTAAAGCGTGGTTTAACCCCAGATCCTGGCAGGTGCCACAGCGAGGTGTGCGTTGCCATTAAGTCCGGCACAAACTTTTGGCGAACACCGGATTAAATCAAACCGTGTTGGCGGTTCAATATGTAGAAAATGTGAGCGCTTGTGTATTTGTGTGTGTTTATATCTGCCAGTTCACTTAAACATACACATCAGAGCTAAGTGTAACTCTTCACGGCGGAATGTGCTGACAACCAAATGGCCAAGAATAGCCCGGGCGGATAACAAAACAGAAACATCTCCCCGCTCCACTGCACAGTTCGATAAACACCGACTACTCAAACATTGATCTATTTTTTACAACTTTCATCACCCTACCTTCGTTTGAAGATGCCCGGATCTTCTCACGAGGGGCTTTTACAAGTATCCGAAATGAACTTGGAGGGGGTGAGACTCATGGATGTCCATTGTCTGATCTAGAGTAACCCCCACCTCCCTGTCACACACACACACACACACACACACACATCCATTACGCCGGCCACCACCCGCATGTATTCACTATAAACAATCCCACGCTTCCCAGATTTTGTGACAAACGTACACATGGCCGCCTGCAAAGCAACCACTCGGAAAAAAAAAGCACACTCTGTCCCTCCGTTCTGTGCTTCTTTTTTTTTTCTCAGAATGGTGGTCAATGATGCATCACGATGCGAAGGATGAACGGCGAGAGGTCGTCCTTTAATTATAAAAAGAAACATTTTTCCCCACGTTTCTGTTTTCAATACGAGGGCGGTGAACACCTTTTTTTTTTTTTGCCTCGCGTAGCTTTTCTTCACTCACTCAGTAGATGACAGATAAGCTCGCACAGTCGTGTATTTACTCAATAATGTCTCGCTTTTGAAACCTGCATCCAGCAGGAGAGGCTGGAGAAACTCCACCCGGTTCCGTTGTATATAAAAAAAAAAAACTTTCCATGGTGCAATTTTTACGAGTCACCGCAATTAAGATGAAAAAAGCAAAAGTAATAAAAAAAAAAAATTGTTTCATTAATGTTACTATTTTTTTTTTTTTTTAATGTTATATATTTTTTACTAATTTATTTGGAGGTAAATGTCACACATGGGAGGCTAAGTGATCTTAATCAGGTGAAAACGGCGAGGAGAGTAGTATAGCTGCAAGGGAAACATAAATGCTTAAAATGTTTTTTTTAAAAGAAAAAAACACAATATCCCGCTATTTCAGTTTACTGTATTTTTTCAAGTGAGAAACGCTTTGTGTACACATACGTTATACTACCGGCAGAGGTGAGCACTAAACAGGGCTTAATCAAATCCTGGCCGGGCTCTATATGTCTTTTAGCCGTGTATTTAATACGACTCTGAGTCTCCCCATTAAAACTCACAGCTCCTCTGTCTCGGCCTTTACTGCGCCCTCTCCAGGGAGAGGGGTATTACGAGACACGATGAAGCGCGTTACGAGGGCGCTTATGACTGGAGTTACGAGGGGCAGTTCGCATTTCACGGAGGTCCAGGAATCCCACAAGGCATCTGGAGGAATTTACGAGGGGGGCGAGCGAAAGAAAAGGGGACGGCGAGAGAGGGTGGTAAGAGGTGGACCGGGATGCTGTTGATGCCCCTACCCTATTAAAAGAAGCTAATTTAGAAAAAGGGCAGCCACACACACACACACACACACACACACAGAAACACACACGCGCACACACACGTTCATAAATGTCAGTGCAGACTGATGTGTTTAAACAAACCCATATACTGTACACTGGCTGATATGCGTGTTAAGATGCTGTAATTCTTCGTATCCATAACTCACTCACATATTTGTGAAACGCACACAACGGCCGTACACAAACGCGGTCCCCCGCTCGAAGGTGTGGTTGCGTTGTTGCACTTTATGGAAACTTGAATTTTATAGTTCTGTCCATCATTTCTATCGGTTATGATAACACCCTGCGTAATTGGCGAGATTCGGGGGAACATAGTTGCCGGGCTATTGCGCGAGGGCCGGAAAAATAAACGCTCACGCAATCAAATTTTACTGTTCACTTTCATTTTCTCTTCCAAATAAGACACCTGAGGCTTTGACCGTCTCACCGGTGTTTATAACCGTATTATTCTGTAGGAAAAATCAGTGATTTGATTTACAGTGACAGTACGGAGTGGAAAACCACAGGGCGTAAATCTTTGAAGGTTTGCACCGAATCGGGACCAAAACGAGTGATTTAAAAATGGGTCCGCTCCTCTTTGTCAATTATATTTCAGCATATAATAATGTTTCCACAAAAACCTCTGAAGGAAAAACACCTCGATGTGAGCGTCAGTAATAAAAACTACCCATAAATGCCATTCAGTGCTGAAAAAAAAAAACTGTCTCTCATATAATTCAAGATGATCGAGTCGCTCCATCCTTTTTAACCGAGCGTTCCCTCCTATCTGACACTCATACAAGGATCTGGATCTCGACTCAGTTTCATCAAATCTGGTCGGATATCTCACATTGTGCTCAATAGTGACGTTCGACTCAATGATGTTGGACACCAGACGGACAACATTTTTTTCATTAGTTAAAAAAAACAAAAAAAAAAAACACGTCTAGACAAAATTCCGAGGTTATTTCTAAAAAGAAATCACCTTTAAAAGCAATATATGAATCAGCTTATATTTTTACTGATCCGTACAATTTAGCCCTCTCATTGGTTTTAATTCAAATATTGGATTATAACATGAATATTAAGATCCTCCAGCAAATTTTTTTGAACATGACATTGATATCTGGTTTAGCAGAATGTTAGTTACTGTTGAAATGATGTTTATTCTAATGTTGTACGGTAGTTATCGACTATCTATCGACATTGGAATTTTAGTGTCGCCAGTATGGGATCCAGAACCATCAGATTGTTTCTACGGGTTGACAAAATGCGGCAGCCTTCTCTGTTTCAGTGTTTAGTGTGTCCCTTTGTATGTACACTAAACCTCCTTTGTGTGTTTGTTCTGATGGTTTAACATACTTAACACACCTCGCTTTATAAATCAACAGGGAAAACACAAACATTCGTACTTGAATCGTCCTAAATCCCGCTGTATTTGTTTTTTTTTTTTTCTTTTGTCCGTGTATTACTCTAGTAATTTCCTTGCTCACGCTTAAAAAGACACAAACGTGATTTGATTTAAATCCACACATGCGGTTACAACAGCAACAACGCACACACATAACACAAATTTACAGGTGTTAACTTCACTCTGGAGTTAATATCAACCGTTGGCTCTGCACAGCATGTAACAAGTGGCCGGTACAGTAGGAGGCCGCTAATGTTTTCCTTTTTGAGTCACTTCTAAATCTGGACAACAATATGTCACCAGACAGGCACACAGTCGTTGTGGACCAAAGAGCACCTGACCGCTGCCGCCGCCGCCACACGCTGTGGAATGTGCACATGTCACCATACTCTCCCTACAGTTTTTTTTTTTTTTTTTTTTTTTTTTTTTTTGGAGGGGTAAGGGGGGTTAAACTCGTGGTGCATTATTGCACGGGGGAAAAAAAAAATAATCGTGGATACTAGCATGGTAACACAATCGATATTTTTGTGAGGAATGTAGCTTTAGGTGGTTGCACTGTTCTAAGTCTGCTGTGTGATTGAGATCCAATGATGATTTCAGACGCCTTACAGTCCAAACGCTGGGTTTACCGTGCCCATAATCGATAAAATTCTCTTTCCGGTATTCGAAAAGGCCTTTTCTTAAACTTCCAGCAATCATTCTCAGATTTACTTGCTGGCCGCTGCAGTATTAGAAACTACCCCCCCCCCCCCCCCTCACACACACACACACACACACACACACACACACACACCGGCATCCAGTAGCTATTTTGGAGCAGGAGTGGCGAAGCAGACAGGCACGTTTGAATATTTAGTCAGCATCTCCTCCCTCTCAAAGAGAGGAGCATTGTTCAGTTTGCGTTTACCCCACGTATACTGACCCCACACACACACACACACACACACACACACACACACACACACACACACACACACACACACACTTCACAGCTTGCACGCAGGGGCTGAACTTTAACTGTCAGACATCTAGAGTTTCACAACTGAAGTGCATACCATCAACATTTTGTCGGGCAAGACATTAATAGACTAAGCTGGTAATGGTCGCGTGTCAGTAAGAAAGATCTCGGTATTGTTTCAGAGAACGCTTGACAAAGACACCGCGGTTAGACTTTCATCTCCCTTCATATCCTGCGTGCTTTATCTCAGTTTCATCCCAACAGATGAGGTTTGAACTCCCTCCGACTCCCCCGCCGAATACTGAATAACTCAATCCGATGAAAAAGGAATTGAACGTTTCGGCTGAAATTCTGTAAGTGACTTTTTTTTTTTTTTTTTTTTTTCAAAAAATAAAACTCACCTTCTCGCAACATGCCAACAGCCAGACATTTCACAAATCGACAGGCCTGGCAGGACTTCCTCCTCCGCTTGGTGATTTCACATTCATTGGACGCCGGGCAGCTGTACTCAATGTTACCTGAAGGGTAACAAGAAAGATAAACAGCAATAATTCACAATTATCGCTTGTCACCTCTTAATTAAATTATATCATATATTTATTGCATATATCGGGACATTCCAGAGATGTGCTGCTTCACATTTTATGAAATTGAAGGTCTTGTGACAAAAAGCAAAACAGAAAGATAAATCACAGCAGCTATGACAGAGGTACTCTTAGTGTATCTTAGCATACGTTAAGATCAGAATGCGGACGACACATTTTGATTTGTCACTAAAATCGACCAAGAACGAAATAATATCAATATCCTAAATCAAAAAGTAGGATTTAGACATCCAGATATTAATAGCACAACCTGGTTGAAACCAAATGTCCGTGTCCTTGAACGAATGGCCGTACCGTAGAAACGTACCAATAACATTTCTCTCTTCACGAAAAAAGCACTCGAAATGCTTTCTCTCTAGAATATATTAAGGTTAAAAAAAAAAAGTGACGCATCCGGGAGTTGGTCTCACGCACCATTGCCGCAGTTATTAACATAAAAAAAAAGAAAAAGAAAGATCCCAAACATATATTTGACATTGGTTTCTCGCAGTACATTCAGATCCCAGTAAGCCCTCGGTGAGTGACTGCCATGGCGGCAAGACGTGCACGCCAAGCCTGGAGTTCAGCCAGTTCCCGATGCTCTCAGCTGCCACCCTCGATCAGAAACAGGAAGTGTCTGCTGAGCTGCGCGTCGGACGGAACGACCGCTCATCCCCTTTTGCCCTTTGAACTCATCCGCTGTGAGTTTTAGCGGCCTAAACACGTCGCGGCCTGCCAGGTCCTTCGCATGGGGCTGCACGCAGACGGAGAAACACGACAATCCCTTTAAAACGCCCTCATGGCATCCCTTCGATTCCAACTCGGCTTTCAGGGAACCGAACGTATTAACGCATTCGGTGTGTTATCTGAGGTGTTTAAGCCAAAACTCAAACGTGTTGATTATATACACACCGGGCTGCAAGTTTATATGGCTATCAGCTGTTTGCAAACAGGTCTTTATTTAAAGCCTTTCTGCTGTTTGAGAGGTGGAAGCTGAAAGCTAACTGATCTGGGCTTGTTTATCCCTAAACAAACCGGGGGAGTTTGACAGCGTCTCACCGTGTTGCTCATAAAACAGGTTTATACGATGCAGGAATCGGCTAGAAGCAACAAAATGCTGTTACTATGTATGGGGAATGTTTGTGTGCACAAGTGCGAGTCGGGCTTCTTTCTTACCCTGGATTGTTCTCTTGAAAAAGGCCTTGCAGGCCTCACAGGAGGCGACACCGTAGTGGTAACCAGACGCCACGTCACCGCACACCAGACACAGCCGCTTGGCCACCGAGCCCAGGATGAATTCACACTTGACTTGGGCTTCTTCCTCTCCAAATCTCCTAAAGAAGAAAGATGGAGATCGTTATAGAAAAATGCAAGCCGGGATATGAAAACCGATTAGCATAGAAGTTCAGGTGAACCTTTTTTTTTTTAGTCTACAAAACTCTCCCGGAGTTTTAGAGGAAAACGCATTGGCGCTTTGATCCGGTGAATGAAGGCGAATTGTGACCAATTTCTAACACAATAAAATCTACTCATGAAAACCTAGAATACTTCCATTGCGCTTGTCTGATGAAATCCAAATGTCTGAAAGCGCCGAAATGTGAAGTGGACTTCGCGAGGATATAATTTACACCACGTTTCGAGCCAAAAAAAAAAAAAAAAAAAAACCACAAAAAAATTCTACCGTGGCAGTTTGGCTTGACATACACGTTCAAACATATGGCAAGATGTTTTTGCAATTGGGGAATGAGCCAGCTTCCATATTGATGTCGCTTAAGTTTAAGAGCTACAGTGGAATTTTCCGCCGTACCGGTGTCTACGACATCTTTTCGTGCAAACTTCACCTCAAATCTTTGGGAGACGTTGAAGAACCGTACGGTTTGTGGTCCCAGTTTAATTCAGTAAACGGTTATTTTCAAGGAAACTCCAGTTTTCTGCTCTATAAAACACCCACGCTCTCTCAAAATGATGACAATTCAACTGTACTATCACGGCGAGGTGCACCGGGCGTACAGGAACGAGAGACGATGACCAAACCGACCTGTTGTTTCCCCCGTTGTTGACCAGGCCCGCTGCGTGCCCGTAGATATCCGGTGAGTCCAGTCCGTTGCTGTGACCGTTGCCCTTCGTCAGGAGCCCATAGCTGGAGTTGGTGTCCGAGGAAGAGCTTCCGGGACTGGGCTGGGCCGGGCTGACGTCGCCCTGGGAGCTGGGGCTGGACGGCTCACGCTTTATGGAGGAGGGACAGGTGGGGTCCAGGCCCCTCACTGACATCCTGCCCAGATGTCTAGAGCAGAAATCAGGAGGACACTGAATATATATGTTCGCACCTTGCTTTGAATACATATTCATGGCGGCGCCGTGAGTCACCTTGGTAATGTTATTAATATTAATGACCGGTGGCATTTAAGTCTCTGAGCTGTGATTAGTTTTATTAAAGCGGGCATCAGTTACACGAATAGAAACCACGAGTAAGTCTCCGTGCCTTTATATGCAGTTGTGAATAATCGGAGGTCCAAAAACTTGCAAGGATAACATAGTCCCCGCTGGATTTACGTCCCTGCAGTCGTGCATCCATGCATCCCCGTCTACGGAAAGCAGCCATTTGTGATTTCCCACTCATGCAAATCTACCGTCCATTACACTGCTTTGTTTTGTAAGGATGGGGTTGCCCAAGCAAACATAGGGAAATAACTGACCCAGAAAAAAAGGCCGTATCTTCATCGCCACAATGTTCAACCGAAATAGTTTTATCCATTTTTTCCTTCTCTATATTATATATTTTTTGGTCAGGCCAATTAATATTAATACATTACGTTTTTTAAGGAAAAATATCCTCTTAGAACTGCCTATACTACTGTTGTCATCAAATTGACAGAGAAAACATGTATGTGAATTGAGAATAAATGTAAATAAATAAATAAATAAATAAATAAATCTCAATATTGTTTAGAGACAAAAATGAAATTGTCTTTACACAGGTAATTCTGAAAGGGGAAGACGACTGGCCTGGCAGGAATGAGATCTGCAGTCACCCATACACACACAAACACATTTTGAATACACTCTCATTGTGGCGTCAGGCATCCGTGTGCGAATGTAAAAATAAAAGTCACAGACCGGTTTCAGATTTATACGATCATGTTCGAGCTCCCTCGCGTCCACATTCACCGACACAAAGACACACAATCGCACAAAAGGCACTGTTACAGAAACATTTTAGAGCATGTGTCTTCATAAACACCCCGACACATACTTGCGTGCAACGGCTTGTCGCCAGGCCAACTTTTAAATAAACCTTCTGCTGTCTCTTTCTGTCACACGCGACATTTTGAACACACATACACACCGTGCACACAATCGTCTCTAATCCCGGTCTAGTAAGTCTGTTTCCTGCCATGTAAATCAGTGTCTTCTCAGCCTCAAGTCATTTGGTTGCCAAAAGTGACTGGCTGCGTTTAACCACCGCCTGAATAAACCATGGCCACGCGCAATTGATCCCTCTACCAACCCACTAACAGATATGCACATATGTCCGGTATAGCTTTAGTATATTTTTTTTAAGCTTATCATATTCTACAAGAGACTTTTGTGGACTTGTGTCAAAGTGGGGAAAAGCCAGCTTTGTTTGGGTTCCACTATCTGGGTCTCTCTGATGTAGCTTCAAACTGCCTTAATTTCTCCAATTGTGTTGCAAATCTCTTTTCGCAGTTAAAACGGTGCATTTGGGTCACTTTTCAGGGGGTCAAGGGGTGTTTATAAAGAAAAAAAATAGAAGAACTTTGTTCGATTGAATGATTAATTTAGTGATTACGTTCGCTTTTCAAACGAGGGAGGGGCCTTGAGCGGAACCGGATTTGGGACCGGGGATCCGTTTGCTTTGACTAACTCTGTATCCGAGATCTAACACATTCTGATGTGATGAAATGTGAAAAGCCAGACACAAACACTGGAAGGAAAACATTCATTTTCAGTTACAACGGTGGAAAAATCTTCGGCTATATCACAATTACAAATGACATATCTGGCTGCAGACCCTCTGCCCGACCTCCAGCTCGTCGGGAATAAAATGTTGGGTAAAAACCCCTGGGATGAAGTTTAGGTTATCTCCAAATGGTCGGTTGGGACAACCAAATCCCAATCAGCGTTCTTTTTTTTTTTTATTTACTGGGCCACTGACCTCCAGTCAGAGAATATACCAGCATTTCCTGGTATATGCATTAGATTTGATTTGAAATCATCCGGAACTGTCTCGTAAAAATAGGCCGAATCTAGTTCCCAACATCTCATAATACGGCCCAATTTTTAACGGGCCTTTTCTCGGCCAACCGAAGACCGAGATGGACTTACAAGATTTGGCTTCATAATTAACATTTATTGATTTTCTTGCGCTCGGCTGGAAGCTTCAACCCACCAACTTCATTCCACCTACTTTCATCACTTACCTTGCAATCCACTTTAAGCCAATAAAAACAGAACCGTGAAGACGTTTTAAAATGACTCACTGGTAACCCGGCTGGCTATCCATCACCGGCGTCCATATTGCTTTGTCAAGGCCTTGACAGCTACGCGGAGAGATATAACCCCCTATTATAATGCACCGCGTGAAGGAACGAAGAGGCTGTTTGTTGGCGCGTTGTTTTTTTTTTTTTTTTTTTGCGTTCTTAATGAAATGGCGTGAGAGTGGAGCAATCAGACGTGGTGTGATTTTCACTTTGGCTTTCACTTTGGCAGATTAATATACATTTTCTACATAAAAGCCCATCAAAAAGGTGGTCAGGGTGGAGGGATAAATCAGGGCGGCTGTGCGCGCCAGCGGACATTGAGAGTTATCATACCTAAGTCCTTTTGTGCGGCAGTATCCAAAACAAGTCTAATTGCACCTCGGCAACAAAGGCTTAAAATGCAGCGTGAAACGACTGAGACGGAAAGTAAAAGGGAGGCAGTGGGAAACTAGAAGGGAGGCAGACAGAGAGAGGGAGTGTGAAACAGTCGGGAAGGGACGGACAGAAAGGGGCAGTCCGCCGGCTCATTAACCTGCGGGTGAGAGAAGGAAACACTCACTTTCAAATGAGTGCAGTCATAATGCAGACAATGACCCTCCGGATGAAGGGGGGGGGGGGGGAGAAAAACAGGAAAGAGATTTTGGGGACGAAAAGAAGACTAAAAAGTTGGGGTGGAGGGGGCAGTTTTAAAGAAAAATGGTGGAAACATAAATTGATGAAGATGAAGTAATAAACCCCCCCCTTTTTTTTCTTTTTTTTTTTAGCTTAAAGTTTCTTCTTTCTGTTTTTTTCCTGTTTGTCTTTGTTTCTCATTGGTTCCCACTCACTTCCAAAAGACGTTTTTTTCAGCAAGAGGTCAATCTTTTTTAGGGCAAAAATATCAATTATTCATTATCATTCTAGATAAATTTGTATTCCATTTATTATTAAAATAATCACATAAATGCTTATTTGCTATCTTGAAACTGTTAGTGAGAAGCACGGTTCTCTTATTTTGAAAATAATGACAGTCATTGTAATTGTAGCACTGGAAAGATGCAGGTTTTGCTGGATAAACACAACCAATTTTCCAAACGGGCATCCCAGGTATTCCAGGACATGGGAGAAATCTTTTTCTCTGCTTCTTTCTTTCTTTTCTAATTTAACTAATGAGCCAGTAGGAGATGAGCAGGGATCAGTGGCACCCCTAGGCAGCCATAAGAGCCTTAGTCAGGCTTTGGATGAAGCTGTTAACTGGGAGATGAGGTGCCTGCAGGCCGGAGCTGAGACATGCAGTGAGCATGGATGGCGTGCAGTACTGGAGGGGTTATCCGTGGCCATCGCCGCCTTTTCTCCCATTCTTTATCCCATTGCCGTGTCACCGGAAATCAGCTAACCTGTACATCATCCCGATATCTTCTATTATTTTCTTTTTTTTTTTTTTCCCCTCCCGTGAGTCTTCACGTCCATCTTCTTCTCTCAGAAGCAGGATGATTTGCGATCCTGACGTACAGTTATACATACAGCTCACTGTTTGTAAAATCTTTGATTGTGAAACACGCACACAATAAAAACAAGAGAGAGACATTTCCAGCAGCTTCTGTTAACCCCTTCTGTTTTTGTTTTTTTTTCCCCCCATACCAGGCGGGTCTCCTCCAAACTGGTTTTATGCATCACTATCAACAAACAAACATGCTGAGCTGTGAGCGGAGTGAGCGAGCCGCCCCATTATCTGCCGCCGAACTTAAAGGGATACTTTAATACCTCCTTAAATATCCTTTTATTGTGCATCGGGAAGTCCGTGCTGCCGGGGGATTGAACGAACGACTGCCGCGGCTCTTTCAAATGAAAGTATTGCGATAGTTGAAACAAGCCGACGTATGAAAATCGTCAATGTATTTGTGTATCCGAGCTCGATCGATAACCTTTCGTGGTAACCGAGACACGAATGATGATAAACTTGTGCATCGGGTGAATGGATGCATCACCTTTAACCGATTTCAACGCCAGAACAGTAGCAGTGATGCAAAATTTGATAAGTTCGAGACATTTGCACGAGCGTTTTCAATTTCATGCTGCTTTATTCGACCGCTCGCGCCCACTTTTTATCTTAAAAAAGAAGTTGAGACGTTCTATGAAAGGGTCACAATAAAGGTCAAATAAAACAACCAATTCTAACCCAGTAATTCTATTATAAATCTGTGTTGATAAACTACCTTACAATACTTTCACATGTATCTCTTGATGAAAAAGACAATCTATAATAAATCACGCTCAGAAAACTAGCACTTTTTTTTCCCCCCGTTGACGATAAAAATCTCTTCAAGAATTTTCGGAATCCGAGAATTTGAGTCGGTATTTTTAGACCGCAGCAATTGCCGCCAAATATGTATCTCACACACGAGCAAATTCACACTTCACCTCCAGCGGGCTGGTACTTACTCTGTGTCAGAGTGATAGGTGAAGCACTCTGGGAGGTAGAGGTCGACTAGATCCATGTGCGCCCTGCCACCATGCTCTGCGCGGGAGGCCGATGTGTCCTGGGGCGTGCGGTCCTGCCTGTCTCACCTTTCCCTGATATAAATCTCTTTTCTCTACAGCACTGTGTCTTTCACTGCACTGTTTGCCTCCTTTCTCAAATCCTGTGCTCCATCTATTGCCCTTCCCTGTGTTGCATCACACCCAGAGCTCCTATCATTGTCCCGCCGTTTGTCTTCCTGTCACTCACACTTCTCGCCAACAGCCCCGGGGCCACTGGCTCCCTCTTTGAAGTCCTGAGTGTTGTGACCGGTCGCTTGTATGACAAGGATCTCCCTGCAAAGACGCCCTCATGAAAGTCCTGCCAGAACCATTTGAATAGCCCTCCCCCTCGATGCAGAGCCGGCACCGGATTGGCTCTGAGCTCAGCCAATCGGTGGAGGGTATTTCTCCGGGGCAGGTGGATTTGACAATGGAGGGGTTTCTTTTATAGGCAAAAAATATTCTCTGGTGATACCAGACATTTTCTGTTTAAATGTATATGTATGAATACCTTTTATAGTGTTACTTGTCAAATCAAATCAGATATCATATCAGCATTGTGATTGTATCAAATCTTGACAACAAAGCAATGAGGAAAAAAAAAAAAAAAAAAAATTTAGTATCGTAATTGATCAATTATTTGTCATATGCTGTATATCTAACCAACACCAATTGTTTATTTTCATTATTTTCACCATCTCATCTCATCTCATCTCACTATTCATCTGGTTCTTGTACCTTGTTTATCCAGAACGGTGACATCACTTATCTCGTATTATTTTTAGTTATCTATTTTATTTTCAGCTTTTCATATATCTATTTCTTTCTTTTTTTTTTTTTTTACTGTATAGAGAAACTGAGATTCCTCAATTTCCCCCGGGATCACTTGAGAATATCTGATTTTGTTAAATTAAAATTATGTATCCAGTGTATAATGCGTTTTTGCTTTTTTTTGTGTTGTTTTTTTTAGAAAACGTTCGATAAACATTTCCATATTTAAAATTTTTTTGTCTTTGCATCTCAAACCATGACTTAAGAATCCAGTTAGCTCTGCTTTTTAACCATCTTTCTGTGAAAAACACATTTCCAGGTGTTAGCTTTGATAGTAAAGGTAGTATAAGAATCATCACTGTACTTTTTTAGAAACTTACTAATACTTCAGGCCTTGCTTTGAGTGCAGTCAAGCTAAAATATTAAAACACAAGCCATCGATATGGACATTTAAACACCATAGTTTTCAACTTCATCATTCCATGCATTTGAAGAGAAGCATATGGACAAATGCACAGCTAAGGTTTAAGTGACTTTGGTCTAATCAGCCATGGCAATGTGCCTAATGTGGTGCTTTCCCCTTTCACAGACAACACATATGCGTGCAACACAAGTAAGTAGTAAGAAGTGCTTGGCACACAAAAAAGGTCAGCCGGTGCGGCAGGACATGTTCAACTAGAAGTAGCTCAAAGTAATAAATATTTCTCAAAATGACTGTATGGGCTAAAAATGAATCCTATATATTATGGAGGTCTATTGTTTGCATTGGTTGTAATAAAGCGAGATTAAACATATATTGTCACCGGCTGTGTTTTCAAATGACAAAGAACTTTCCTCGCAGCAAAGTTTCGAATTCTACAAAAGAGGTTGTTGCTTTGTTTATACAGCCTTTATGTTGTGTTTACCGCTTTTCCAAAGGGGCGACTACTCCTGCTCTTAAATGGTGTTTTGAGGCATGGAAATGCCGCCCTCTGGGTAAGAAAAATCAAATAAAACAACCGGTTGTCACGAGCGTGACTAAGATTTCGCGGCCCCGGGTTTATCACTCAACGTCACACTACTACAGCTGTTTGGGTCATATAAAAAACATTTGCTCGACAGTTATCGTTTATTCACAACTCGAGCCACCGGCAACCCGGATTCATGCGTTTAGTAGAAGTTTAGAACCAAACACCCACGTATGTTCGAATTAATGTTTTCCCGACCTTCTAGTGTTGACCTTGGACGAGTCTCTCGAAAGCAAAGAAAGTCAGGGGTGACTTTCGAGAAAACGCGTCCTCAGGTCCACCCAGTCGTCTGTCGAGTGATGATTGGCCGGCGTTACTCCCTTTTTTTTGGGAGCTCGGCGGATAAATACTTTTGGAGCCGAAAAAAACACTTGTTTCATGTCAAAAAGCCCGGCAGGAAACTCATTCGACCGGACTCGATGGAACGGGAAGAACTCGAGATCTGGAAGCCTGAGAGGAAAAGCGTGGATCTAGATTTCCTTAGACAGACTTTTTGAAAATCATTGTTTTAAAATCATATTTCATCGAAAAGTATAAGCAGATATTTAGATTTGGTTTTTTTTTTTGCTTTCTCCACAGTGTGTGTTCGGAGCTGACCCCCCCCCTTCAACCAAATCCCCGCAGGAATGAAATCACCTGCATTAATCAGTTTCTTAGATAAAGGCCAGACAGCAGACGACATGAAGTGGGCTTTATCTCACTACACCGTGCATGAAACAGCTCCCGAACTGAAAGCGCACACCTCAAACGGGCTTGCCTCATGTACAGACACACTGCGTGCAAACAAAAATTTGGGCGCAAGCACATGCGAACACGAGGCTAAAAACTACCACGCAAAAAACCCGTCGAACGATAACGCGGCGAGGGGGGGGGGGGGGTTCTAATGCAAGATAATTTTTATCTTGACAATAAAACACACAGAGCCAGACACAGCGTGCTGCTATCTCATCAAATCTCCTAAAGTTAATGTATCGTATAAAAATTATCTACACACGGGGATTATCTTTCATAAACCATTTAGGAAACTAAATGTTGACGTAAAAGTGAAGTGGCCGTTATCTCTCGGTGGCTTTTAGTTTGGCTGCAGTCGTCTACGCGTTACTTCTAGGACAGGGTTGAAATTAAAATGGAAGATTTATCGTTTTATCAATGGAACTGATACCTGACAAAAGGTTTGATATTTTCCTTGGCATCGGCCCTCAACTCGAGTCAGGCCAGAGTGGCGTCTCGGAAAAAACATTGAACAAAAGAACCCTTCCGAAGAGATAATATTTGTGGAATTCACATTAATGCGTTCCGCTGTACAAAGTGTTTTCCAATCGGCGGGGCTTTTTCAAAAACTAGCTCCGTAAAGCGAGGGATGGCGCCAAAATGCGAACGCAAAATCACCTTACTTTTTCAAAAAAAGCTTAAAATACAAGCAACACTAAAGTATAGAATTAAACCGTGGAGCCCAATATAGAAGTAAAAGCTGTTCATTAGCATTTTGAAACAATTGTGTGTTTGAAATAGTTGCGACTGAGCGTTTTTGTCTGCATGTCGGTCGCTTTTCTCAAAGTTTATCACGCTCTGGAAAACAGAAGAAGCATTTGGAATTCGCTGTTCAATAGATTTCATATCCCTTTTGGTTCTTCTACTAACTTCACTTATACCTGTATTACTCGGTGGTAGGGATACATAAGTGACTTATTAAATAACAACTGACTTTTTGTATTTGTTGTGGGTAGAACAGGGCATTAGTTGTAATGCAGGAGTCAAGAGTATTTAGTGTTTATAATGAGTTAGTTATAGTATTTGACTCTGTACTGTATCATAGTTTTTAGATTTTGAAGGGGGTGTTTTTGTCCTCCATATGGTAGATGCGGAGTGTATTCAAGGGTTTATATGAGGGTTCGGCTCCTCACCTTCAATAACCATGTCTGTCCGTCACATGAGGCCGGGCTGCTGCGATTACACAGCTTAAAAGAGTCCAATTTTGGATTTAACCATTTGATCTATTTTTAACCTAAAATATTAATCACGGACATTTCAAGTAACTGATACCTCCAACTGAACGATTAATCATGTGTCAAGTGGTGAAAAATAAAGGTGATAAGAAGGCGGCTAGGCGCAAATAATCCCCTATGGGACGTGCAAAACCTTCAAATAAACACATAACGATGAAAAAAAACAAAAAAAAAACATGAACAAAACCGAATCTGGATGTGACGTGAGGTCTAAAAGCAGAGGGTGAAATCAAACACCCGTGACTGCAGTCGCCCGTCGGAGATAGTTCCACCGTGCCGGTTCTGAGCGGGACAACGTTCAATAGACGCTCCTTCGGGAGGCTGCTCGTAAGAAATTCCCAACCGCCGGCTATTGACCGCGCAAACCAGATGCATCCACTTCACGGCCAGTACCTCTATCCTCCATGAAGTCACAACCGCTGTGAACAGCTATTGGATCGGCGTCCAAAAACCGAAGAGTCACTCCGCGGCTTCAACCCCCCCACAACCCACACACACACACGCAAATTAGCATGGGTGTGTAGTGAAGTGTAATCTGTTTAGTTTATGCCGGAATCACAGTCATCCATCAATTACCGAGAGAGAGGTAGATACTAATGACTCGGCGTGCCTCCGTCATTGTCTGGCCGAAGCAACACAATCACACGCAGACACGCACAGACGTCGGGGAAAAAAAAAAAAAAAAAAGGGGGGGGTAAAGATGAAGAGATAAAGAGTGAGACCAAACTGGAGATATCTACCTTCGATATTTTCCAGGTTTAAAAATAGATGCATGGAGGGTAATAGATACACACGCCGATTGACTGACAGATGAGCAGCAGGAATTAGATCAGTTTCACCGCATTGATCCGAGATGCACTATGCAGGGATCAAAGGTCACGCGCGCACACACACACACACACACACACACACACACACACACACACACACACACGAGTACATGACGTGCGCCTTGCCAGAAATCTTAGAAAGCCTTCAGGGATTTGCCAGGCTTGGCTCTGCTGCCGTCCTCACCGGGTGAACGGTCCTCTACGGGGTTTTCATTTATCCGTGGATCTAGGTCGAGGTTCTACTCATGGGGGAGTCGGGGTGGGGGGTGGGGGGAATGCGAGGTCACAACACGGATGAGGGTTGTTCCGGCAGGTAGGGTTCTGTCACATCGGATTGATCTGATTTTGAGAAAAAAAAATCTAAACCAGCTGAGTAATTATGAGCCATGTGTTTTTCTGCACGCCTAACTTTTGCCTGGATCGCCCTCTCCTGGACAGATGTGGAAAGTCCCAGATTATCTTTAAGGGACTCCCAACTGAACACATGGCGGCCAACCTTTGAGTCCAGTAAATTTCAACCATTGTCACGCTGTCGCCTGGCAGGTGCGGGAATGTGGGAGATTATGTAACCAATCCTCTCCTAACTCTACTAACAACATAATATGGATTACCACGGGACAGCCCATCATTTTCTCAACAAGCATCACTGGATTAACTGGAGAGCTTCTGGTCTCCATGAGCCGGTGGCCTCAGATCGACCCCTCGGTTTCACGCTTTGGAAGTGTAAAAACAAAACTAGGATAATTTTTTGTTATTTGAACAATTCTCCTCTAGTCCTTTCTTAGATATAGATTTATATACGTACACTTTTTAGTTGTATTTACTGTCCACATCCATCAATATTATGTTTAAAAAATCCAACATATGTTTCGCTTTAAGTGTCACGCATAAAACAGCATGAGGTTGCATCAGCTGTCACACGTAGTTGCGAGCAGCATTATTTCAAAATAAATATTGGAAGGACGCTGTTAGCTGTCCAGAAGTTAAAGGCACGGTACGAGAAGTTCGTCTCTCATTAATCATCCGATCATCCCAGGGATTGATTCGGTGTCCCTGTTTTATAAAGCAGAATATTAAGTGGTTCGAACGCTCCATGGCTATAACAGCAACGCGCTGATCCGACAACTTACAGCCTTTTACGGCTTTTGCTTTTTAATACTTAAGCTCATTTTCAGGGGGATTTTCCCACAAATCCAAACCTTGCCAGGAATCCACCATTATTTCTTTGATGATTATCAAAGCTAATATTGTATAATTTCAGCAATTGCCAGAGATCCTTTGTGCATCCCAATTCTCATACGCTATGTACTGTCAATGTTTATTTTGAGGTATTTAAATCGGATACAACACCCAATCCACATGCGCTCGAGGATATTTATGGCGAAAAAGTATTCTCAGGGTACATTTGCAGGATCGGTTAATTTCAGAGGATAGTGTTTCAAAAGCGGATTGTTGGATACTAAACTTGGAGTTTCAAATGTCTTTTACAACCCATGAGTATTTGGGATGAATGAACGTGAAACAGTCACGACTTTCGGGATAAGCTTTTTGTTTTCTGTAGGCCTTGCTACATCATGAGGTGTTTTCAGTTGCAAAATTGTATTTATTTTTTTTATTTCAGGCCCAAAGGGGTGATTATTCTTTACTTTAAAAGGAGGAAAATCCCAAAACGCGTACGCCTTGGTTTTCTTCTTTTATACGACATTAATCATTCCATGGTGGGACCCAATCTATGATGCCAAAATTCTAGTATACACTGAAAAACCTATAAGCTGTTAAAAGAGGAAACACAATAATAATATACTTTTAAACGAATAGCAGTTCAAGTACTGCATTACTTTCAGCAATATAAAGTTAAGAATTGAAAAATAGCTTATTTCAGAAGTCACCATTTCTTTAAAAATAATTCCAATACTGCTGTAATTCAGTGCATTTATTCCATAGTTGTAAATAAACAATGTTTAGGCATTTAATTTAGAGTTTCCATGAATTAGCCCCTACCCGCCCTTGTTTATTTGACCCTATTCAGATGAAGGTTTTACATAGCAATTATGCTTTTATTATTATGTTATTAGATTATTCAATTTTTGTGTGAAAAGTCTTCTGTTACGGAAATCAAACAATATTGCGAACACTAATGCCGATTTGATGGTACAAGGTGAAATTGATGAAACGGCTCACACACACACACACATCTGGCTGATCCTCAGTTGAGGGGATGCGGGTGCGAGTCCAGCGCACTAAATCCCAGGAGTCAGCAACACACATCTGCTGCTGATGTCAGGAACAATTATACACATGTTCCTGCATTAAAAAAAAAAAAAAAAAAAACACCATCTCATTTTTATCTCCACAGGTCGCAAATTACTTTCCTGGATCGCGTTCTGCGTGTCTAAAATACGCAAATCAATGTTGGCAATATACATGTGCGCGTGAGCTAACCGGTCAAATGAAATGGGGGGAAAAAAAAAAAAAAAACCTCTCCACTCCTTCATCCAGCCGCCCTCTCCAAACGGTTTTAACACATTCTGTCAGAGGCTCCACAGGTGAGCTGCTCTCATATCATGACCGTCTCACACCTCAGAGCTGATGCCGATACACTCAGTTGTCAACCTCCCTCCCTCACGTCTAATCCCCCCCCCATCATCACCCTTGTCCTTCCTCATCTGATCATGCACAATCACCCAGGGAGGTGGGTGGGGGGGGGCGGTGATGCTGGGATTTCCTGAGCTTCGGGGCAGGATCTCACAGCATCCCTCCATCCTCTACCTCCCTTCCCTCCCTCCACCTCTCCCTCTCTCTCTCTCTCTTTCTCTCTCCAGGCTCCTGTCCTGATCCTCTTGCAGTAACCTTCTGGTCCCACCTCAGCCAGTTCTCCTGCTTTCAGCACAGTCTGCTGATTTCTGGCCACGCCAAGGTACACCAGTCAAAATGTAATTTTCTGCTAGATTACACATGATAATGACTTGCTTTGGAGGGTCGCCACGAATGGCTCCCAATAATAGATGCATAACTATCGATCTTTCAACAGAAGCGCAGAGAAAGGAGAGAGACAAACACGCCGGGAGATATTTAATGTTGTGTTTACGGACATTTTTACTGGATACTGCACACACACGCAAAAAAAAAACAAAAAACAACAACACAAAGACGGTGTGGATGCTGCAGACAACTGATGACCCGCTTACAAAGTCCTGCATAGGCTTTAAAATAAGTATCTCAAGAAGCATGTGTGAATAAATGAGTTCACCTGGGAGCATCACCTGGTCAGACACACACAAATACACCCCCACAAGCAGTCAAACATCACGAACAAGGGGAGAAGGGAAACAACCTCTGTCTTTTTTGCTGCAATTAAAAAGACGCCTGCTTCCTTTCTGCTTCGCTCAGTACTTACTGTCAGTTTCATCCACCGGCTGGCTGCTCCTCAGCTCTACAGCTGCAGTCAGTCAGTCAGTCAGTCTCAAGGACAAACGCTCCAGCTCTCCTCGCCTCTGGGCTCTGTAGCTCAGTAATGCAGCAGCACACACACACACACACACACACACACACACACACACACACACACACACACACACACACACACACAACCAGACAAGTACACTTCCTCTCTCGCCCCGTTCTCCCCTCTTCATCCTCTCACTGTGATCTAGAGTTTTGACTACCTACCTGCCTAGTGTGCTTGCAGGGAAGTCCTGAGTGTGTGTCAGACAGAAAGTGTGTCTAAAGAGAAGGGGTGGTGGTGGTGGCTAAAGGGGGAGGGAGGTGGTGGGGGACAAAGGCAACGCTCGCTTTTATGCAGAGGGAGAGAGGAAGAAGGGAGTAGAGGACACACAGCGCTCCTGTATTCCCATAGATACAGAGGAGGGATTTCTATTGCAGCCATGCAAAGATGTGGGGGGGGGATAGAGCGAGAGAGGAAGAGAGAGAAAGAGAGAGAGAGATTCATATTTCAGTGATGTTGACTCAGCATGTGAATGTAATGCATGCACTGATGAAGTTGTTTCACATTTAGAGGGCATGTTCACATGAGCAGGTGTGGATATTAAAGGTTTGTGATGTGAATTTATGCATGTTTTTTTTCATGGGGGGAAAAAAAAAAAAAAAAAAAAAAAGGAGAAAAAGAGGCTAATGCGGCGTCACAGCCCGAGAACAGCGGGCACAGAAACAAAAGTGTTTTCAAACAAGAGGCAAAACTTCCTGTCAGCACCTTCTGCATGGTTATACACTTTTCTATACTCTGGACACCCGTCTCATTTGATTCTTTTAAGTAAAACTCATGTAGACGATAAACTATTTTTGTGACCCAAACCAAGTTAGTCTTATATATCTTTGACTGCTTTGAAATATATTAATGTTTTTTCTTTATTACACTTTTCTGTGTTTACTCCTTATATGTTGTGGTTTATCCTTCTCTACTATTCTATACCTGTCAGTTTTGAAAGGAAATTTCAATGTACAATATTCAATTTTACTATTTACTTTTTCCTCCTGCATTTTAACTTAATTTCATGTATTGTTGTATGCATCGAAAAAGTGTATTTTAATCACAGTGGAAAACTAAATGAATATTTGCAGGAAAATTTCAGGTCATGAATAGAATTTGCATGAAAAGTGTGAAAACGATTCTTTCAAAACAAAAGAAAAAAAATCAAAAGTATATTTACCAGCTTGTGCTGCAGATTCAACATTACAAACCAAGAGTGGGCTTGAAGTCAGCAGTATATCGGAATTTTGCACTTCGCAGACGGCACGCCCTGGCAGGGACAACCTTCAATCCTTGAAGCTCCAGTGGTTGTTTGACAGAGGGAAAGATCTTTGTGAAAACAAGTGTTTGACTTAAAATAAAAACTGATATATCGAAGTCTAACACAGCAGAAATACAAAAACTGTTTAAATCCTCAGTTCGGCATCACAGAACTCTGGCAGTTTAAGTGAACTGCACTTAACCCAGACTGTTTAAAGGTTGGAGGGAATTTTATTTTTCTCTCTAAACAGTATGTGTTGATGCATTCCAGTTTCTCAGCATTTCAAAGCAAATTAAAATGGAAACCCATGTTTACTTTCTTATACTGCTTTGTCCGCGACTGATTTACAATGACAACAGGATCAAGTTCAGCTGAGCAAGACTTTGGATTATTTAATATTTCATCTGTGAGACAGGTTACTTTGACAGTTTACTGTCAAAGTAACCTGTATAAATCTCTTAACCATTTGAGACACTTTCACATTGCAGCTGCAGTTAAATGTTGTTAGGTGAAGCTTTTATGTGCAAGGGAAAAAAAAACGGGAATTAAAATTAGGTGCTGGATAAGCTGTGGTTAAAACAATCACTTGGGCATTGAAATTAAATATTGTGCCTGGCCTCAAACACAAAAGTAAAAAAGAAAAAAACAAAACAAAAAACAAACAGATAAACCTTAATACCTCTTTGCACATCTGCTGTTCATTTTGCTGGACCCTCTATTGCTCTTTACTTCAGTTTAAACGCATTTTATGGGAAACCTTTTGATAGGAGACATCTACAATGGCAATCAAGTAGCCTGAATTAAACAACACAGATTCCGTGAAAGGAATAGCTATGGCCCGGTGACTAGATCACAAAAAGCAAGGCAGTTTCTTCTCTTTTCAACATATCTCAGTGCACATCCATACAGGTGTGTCAGATAAGTCTAAAGATCTGTTTCCCATGTTGAGCCTCTTCGTGTGTTGTAACAGCAGATCACTTCATATGACTTTTCATTTTTGTTTCTAATTCAGCAGTTTCTGATGTGCATGACAATAAAAGTCCTTAGAATCAGACCATCAGGTAGACTGCAACATACATGATATCAGGGTTAAAAAAAAAAAATTCAAAACATAACCAAAATAATGCATTTAAACAGTCATCAATCAGTTTGCAGGACTTTATCACATGTGCCAAAATGTCTTTTTTTCTTCTTCTTAACATCAGCAGAAATCTGCCTGAGTCACAGTTACACATGCACACCCAAATTTACCAAATCAAATTATTATAAATTGTCACTCAGTTTCATCCTTTTGTTTTTGAAAACACAAAGAAAAACATTCTGCGATGTCAATGATACCATGACTTCCGTTAGCAATAAAAATGGATGGGAAATTCACCTTCCATACAGTGTAGCTTAGCTTCATTACATTAAAATGAATCTGCCATGACCTCCAGGTATGGTCGTCGCAAACACTCAAAACTCCTGTGCAATATCAGAGAAAGCCATTTGTCACTGTCTCTCTAACCGGTCATGGTAAACAAACAGAAATGTCACCGTTGGCTCTTGGTGTGTGATCAACATTACCCAAGCTCTTGGGCCTGTATTGCTGGCGTCTGAGGTAAAAAGGATGAGGCAGCATGCCAGCTTGATTCACTAACAATGAGGCATAAATATCATTAACTTTCTCCAACATGGAGTTTTTAAAGAGGACATTATTTCCGTCTTCTCCTCGACACTCTCGCTTCTGTCTTCCCTTTCTGTCTCTCTCCTTGTTTGTGCAAGCAGTCTGTTTCGATGTCCAAAGCTCACAGCTGTTTCCCCAATATGGGAAAGTTCCTACGTCCTTATCCCAGGCTTCTCTTCATATGACTCTCATGCCTGGATTATTCTGGAGCTCTTTATCCCGTTTTCTTTCGTCCAAACATATACTATACTCCGTCCTGTCCTTGAGACTTCTGATCCGAGACAACTCCTGGTCCACGACCCAGATGCTGTGTGTTCAGTTGAAACCCAGGCCTGTTCCCTTTGGTCTCTGTGAGGCCCGGATGGGCTCCGTGATGCCCCTTCCCTCCGGACCCAGACCCATCCCCGGGCTCCATCCCATGCTCTGCAGCATGCGACTCCCCATGTTGCTGTCAGGGATGGGAGGTGCATTTTCCCCAACCACTCCTGGTAAAAATAAACAAAGAAAAAGGTCAAAGGTTAGTAAACAGGGAGATTTGAGAAAAAAGTATGCTACAGACCTTTATCACACATTACTTATTTATTCATCTTAAATCTCAATATTTAATGACAATTTAAACCTCATTCTCGTTTAAACATATGTACAACTGGGTATGCGAAAATAGGTGGCATAAAATGATCTAAAAGTGTCACATAAATAATAATATAATTTTCTGCAGTTATTCGTAAGACAAATTCAGCTCAAAAGAACTGCAGAAAAGCAGCTTTTTAAGGTGAGTTTTGAGGCACAAAGATTAGCGGTGCCTAAAAGAGATTAGCTGTTGGTAAGGCATTCAACCCTGAACATTATCAAGGAAAGGTGGATCATAAACATGCTAATGTTGTCAAAAAAAAACTATATTTATAGTTTATGCAATCGATTTAGTACAACCCATCAAAGTAATGTATTAAAAACTTTTAATGCTCAGTAGGTTCAAAAAAAACAAATAACCATCAGTCACAAATAGGAGCACAGGAGGCTCTTCTCCAGCAACCTGCTAACTAATGCAATAATATAATTGACTCATCCACATTGCACGTCATGTTGCAAATGCACCAATGGAACGCAAGGACAACTTGGTTAATTGATCATCTTTTCTTCTTTCTTTTCCAGGAAGTTTATGGTTCACTCAAAAAGCAACCTACCCCCATTTGACCCATGCTTTATTTAAATGCAGCTCGGAGTTAAGCTGCCCTCTAATTTACAGGCGTGGCGACTGAGCCCTGCGCAGGTTCAAGCCAAACCATTTACGAGAATCATTTGGTTGCAGCTCATCAACATGCTGCTGTAAGGTTGACCACTGGTTTTCTTAACTTCTGGATTTCTTAACTTCTGGAGAACAAACTTAGGATGTACGACGGTTTCCCCTTGAAAACAAAATGACCTTTAACACATCTGACATGTATCCGATAACACTGAAAGACCAATAAGGTCTGGGAGACTTGAAACCCACTGACACTGGGATTCTTTTCCAGATCACCAATTTATTTTTCATGTTTTAGAGCTGCGGCGAGAAAAGAAACTGAATAATGTTCGGTTACTATCCATTGTCCAAAAGCAGCGACCGGCCCAGAGGTAAGGAGAGCCTGGGTGGGGGTTAAATGCTAAAAAAGAATCCAGACTTTCCACTTTGACAGCACAACTATCGTGTGATTCTTGCCCAACAGAGCTTTATCAGTGTTAATAAAGGGGACTGAGATTTTTTTTTTTGAAGGATGAGGTGGACCACCATCTATGCGAACAACCCCATTTTTTAATGAGAAGTGACACTCTCATTCACTTTACTGTGAGTTTACATCGAGGGGAGACAGAAGGTGACGAAGAATGGAGGCTAGAGGTCATACTGAGCTCAACCTGGGGGGACAAGTGTGAAAAACTTGAGCCAAAATACTAAAAGAGGCAGTTGGTAATAAATGCCAGATGGTGTGTGAGGTGTATCTAGGTGTGCATCCAATACCTGAGGGACCAGTCAAGCCAAGGGGGGCTGCTTTTCGCCTCCGCTTGACATCCCCCATACATAGAGAGCCGAGATGCCCGCTGGTCTGTCTGTAGAGCCAGACAGGCGAGAATAAAAATATGGCAGCATTAGTTTAGCATACAAAAACCCCTATTTGAGTGTCTTTGTTCATTTGAAAAAAACATGCATTCAATACAGAAATACTAGAGACAAAGGGAACTTTTGTCAAAGTAACTATACTAGTGGTAAAATAATAATTGATTGCTAAACCTCAGTATTGTTTACTGCTTTCCTCACCTGTTGGCTGTTTTGACTGAACAGCTTCTCCGATGACCTCTGTCTGTTCGCGTGTCCCAGTGAAGCTTAAGAACAGAGAGAATTGGAATCAGAAAAACCATCCCTGAGGGGCAATTGGAGGGGGACATGGGGTAGCAGCATCAAAATTGTGAACATCAAGAATAAAAAAAGATAAATAAATATATGTGTGTGTGTGTGTGTGTGTGTGTATATATATACATATATATATATATATATATATACATACAAGTGTATACACACACACACACACACACACACACACACACACACACACACACACACACACACACACACACACACACACACACACACACACACACACAGAAAATTAGCGAGACAAGATACCATAAAACATCATGTCTGTCCTTTAAATTGGAATTAAATTAAGGAAAAAGAATGTGTCTCACCTGTGTGTGTTCTCTTCTTGAGCCTGAGCTGAACCACGGCCTGTCAGATATAAACATTTTGCTATTGAGCAAACACATAACAACCAAGGCACTTTTAAAAATAAGGATTAGAATTCACTAAGCGTGCACTGTTGCACACGACAATCCCAATTGTGCTCGAATTTTGCATGAACATGAACTGAAATCACACCTTGAAATAGTTTAATCTCCAACCCCAGTTATCCAATGAATAGATCACCCACTTTTACCTTACTATTAGTCTAGGCAGGATTTGTTATTCCGCGAGAACAGCCATTCCACTCTTTTCTATGAAAATGGCTTTTGAAAAAAATGTGTGTAAATAAAACTTGCCTAAATAGAGTTATAATAAAAAAATGAAGCCTGTCAAAGGGCAGACGTACTGCTGTCACTCAAAACATGGCATCAGGCAATACATTCAAAAATAAAGATGTCTAGACTAAAAAAAGAACATGGGGGCAGTAGACAAGCGTTCCTGTCTACAAGCAATCTGTGATACAACAGAAGCTGCTAGGTGAAAACACAGAAGGTAACAAATCAATTTAAACACAATCAAATGTGAACTCATAAAATAAGTGACAAGGAAGGCCAATCACACTTGAATAAATCCAAACCTAAAGCTCTTAACAGGAAGGGATCATATAGGCAATTTCACTAGACAGACAATAACCTGCCTCTCATGTCCATTCTCATCCTAAAACTTTTTTTTTTCTTTACATTAATTCACAATTATAATATATATATATATATGTATATATATATATATATATATATATATATATATATATATATATAAAGTGCCAATACGGTGATTAAATAGCAGTAGATAAAATCTAATTGTAAAAAAAAATACAAGGAATTTTGTTTTGAACTGACATTTTTGTGGAAGAAATTACTTCTAGCTTCTCTGAGCATTCTGCATTTTGATATTTTTAATTAATCAGTCAGCAGAAACTCAAATAGAAGGAATGATGTGTGTTAAAAATGCAATCAGTCATTGTACAATTAATTTCAAACTCATTAAAACAAACTGAACTGGAGACATTTTTCTCTATTAGTCTTATGCCTGAAAAAAGGCATTGGAAAGTAATTAAAACTGAAAGGATTCATTTCAGCAATCTTATTAATTTTATATTTAATTGAATCCTTCTCTTAAGAAAATGTGCATGCAATTTGAAGAAGAACTCACTCATGGGGGTCTTGGGTTTGTCTGCCCAGCAGGTCGTTGAAGCCCTGACTGGTGCTACCCTGCAGTCCAGAATTGCAGGGCTTCTGGTTTCCATGGAGACGATTCAACCTGGCATGGAATCCTGGCAAAAACATACAGAGAGCTATTAGCAAACAAAAAATAGAAAGAAGTTGAAAATACAGCATAGTCTAATAATTTTCACATTTAACCATGGTAAGCACTTCACTGTGGATGAAGAGCAACTACCTTTTTTTTGGCATGTCTTAATACCGCCAAAAATATTTTGCTCCTATCTGTTGAGCATTTTCTAGCTCTTTGCCTGCAAATACATCATAATTTCTTAACCACTTTAAGTTCATTTCTTTCAGATCTTGATATTGCGTGCTGAATATCAGTTATTTCATGCTAATTTGAATGTTCATTTGGAGTTAAAGATTTATGAGGAGATTTCTTTAATTACTTTCATTTACAACAGGTGCATTCATTCATCCATGGAGAATGTTTTTAGCAAGAAAAAAAAACATGTTCCGTACCTCTGAATATTAAAAAAATTCCAAACACAAGATAACAGGGGGATCATTTTCGGCAGATGAAGATTTACGAACAGCAGTATGTGTACTGCACCACAACAACCATGATAAACTATTTGAGTTATGCTGTTTTGACCAATTTCTGCCAATATTTACTCAAGAAAGTATCTATAGCCTTCATGCTGAATGTTTACTTTATTTACCTGTGTGAGCTGTTTGCCTTCTACTGGTCGCTAGTAAAACTGCAAGCTCACCTCGCCGTGTCCCGGGGCTCATGAGGGGGAAGGATCCAGTGAGGATGCTGTTAAAGACAGGGTCAGTTAGGTCCAGCTCCTCTGACCCTGTCTCCCGCTCCCACCATGGCACAACTCCTGCCACACCACATGCACCCCCAGGACCTGAGCTCGAGCCTGGCTCACCATCACAGAACCAGTCGCTCTGCTCGTCATCCCCTGGAAAGGAGATCATAACTGCTTTCAACATTGAGACACTATGGAGGGAGTGGTTTAAGAGTTTAGAGTGAGCAGAACTAGGGACAAGGCTATACAGAAACTTTAATAACTTACTGCTTACAATGAGCAGTATGAATTTTGACTTTGATGCTCAAATTATGAAACAATAAAGATAAAGGCATTCTGAAAAAAAAATAATGACATACTGGCACAATGGAAAAAAAACAAAACTAAAAACCCCTATTTGATCAACGTTTGACAGTTCTGATGAACTACCTTGCCTGCCTTCATCATTGGTGTAAAGACCTCCATCACTGCTGTTACTCACACTGCTGGTTTCACTAAAAAACAGACAAACAGATAATTTAATGGTGAAAAAATTACATTTCATACAAACATTGATGAAGGAGTTACAAGAAAAGGTACTAATTTTCGTGTCTTATTTACTGCAATGAATGTGATCCAAAATTGCACATATGGCATCATAATAGATTTAATGAACATAATTTTGATTGATTTCTAGTTAAAAAAAAAAGATGAATAATTGCAACAAAGTGGATATTGCTGTTCATCCAAATACAGTTTATCATTTGAACTTCAGAGATAATATTCTGAACATCGTTCTGGGGCATATTTTGGATGCAAAGTAACATTGTTTCTAAACTGACATTTGCTGCAATGCCTCTCTAACTGACATAACTGGTAAACATATGTTGCTTGTTTAATTTTCAAAAAAGGTTATCATATTTGACAAAATCATCCAGTTTCATCAATGGTTAAACTAATGACAACAAAATGCACAAAAAGTCAAATTAGGTTCCCATGAAGTCCTGCAATAATATTTTTAATGATAATATTTCTGACTGAAAGGCAGACTAAAAAAAATGACTATAAAATGTAAACTTCTGGGATGTGCGGCTGTTGATCTGCAAGCATATAGAGAAGGACATTGAAAAACAAAAAACCAAAACACTAACCACCTGTCACTCATGTCTTCATCTGAGCCCTTCTGCTCTTCCAATTCCATCTTGTCTTTGGATCCCTCTGTTGGAGAGGAGATAGGGTCCTCAATCTCAACCACCACGCCTTCATCTGCAGCCTCAACTCCTAGCCTGTTGGTGGCTAGTTTCCTTTTCTTTATCCTGCTCTTCCCTCCTGGTGGCCCAGCCAGGTTGCTTCCGCAAAGTTCCATGGAGACCCTGCAATCACTTGAGCCCAATCTGTGGGATCTGCTACCTGCGCGAGCTTTCGGGACAGGTGGAGGCCCTAATATTGTCGAGGATGGTGGCTCTGACTCCACAGGAGGGTCTACAGCCATACGTTTGACCTTACGCCGACGTCGGAGGCTGCGTGTTCCCTCTGCTGAGCCCAGGACTGCTAGGTCATCAGGCCAAAGTGGCCGTTTGCCTCTGCCAATGTCAGCAATTAGGGGGGTACGGCGCTTGGGGCCAAGTTGTTCATCTGAGTCGCTGTTGTCGCGGGCATGGCTGTTGGCAGCCGACACACCTCCTGTACTGGCGCGGTAGTCCTGCAACAAATGTCAATGTGGTGAATGTTGTACTGTGACACTGATGCTAATGTCACTAGCTTAAGTTGAAAGGCCAGATCACATCCATTAAACTTCTACCCAAACCCAATGACATTTGAACCATTAAGAAATAGGAACAAACTCAGAGGGAATAAGGTGGTAAGAAAGCCGAAGTGAGATGACAACAAAATAATTTAAGAGCAATATTACTTAAATGACTATTTATTATCATACTTTGTCTTATCAACAACAAGGATACTTAGAAACTCTGAGGGACTGAAGTGCTTTACTTGAAAATGAGAAGTTCTACAGCATAACCAGGAATTTCACCTTGTGTTCTTCCACACTGGACTCCGATCCCTCACTGAGGTGGCCAGTCTCCCATGGAGGGTGTGGGTTGTCAGAACGTCGCTTCCTGCCCCTCCGCTTACGAGCCTGTCTTTTCAGCAGGCAGCCCACAGCCAGTGCATGGTCTCCCCCATCACCAAAGCCACCACGCGCTGCTTGTTCGGAGCTCTCCTCCAGCGCTGACACCAGGTCATGGACCAGCTCGTCCATTGTCCGGCGAAAGTGCCTGTGTAATGGTGGAAAGTATTATTAGATGTTTGATTATGTAACAGCAAAAAAGGTGGTTGTGGTTTATTGTCGAGCAGCCGGATAAATTTCCATTTCTTGCTATGTATCTAATGAACATAGGATAAAAGGGATATTCAGTTTTGTTCAAAATCTCAATGCACACTATTCTCTCTGTGCTTCCCTCTAATTGTGTGAATTGAATTAAAGCAAACCATTAAATATTTCTATATCTATCTATCTTTAAACTGAGAATGGTTACTCACCATTCCTAGTGAAAATAAAATACCATAGAAAATGAATGTACTACAAGATAATTAAGTGACTATCTTTCTAAGGTGTACATTAGTGTGTACACACACGCACACACATGCCTGCCAACGAATCAAATAGTTCTTTTAGCTTTAGGTAAGAGAGACACAGAATATAAAACAGCAAAAAATCCTATGATAATCAGGAGCACCATATGCTAAAACAGCTTGCAACTGTAGTCCCTGGTTTCAAAATAACCTCTTTCTTTCTCATGATTATAGGACCGCCCTTTCCAAACTTAACAATGCATAATTTTTATAACCATGGGAATCATTTCAAGCAGAAACTTCCTGACAAATCTCTGGAGAACTAAACATTGCTTTTAGTCAAAGTCACCTTCCCCTCTGTCAAGTGACAGCAAAGGGGGACTGTTTCCCCTGCTTCCAAACAAGGGTAGGAGCAGAATTTCACAGCAATTCAAGGACTGTGCTTGGATAAAAACAAAAAAACAAACCTAGCCTTACATGCCACCAATGGCATGCCTAAAATTGCAAGGAGTACTCTAATCCGATCCTACAATGCTACTTCTGTTCATGACATCAGCACATTAAGCAATATTTGGTGATTAATTATGTTTTTCGTGCAAGTTCAAGGGGAGATTAAATATCTTAATCTTAAAACAAGGGTAGAGCTAAAAACACAGGAGGAGCATATGCTCTGGTGGTAAGTACTGAGTGATAATACATGCTTATACACATGCAAGCACTAGTTAGACTAACTTTGTTTGAATTGGACACAGGGGTACAGAAAGTTGTCATAGACATTTAAATTAATAAAAGGCTGTATGTGAATCATCAATGAAGTGTGATGTTTGATGGTCTTGAAGCTCCGTCATTCCCATTGTGAAATGTGTTGAATCAGTATGATCTAATCAAATGCAACTCGTTAGTGTGCCACATCTGTACTTTGTACAGACGAGTCTTTTGCTCACACAGTACCTGTAAGTAATAGTGGATAATTATGTGTACACTGATACAAAGATTGAATAGGTTGGTTGAAAATATGCAGGTAAACTTCACAAGTGAGGAGCCCAGTTAACTGTGGCAGTTATAATACGTATAATCACGTAAAATCATTCGGCGTTGACATTAAATTAAATAGAATGTTAAAATAAGAAAAAATACTGAATCTTTTTCGCTATTCCTTGGGGAACATTAAGGAAAAACCCTCCTGCGTTCAATGCACATTACTTACGTTCTGGTCTTCAAGATGTGTGATTTTAAATCGCGGATTGTCACTAGCAAACTTTAGTTGTTATTAGCTGCACAAGCTAACATCATCGTGTAACTAGCTTGGACCACCAGGAACTTAACAAATGGCCAAGTCTCAAATTGAAGCACCTGCCTCGAAAGAAGCAAGTACGACTGTCCGCATCGTTAAATATTTCCAGCGTAACTAAAACAAACAAAACGCGCAAACAGATTTTAAATACAGTCGTGGTGATTCAGATTAGCTTTGCTGTTAGCTAGTTAGCATCGCTAGCCTTAGCTCTCAAGCCGGCTGATTCACGGGGAGTAATTGAATGTGAACAATGTTACGTCTGGGTGATTTCAAAGACCACCTACCAGCCGGTTCCCGCTTTGCCGAAGGATTTTCGATTAGCTGCACGGAACATTAAAGCCTCCAAATGCCAGATACCTTTAGCCAGAAACAACGGACACACATTTACACAACACAGACATCATTCTGACACAAAAGCTGAGTGCGACAAGAGGAGGACACAAGAGCAGTCAGAGGTGTGATGCGTTCAATGGCAATGGGATATTTCACTACTTTCAGAATAATCTAACTTTTTTTTCTAATACTTGGATGTTGGCATTGGCCAAATTACACTAATGGTATTTTTCAGCTTTTCATGTAAGTTCTGCTCTGTTGTAGAAAACTTTTTTTCTTCTGGGTAACAGAACGTTTTCATCAAAATTCCAGTCAATTTGGAGCATCCCTTAACAATCAATCAAACACCAGTAAATGAAAAACAGACTTTTTCAGCTCCACGTTAAAATCTTTAGACACTATATCATTTTCCCTCATGAATAATTTCGAAGAATATTAATCTCTGGATAACATTCACTGAAATAATGAAACTGCGATAGTGAAGGTGTGATGCCTGTCAAAAGAGCCTTCTCTTGTCAATTCTTTAAAAACTGTGACTTTATAACCTGATAAATGCTCATCTATTCAGTTCTAGGAAGAACGACGAAACCACTTGTTTGAATTCAGGGAGGCCCTTAAAATATTTTTTTTTTTAGTATTTAAAGTATTTATAATGTCGAGTTCGCATGCATTTTATACATTTGAACACTGGGGGACAGTAGAGGCTACAACTTGAAATGTTTCATTGTCGAGGTCTGCGTTTGTTTCTGAGAAATAAATAATTCAACCTAATAAGAATGGAATCAGCACTTTTAGTTTCAATATTCCAAAATTACTTGAAGAGCAGACAAAAAATAAGCATGCAAATAACCTTGAAGTCCTCAAGGCAATGAAGAAAGTTATTTAGAATTTATTCGAGAATTAGTAGAAAATTGCCTGGAACGTTACCAAGAAATGTGCTTGATCATCAGGAAGAAACTATAGATGAAAGTTACTGATATAGGTACAAAAGTTTACAGAAAATAAGGCCAAATATGTATTTAAATGTACAGCTTGCCATTTTTGTTTTGATATTGTTTATTTAGATCTCAGATTTTTGTAGAGGGTTGCAAAGCAAACAAGTTTTCATTTTACCAAAAGATAAAAAGAATCCCGATTTTTCATCTTAAATTTGTCACCACTTATTGCTCAAAGTTAAAACTTAAGATTCCGTGGGCTACACATAAAAAATGATCTATAGGATTCATTCAGTGGGCTAAAATGATATATCATATTATTATATCAGTTAAAGGTCACAGGTCCAGCTACATTAGTGACATTAATTGCAGTGATCGCTGGTAGAGTCACAGGCTGTCCTGGAGAATTTTCTGAATGTCAGTGACGGCCAGACCGTGGTCAACATGGGGTCAAGAACAGCAACAGGTGTCAGAGACTGTCTGTCTCAACTAATGACAAATTTACACATCAGAAAACAGCCAGGCAGACATGAGGAACACGAACTACGTGCCAAAATAATTTGTGCCTTGACTGGTGTGTAATTACTTTCAAAACTAAAATTCTGAGAAACAATCCTGGCAGGTGTCTACCCCAAAATGCCGCAGAAGTCAGAGGGTCTGGTGGATGATGACCAAGCCTTGATGGTGTCATGTTCCCGACGAAGGGGTCCAGGTAATTTTAGTAAGACGCCATTCACTTGCACACAGCAGCCAGACCACTTGAGAAAATCACAGAGTGAGGACACAAGCTCAAGTCTTTGTGAGATTCCTGGGGCTTTTATATATATTGCATCTTGTGGATAGTAAAGACCAGCAATCTACAGGTGGGATCCAACACATGATGGAATCATGATATCGGCAGAAGATGGCGAAGAGCAGGATGAGGCTGGTGACCACTATCCCGCTGATACCACATGGAGCTGGGTATAGTTATTTGTAAATCCTGTGCGTGTGTGGAAGGCCATGAGAAGAGTTTGCAGTAACTATTAATATGTTTGTATTTTTTAAGTATATATCGTAAGAACCTAAAAATCATAATTTCCATCAATGTAAAGGCATGCATTTGTGTATGCATGCAAACTTTCAGACTGGTTTATTCACAATACCTCTTTCTATTGGGGGTCAACCTTAATAAAATATCACTGAGGCTGTACAATGTCTGTGTAAGCAAGTATTAGGATTGCAAAGTATCTCTGCTGAAAAACAATCTGGACCGACTTAAGACCCTCTAGGCATGAGAATGATGATGGAGTTGTTTTCAAATATCTCTAGTAGCAATTCATATCAGAGCTTTATATACATACATCTAAAATAGAGATTGAATTTAAGCTTGAATTAACAGAAAATGCCATTTTCTATCCTTTCCATTTTTTGTCCCTTTCAACAGTCTACAGTCATAATAATCAAGCAGGGGGTGTTATGAGATTTATTTTTCCTTTATTTAATCTCTATGACAAATTTTGCCGTTTCTCGTTAATGCATGTGTCACATCATATGACTCTCAGACCAGACTAACCAGAGCCAATCAGAGCCCCTGATAACAGTCAAGTATGTGAAAGGATTTTGTAATGAATGTCTTAAAGTGACAAGCCAAGCTGAGACAAGAATTAAGTGGCTACAGCATGTGCTTGGCTTCAGGCAGACTGTGAGGTATTTGTTACATCTGACCTATATTTGGGTAATTTTTGTAATCATTTTAATTTACAAATAAATGATTGTTGAGAATACCCATAAAATATTAGGTTTATGTCACCTAAAAGTAAGAGAATGTGTTGCTGAACACTAAAGTAAAGATTTACTCGCTCACGTTTGACTTGTTAAAACAGCTTACTATTTTTGGGACATGTGAAAGTTAAGTAAACAAAAGCTTGTCCCACGAAAGATTATTAGTGGTTAGTGGGAAGTTGCCTGGTTGCAGTGAAGCTGCCGCTGCATGCAAACACCTGTGATTGGCTGAAGTCAGTGTGTGACCGCAGCACACACCTCCAGACATGGAGGCAGGACATCTGGTGTAAGACTAAATAAGGTCAACTTACAGGTATCAAATGGTTTGCCATAATCCTTCTTGTGTTAAAAAGGGAAAATCAATGTAAAAGGAATTAACAATTGTTTTTTTTGTGTGTTTATTTGTTTTTCTTTTTGTCTTGCTTTGTTTTGTTTTATTTTTTTGATTTATTTTCTGCTGAACCACTTTGCTGGATGCCGGACTGAAAGTTGATATAGCAACCTAATATCGGTCATGCCACTGACCTAAAACCATTTTAAGCAAGATCTTGTTCTTGCATGTTGTAATCCGTATTATAAAACACTAAAACTTGTCCAATGTAACATTTCTGAGGGTCATTTTTGAGGCTTATACGTCCTTGAAGAACCTGCTGACTAATGCTGAAAAACCCTCCCTGGGGAAGGGTGCACTGAGGAAATGTTACTGCTATTGATTACAAGATTAACTTTGGATAACTTTAAAATCGTGTGGGAACAGGTTATATCTCATGTGCAAGAAGCTATAAAAACTTAAAAAAGCAAAAGGAAGAACATCTGTTACTCACTCTGAGACTTGTAAATTTCAGGTTTACAACAGCTTAAGAACAACACAAAGAATAAAGGAATGGTTATTAAGACAAGATTCAAAATACAATCGACCATGGTTTGCGCAGTGAAAACTGAAACCGAACCTAACAACAAATAAATAAGAAAATGTGTTGTGCAAATATCCTGACTGCTCTAAAATGATCTTGGTTTTTGTGCTATGTTTGGGGACATTCACAAAAGCCCTAGGCTATGATAGAATTTTCATTGAAAGTGCCAAAAAACAGAAATTATCACCCTGGTGATAATCCAGATCCTAATCCTAATCTAGCCTTGTACTATCTGGAAATTAGTTTATGTGAACCAAAGTGCCGCCAAATCCATCTACATGAAACAACTCAGAGCAAATATCTCCCAATGTCTAAATATTTCATCGACACACATCACGATGATGCAGATGGATCACACTGTGAAAGAAGAAAGGGGAAAAACTCCATTATAAGTATGAAAAGAAAAATAATTGTACTGATTTATAAAACCCCAAATTTCACCTGAGTTTATACGCAAAGCAAGTTGTTGACTCACAGGCTTTGTCAATGAAATAATATCATAAAATAGCTAACAGTTAGGCCAAAGAAACCTAAATTACTTAAAATGCAAATACATATTAGCATGCAAACAGAACGCGATCAGTCAATAAGCACACAGAAGCTAATAAGTTCTGCAGTGAGGCCTGCATTGCTGGCTAAGTTCAACAAAACAGTGGCCTTATTCAGTTTAATCATGTAAATCACAGAGGTGTTAAAAGAAAGATCTGCTCTGTTTGAATGTGATCAAAAGATCACATGCTCTCCTCTCCCCAGCTCAGCGACAGACAGCAGAAAAAGCCCCAGCAAACACATACATTCTTTTCATCTCTTGTGGTTTCCTTTTGAAAGCTTGCTGCAGATGCTGGAAAAGCAATTAGCGTACACGCACACGCACAACCACACACATATGTACCTCATTGTGGCTGCACGTGAGGCTGCTGTAGCGTGGAGCTTTTTTTTTTAACTGGAAGTATTTCCATGAAGAGATATTTTATTGTCAGAATTTTGGCCGTGCTCCAAGTTCATGTAAGGGATTACACGTGCACTCTATAATAGTGACTATGGGCATATGCTTACATGAGCTTGCCTTCAGGGAGTTTGTGTGTGTGAATGAGAGAGAGAGATAAAGAGCGAGCGAGAGAGAGAGGGAAAGAGAGAGAGAATTGTGGAAGAGAAACAGCTGGCCAAAGTAAAAAAGAGTTAAGAGCTCATCACGAGAATTTTCATTGGAGGAGCCACAAGCTAGATTTCACTTTGAGATCTTTATTTGCATATCAAGTGATATTGTGGACTGCGGAGACAAAAGCGAGCTCAAACTTTATTTCCCGAACACCAACACAAAACGAACTTCTGTAGACCAAAAAGCCCGGGACCTAAACCACGCCCCAGCCCCTGGTGCGACCTCAACAGGTAACCTGGAAAGGAAACACAACTTCGCCAGCCTGTGTGCTGGTTTAACGCCTGTCTCAAGAACCAAAATTTGCTCATCGTACGGGGATTGTAAAGGCAAGGGGTGAGCATCATGTTGCACAAACACAAACCGAGCCGACATGAGCTCTGCGGACACAAAAGACCATGGAAAACATTGTGAATGGGGCCTGGAACCCAAGAGCTGCTGGGCAAGAAAGGATCCGCAGACGGATGGGGTGGAAGGGGGAATGAACCCAGTCGAAAACACAACTACGCCAAGCCACTGGAACCACTGGGTGGGGATGGCCGGTGGAGTCATACCAGAGAAGTGCAGGACTACCTTCCAGCACAAGCACATCCTCCAGTTTGAGACCAGTGTGCATCCACCCCGATGTGCATGAGGCACACGAGCAAACACGACAGGCAATCAGCAACAGGATTGGACTTCCCAGCCACATGCTAAATGTCCGTCGTGAACTCCAAAATGGCTACAAGATAGCGCTGCTTGAGCGGACCATGGCTCAGTCACTTTGGACATGGCGAAAGTCTGTGGCTTGTGATCCACAAAACTGTGAAGGAATAGCCTTCAAGCAGTGAAATGATGAGTCACTTGGTGCAGGGCCAACAACTTCCTGTCGAAAGCACTGTACTTGCACTCGCTATCCCGCAGTTTGTGTCTACAGAATGCAAGAGGCTGTCACGCATTCACCACACGCTGTTCAGTCACAAGCCCAATGGCAAGGTCAGATGCATCAGTTGTTAACGCTATGGACGCCATGGGTGCCTGATGAGTGAGGAGGGCTGAATTAGCCAGGGCGTTCTTAGCCCGGTGAAAAGCCTGGACTCATTCAGGAGTCTAGTCGACTATGTCACCCACCTTCTTGAGCCTTAAAGTCCCCTTCAGAGGGGCTGAAAGAGGTGCACAGCGTAAGGGGGGAAGCAGCCGTAAAAGTTCAGCATGCCAAAGAACTCTTGCAATGCCTTGACAGAGGCCAGTTGGGGAATCTGTGCCGTCGCTTGCACCTTTGAAGGCAATGGAACCACGCTTTGTGGCAAAATGCGATGACCCAAGAATCACCGGGAGCCTAAACTGACACATAGCCTGGTTGACTATAAGGCCATGTTCATCAAACCAACGGAAAACCCGTGTCAGGTGGTCCAGGCGTACATCAGCCGACGGTCTGGCCACCAGTATGTCGTCAAGTCAGACGAACATGAGAGCAAGTTCACGCAGCACTGAGTCCATGAGCCTCTCAAAGGTTTGAGTGGCTCCCTTCAAGCCGAAAGACATGTGCAGGAACTTGAAAAGCCCAAATGAGGTGATCACAACGGTCTTGGGTATGTCCGCCGCGTGCACGGGCACCTGGTGATATCCACACCAGGTCCACCTTGGAGAAAACGGGGGCACCTACCAGCCATACAGAGAAGTCCTGAATGTGGGGGATGGGGTAGGAGGCTGTGGGAGTTGGGACCACATAGCTGAAGTGTGGTCGCACACTCGGTCTGCTGGAACCAGGAGGCCAGATCGCTCCGCCAGGACTCCGGGAGCATCAAGGCTGCAGCAAGAATGGATGGCTGTGTGAGTTGGGGCAATGTGGCTAAAGTGTGGTTGCACATGTGGTCCAAGTCAGACATGTCAAGAACAGGGTCACCAATGTGGTGTGAGAATGAAAGATTGCGGAGAGTAAGGCAAGTTCCAACTTTATTCCTCTAACAGCAACACAAGACTAACAACGAACTTCTGTTGACCAAAATGCCCAGGACAAACCATGCCCCAGCCCCCAGTCCCCAGGGGTGAGACGTCATGCTCCTTAGTGTGCCGCCACAATAAACATTACAATAAAACTTGACAATGGGGGTGAACCACTGCACAGACCAAAGTCAGATATCAGTTTCACAGGGATTTAATATTGGGGTGTATGTATATACAGTTGTAATGGCTCACCAGTTTTAGACTGGGCTACAGCATGGGTTGAATATATTATTTGAATTCCTTTTAAAAAAAGTGGCTTGTGAATTGAAAGTACATGGTTTCACACGAGTATCCATGATGTGTAAGTTAAAAATAAGTAAATTCTATATTCATAGCATCGTTACTACAGCCTCTGTGGCCACTCCACCAGACTCTCAAACAAATTCATAGACCAGGATGCTGAACTCTCCCGAGTTTCCCACTTCTTTCTCTCTGTCCCCCCTCCCCCCCAAAACGCTCTCTGCACTGAACCTTGAGCTTCAAATTTATTGTCTTTTTGCACTATTACAGTAAAATACATCATGTTATTATTACTGACTGATTTTGCGCTACATAACTTCATACCTTACATGTACCTCTGCTCCTATTTTTTTTTTGTAAATTCTGCAATCTGTTGTGCGTTTTATTGTTTACATATTACTGAGTGCTAATAAAATGCCTTGTCTCCATGCTGTGAATTTTTAATCTATCACTGCAGTATAGAGAGAAATGTCTTCCCAGTTCCTCTATATGTCTGTACCATAAAGCTGACTTTGCAAAAAATCTAGGTATTGGGTGAAAAAAATATGCAGGGAGGGGCTCACTTGCAATATCAAAAATATTTACAGAAGTACAAGTCAGGCCCAAAGTAAGTAACATACAATGACTCTTCAGGGACAGTTGTCAATAAAAAAACTAATGCAGTGAATAATTTTTAAAAAGCCACTTCCCCTGCCTGGAGGGAACCACTCACCCACTTCCTCAGTCTCAGTCTGCACGACTATGGCATGTGCTGTCACGCTGGGCTGTGATTGGTCAGAAACATCACCTCACTGCGTCACACTTAGCGACTTCACACGCTGACGTCACGGTATGCCCGGTACTTTTGTGCTCTCTATTAGCCCTTCTGGAGGCCAAATGAAATGTTACTGCGCCCAAGTAGTGTTTTTACATTTTTGCTTGGCCTCCATGACTCGAAACTCAAAGCATGTTAATTTGAATTCCCGGTTTAGTGAAGCCCTCAAGTGTTTGGTGGGTCTTTTCCCAAGTTTCCACCTCAGCACTGCTTCCTCCTACGTATCATTCCGGCATATTTTCACTTACTGTTTTAAGTGCTACTGTGCTTAAATAACAAACTGTTCATATATGACTAATTTTGAATCGTTTATTATCCGTTAAAACGGTAACTAACAGATTAGTTTATTATGACTTTTTAATTCAATAATAGCGAACTTGACCGGACCTTTTTTTTCATTTCGGTTATCTTTACGGTAACCGACCCCAGAAAGGAGCACCTGAAAGAGAATTAGAGGCTAAACGAAGAAGATTACGACGAAGAAGAAGAATGACATAAATGACACGTCAGGCCATGTCAGTTTTCAGTCTCCGGACATTCACTGACCGGTGAGGAGGAAAATCACTTGTATTGCCACACTGGCAGCTGAGGCGTTTCGCAACAACATCCTCGCAAGCCTATTGGTCTGGAGGCGGGGCTTCGCTGCCGGTGACGTCACGATCTGACGATGCACGCCGAGTCAGACCGTGAGAGTGAGAGAGTGTGTGTGTGTCTGTGTGTTTCTGTGTATGTGTGTCTGAGATAGAGAGGGGTTTCAGCAGCATCGCTGAGAATCAAATAGCACTGACTCTGCTGTTAGTTACTGACGTCTGTGACATCTATTCAGAGACAGCGATCACCGAGAAATAGCTCATCTATAATGTATTACCGTTTTGTTTTCATCCGCCGCTGAGGAAACACCAGCTGCTTAAAAAAGGACTATTGGCGTTTTCAGCTCCGGGAGGTAGGAGAAAGATATCTGTAATATTTATAACATCTACATGTTTTGATGAACATTTTTCCTGAATTTGTGTATTTGTCGACTGCACAGCTGTACACGGGATTTTCCAATGTCATATCAGGATATTTTGGGCAACATATTCACCCCTAAATCAAGTGACTGCAGTCCCCTTCCCTTTAAATGGGTGAAAACTAGTTGTTTAAGTGAGTCACGTGTATGATCCTCCCTATTCAAACGGCAATTCATCACAATGCAATTCATGGAAATCCTCCCCTTTGGAGTCTGGCTTTCAAAGTAATAAGCATGAAGAGTGATGATTATATTTAGTGAATACTTTTGTTAGCTGGATATTATTTGCTTAGAAGCCCTGACAAATTCCTGCCAGCTAGGATATCTTGACAACAGCAGCCAGAGAATCCATTACACTAATAAGCATACCAGTTAGACAACACTCAAACCTTTTTTTTTTCCTATGTCTGGAATCTGTCGAATAATCATTTAAGACTTCAAATGAGGGGTGGCTCGTTTTGCAGCTCATGATTTAAAAAGCAGGAAGTTCTGAGACATTTTTCGGTCTTTTTTTGCTTCATCTGTGGCATAAGGTAATCTATTTTGGGATAAATTGGCTTTGCAGCATGTAACAGTTTTTCACACAAACCGTCATCTGCTTTGAAATTACACAAGGAATCGCTGGCAGCATTGTAGATCAATGCGTCGGTGAAATGTGAAATTGCTCATTTGAGACAGTGAAGGTCATTGTCCTGTTCTAAGACTCAGACATTGTCATAGCTTCTGACATTCAGCTGCTGCTGTAAAGCGAGGGTTCTCACATTTGGCTCCATGGAATGGGGGGGGGGGGGGTGGGGGGGTGGGGGCAGGTTTTGGCATTGGTTCAAGCTGATCTTCTGTGTTGGAGCAATCATTTTTGGGGGGCCCAGTGCCAGTCTAGCTGAGGTCAGACTAACTCATCCCATAATGAGATAACTGCAAACTCACAAAAACTTTTGAAAGCGTTACAGTTCATGTTTACTGTGTTTGGTCAATGGTGTTTGCAACACAGTAGCCAAGCTACTGTGTAGCATTAAAATACTTTCCAGTGCCCCCCCCCCAAAAAAGCTTTTGCAGTTATAGGGACCTGATTGCTGGATAAGCAGTTTGTTTTAGAAAACGTGCATTTTTTTACGATAAATTTCCATGAAGATTTTACAATTATTACAATCTGAGTCTTAGTATGACCGTCAGGGCACTTACCAAAAGTCATATCTAAATATCTGTCCATAGTACATGTTTATGACAATGCTAAAGATTGTGCATAACAAATTAGGCATGTTTACATATTTAACATGTCAAATATTTGATTTTGAATTCTCAGTGTCGAGTGGTAAAAAATAAGTTGTGACTTGGAGAATCAGTAGGAATTGTGAATATAATTGTACAGATGTTGGATGATAGTTGTCTGAAAAAATATTGTCCTGTTTGGGGTAATTTTGAAGATTCACTGTAAAAGTATCATGTTTTTTCAAACTTATCTTCCATAGTTCATGCACAATAGAAGTGAATACTTTGTATGAGAGTGTTGAACTCTTATATAACAATGCCCTTGAGCTTCAGAAGTTATTCTGATTGTCACTAGTATCAGTCCCACTCCTGCATGTCTGTCACAATGTTGCAGAATAGACAATTCTTTGGTCAGCTTAGGTAAAATATAAGTAACCTTTACAAGTCTAGTGCCGGAAGCAACTGGATATAGTAGACTTGGATGAGGTTTATCAGGCTCAACAGGAATTGAAACATAGCTCAGGAGGTCACATGGGGTCTTTCTGTCGAGGTCTGGTCTCACACTTCTCTAATCTTTTTCTTAATACAAGTACTGGTAATGATGTTGTACCTAACTTGACCTTAGACGGGATGCTCCAAAAAAATTTACTCCATGCCACTGGTGGAGGGGAATGTCAGTTATAACGTCATCAAGAATAGTTCAACAAATGCCAGTCCATTAACACTTACTCTATGTGTCCATCGTGGCTGAGCTCAGTAGTTAAAAGCAGGTAATATAAGCAGTGACTGTGACGTAGGTGTGCTACTGAAATTGAAACTCTGTCCTTTGTCCCCTCTCCTATCATATCCTTATGTCTACCAGACCCGCCAGACCATGAACTACGTGGGTCAGTTGGCAGGCCAGGTGTTTGTCCAGGTCAAAGAGCTGTACCGAGGCCTCAACCCTGCCACCCTCTCTGGCTGCATCGATGTCATTGTGGTGCGGCAGCCCGATGGCTCCCTTCAGTGTTCACCCTTCCATGTTCGCTTTGGCAAGATGGGTGTCCTCCGTTCACGGGAGAAAGTGGTACAGGACTTATTATTTATACAGTTTAAAGGTTTATAATGTAGTGTTTTGTTCCTGTGAGGTTTTCTAATATGGTTTTGCTTCAGGTCGACATGGAGATCAATGGAGAGCCAGTGGATCTGCACATGAAGCTAGGGGACAACGGAGAGGCTTTCTTTGTCCAGGAAACAGAAAATGATCAGGTAAACAAAAGAATATTTACAGATACTACATCAGTATATGTTACAATTATACAGTGACACGACTGCTTCGGAATGTAATCTGAAGCTGCTGCAAGTTCAAAGGATGCAAGAATTTAGTCTGTTGAATATAGTGAAGTGATTCAAACATAAACAGAATTTGAACAAATACTCCGCCTCCCTGACGTCGACGAGTGTAGACACACCCATGTTTATAAGCCTAAAGTCTTGTCCAAGCTGTCTTCCTTCTTACACGTAGTTGTCATGCTGTGTGTTGAGTTGGCACTGCAGTCAGAAAATTCTTACTTTCCTTTTTTGCTGAACAGCAATCCCGCTGTTCATCAATAGGTAAGAGCACTGAATGCAGTATTCAATAACCCAGGCTGTCTGACCTACATTTCATGGCTATGATGGAAAATAAACTAAAGCTGGACTTTCCCTCACAGATACAAATGGTTCTGGCAATCTAAAAACAAATTTGACTCGTTCAAGTATCAAAACTGCAGTCTCCCTCTAATTTTCTTGACGCAGTTCCTGGATGTTTGAGTTTAAAGTTTAAAGTGTAAGCTTTCTCTGAGGTCATTAACAAAAAAAAAGGAAGGAGAAAAAAAGCCTTTAAATCTGTCCTTGTCAAATATTTACCATGGACAAGTGTGATTAGGGAACTACATGTTGTCTTGTATTCTAAAGACATTCTCTTTGTATTCATATATTTTGATTATATGCGTGTTTATATACAACCAGTCACAAATCTATCTCAAAGTGGTCTTGTTTTTTTTTTTTGGGGGGGGGGGGACTAAAAGAAACATTCAAAACTCAGTTTGAAATTTCGTGGAAAGTATGAAAAAAATCCTAGCTGTTTTCCGCCCAGTTCTTGGAAAGCGAGTCTTTTCTTCAGTCCCTGTTTTCACTTGGTCTCCAAAGCTCTCAGCAACCGGCTAAAGCAGCCAGGTCATGCTTCCTGTCAAAATGAAATGTGCTGTAGCTATTACTGCACATGAGGATGTATGCCTCCGAAAATACATAAACAAGCAAGAATCTACTGAGACCGGAGTCAAGCATGAACAAGGGAAGTGGGTGATTTATTTCAGCCGGAGCGGTGTCATATTTCTTTGTCTGGAAGAAAAGCAATGGTGTTTGCACCATGGAAAGGGGGGTGAGGGAGGGAGGGGGGCAGAAGGAGGATTGTATTTCTCAACCCTTTTTTGGTTCAGGGAAGGAAAACGTGAGGCGAGGGAACACAAATCATATGGTGCCTTTTTTTTTTTTTTACCCGTCTTCCATTGCTTTCCCCTCTCCATGTGCCTCCATGCTCATGCAAAACATTCTTTCACATGTATATATACTGCCCTACATTCAAAACAAGATGCTCCTCCAGGAAAGCCTTTGTATTTCCTAGAAGGAGCTATTATAAGCCTCCTGTCAGAGAATTCTGGAACAAAAGTGTTTTGGACTGGCTCTTTTGTTTTTCTCACAAACCTCTCCAAGGCTGCAGAAGTGTGTGTAAACTGTTTGGCAGTGATTGTGCATATTCGCCATCCTAGCAGGGGTAAATCCTATATCAGAAGCAAAAAGTTCAAACTCCGATCTCAAATGACCAACATTTTTGTACAGAATGGGTAATTCTTGTCAAAATCCTCTTGTCATGGCAAGTCCAAGCAATTCTCCATGACCTGGTTAACTGAGAACCTCCACAGACATACAGAATAGGTAATTTTTCACTGTTAATATGGCTGAACAATATTGGGATACATACTAGATATAATTTAAGTGGGATTGTTTACTCTATTGAATTGTTTTCAAAAGCAGTGGCAGTTTAAATTTAAAATCGATGAGAAAATTGCTTTAAATTGAAGAAAGGAATGACCTTAAATGTGGCTGAATTGCCCCAAAATAAGACAGCAGTCACTGGAACATTTTTTTCCTATTAATTCTTAAAATGTCATCTTCCTGATGAAGTGTTCGATTTTCTTCAATTTAAAGGCTGAATGCTGGTCAGAAGCCTTTCAACAGAATTTAGAAAATATAATCAGACTTCTCATGTCCAAGGGACAAGCTTAGGCAAGGTTTTTTTTTTCATGTTAGATATGATGTCAAAAAAGGCAATAGTTATCAATCTCACATGTAAATGTAATAATTCATATAAAACCTTTAGGATACATAGAAGCAGATTCATGCAACCTTTCCTATGGCTGATAAGTCTCTCTAGTCACACTACAGTGAAGATCAGAAAATGAACCAGGTATATTTCAACAATTTTTTTTTCACTTGTCAACAGGAAGTGGTTCCTGCCTACTTGGCCACTTCTCCAATCCTGTCAGACGGGGTCATTCTGATGAACTCATCCCTGCTGGGGAAGAACTCCGGTCCGAACATACAGACCCTGGGCTCCTCAGGGAGCACTGGCGAGACTGGCAGTGGGATGATGAAGAAGAGGAGGAAAAGGAGGAGAAAGGCCAGGGCGGACAGCCTGAAGAGGGAGGAGAGTGGAGAGTACACCGAGGACGAAGACATGTTCACCATGGACATTAGCTCAGATGAGGGTACGGAGATGGAGACCAGCAGGTGAGGAACTGCTGCAGAAGTAAAAAGAAAAGAAACATAGGGGACGGGATTCCAAATGGTGGAATGAATTAATAAAACATTTTCAATTATATTTGAGCTATATGGTAAAAAAACTGAGTGATATATGTGAAGTGTAACTAGAGCAGGGGAATACTAGCTATGGGGACGGGTGAGTAGTGGAGGGGCAAACAATGATCCATGTGGCTGTGAGATAAACAACACAATATATCACTGAAATGAAGTTTGACAGCAGCTGTAGTGGAACTAGAGTCTGGCGGACAAGAATAAACATACCAACATCTGCAGTAGTGAGGCTGCCAGCTACATTTGAAAAAGGATGTTGCCTAAAACGTGACTCTTAAGAAGTCTTACAGCAGTATGAAATTTCAATGTGCAGGGCCACCGCAGTCCATTTGACCACTTGTTAATCTTTACATCGAATATGTGAAGGTTTATTCTGTGGCAAAAACACAATAAAACAGCCTGTAATGCAGATATAATGTAAGTTTGGAGTTTAGAAAAAGGGTTCTTTCTGTGTGCGCATGTATATCTGTGTTTTTCAAAGAATGAGTGTATTGTATGTGCATGGTCATAATGTAACTTGGCCCCTGCCATGTAACATTCAAGCCAAACGGACTACACTAGCATGTGCAGTATTCAGGTCAGGCAAGCTGCAGCAGGATCCATGCCACACACGTGTAGCTTTAGACAGTATTTCGTCATCATAACTATATATGAGGGTAGTTGTTAACTGCTTCATGACAGTTTTATTTTTATCTTTACATAGATTTGTAACTCATGGAGTGGCTTCAAATAGCACACTGCTTAATTTATAAACAAAATATTTAGTAGCTTTTTTTTTAAATGACTTTAAATATTCATTAAACATTCAACACCATAATAAGATACTCAACCAGTAATTTGTCAAGATGAGCATGTTGGCTATTAGCACAACAGTGTTAAAAAAATTAGTGAAGACTTATATCAAGAGTGAAGTCATATTATGCAGTATGGAAAGGAAATGCTCCTTTTTAGGATTTAAATCTTATCTGTCTGTTACTGTGTATCCATCTTACCAGTGGTAGCAACAACAAGTGCTACCACTTATGTATTATTTTGGGCATGATATCACTCTTCATATTGACAATGCACTGACTTGAAAGAGTGACATATTAGAATAATATTTTAACCCCATTGTTCTCTAAAGTCAGCTGTTATGTTAGGAGAAAGATTTCCATCAGCCAGAACTTTGATAAACTAGAGCATTTTGTCAATGTGCAGAGTGCACTTGGCATGATCTCAGTACCACAATATGAGTGTAAAAAGACAGTTATGCTACAGTCTTTTACTTTGTAAAGCATTTGGATTCTGTATTTTATTTGATCCTGCTCAGAGAATGACCCTGGTAGAGAAAAGTCAATCTCTCTCGATGTGAAACAAATCTGGCACAGCGTGTTGGGATTCTTCCATTATCTATGCTACACATCACCACCCATTTTATATATATTGCCCAAGTAGGGTTTTCATAACCTTGATTACAGAAAAGACAAACCAACACCCCGTGGAGGAAACAATCTATTTAGCACATCAACAGAAATATTTGATAATTCTATATTATGAACCCGTATTGGTGTGTGTTTCAGGGCCACATCTCGTGACAGCTCAAGAGACGAGGGAGCCATTGGCGCAACCAGCGGTTCTTTCAAACAGACTTGCATCTATACTCGTTCAGATGGAGAGTGGAGTCCCATGCAGAGGTACTTCATTCATTTCTAATAACCCACAATCAATTAGCTGAATATTACAATGCAACAGAAATGGGTATTTCATCACTTGTTTATGCCATACTCCTCACTCAGCCCTGGGAACTCTCGTCCCACTTCTCCCAAGAGTGACTCCGAACTCATCGTGAAGCCATCGGATTCAGAAAACCAGAATCCAGCCATGCACTGGGCGTGGGGGGAGCTGCCTCAGGCCGCCACTGTAAGCCACCATGGAGATGATCTCATTCATAGCTGCTTTGGAATATCAGTGTTATGTTTATGTAAATCTAAGTCCTTTATTGTCCAACTTCTCTAGCCGTCCTTCCTCTCTGTGAAACCCGGCCCTCAGCCTGTCTGTCCCGTCTCCATCCCCGTGTCTGCCAACACACACTTCCGTGTGATTACCCATGAGGCATCCTCAGAACAGTGCGGGCCCTGCTCTGAAATATCAGCACTCAAACTGCTGATGCCAGAGGACAGAGCTTCCACTCAGCCAGCAGTCCTCACAGAGGGGATGGACATGGAATCTTTGAGGATGGAGTCGCAGCCAGTAACTGCTGAGACACAAGCTACAGCGGCAGGAAGAGCGGAAGCTCATATAATGTCAGAGATGGAAGAGACAATGACTCGCACTGTTGGCAAGACAGACTCTCCATCCAAGAAGAAAGGTAATTTTAAGTTGTACACTTTCCTCTACAAGCAAAATAAGATGTCCCCCGCTGTGCACTGTTGTGAATATTTCCACTTCAAAAACCAAACACAAAAATAGCGTACTCCTCAGGGCATTGCAGTTATTGGGACTGTCTCAACTGAGATGTAGTTTCTTACCCGAACTGTATCATTTGAGAATAGGATTTACATTAAAATAGCGAAATCCGTCATGCCCTCAGATGTTGGAAAACCAGAAAAGGGTGACAGATTTTTCCCGTCATGAAAAACACAGAGGTAGAAGGCAAAGTGTGCCAGATCATCTTTTGTTTTTCAAGCATATCATTTCACATTGTCCTAGTGTCACCCCTCCCCCAAACTGCTATCATCATCATTTGAAAAGGGCTGAGTGATTTTAGGAAGGACATTAACATTAAGGTTCTGATGTTGAAAGAATACAGAATACTCGGTCTAAAATCTAGATAGGAACAACTTCCTCGCAGGGAGTTTGAAGTATTCAAATCTGTTGTACAAATAAGGCACATGATCTTTAGAAAATAATGGATCAATACTTCATGGTATTAGAAACTTGACAACCATGTCACCTTTGAACCCCTTTGTCTGTCACTCGTTCACTAAATATCAGTTCGATGTAAAAACAAGCGACTTTGGCTTCAAACACAAAATGCAAAGCGGATGATTAAGCATTTAGTGGAAATCGAAAGTAAAGGTTTTACCTGCTGAATTGAGGGAAAATGTCAGCATAAAAACAAGGTGTTTCGCCAAACTAAACCTCAGTGCTAACCATCACAGGCACCACACTGGGCCAGGCGTTGGCAAGAATCTCCTATCACATCACATTGCAATATTCTGCGTACTTTATTGATGTTTCTATAAACAGTACCACAAACCCATATTTTTAGTGATGTATTTTTTTCTTAACGGTATCACTGCTTTCATTGCAGATAAAAGGAGCCGTCATCTCGGTGCGGATGGGATTTACCTGGATGACATTACAGATCTTGAGCCTGAAGTTGCAGCCTTATATTTCCCCAAGAGGTAGGCGTTGTGTGTAATTGATATAGCTGCAAGGTGTTTGCTGACTGTCGTAAACATGCATCCTGACCTGTTTAGTGATGGAGGCGGAGCCGTGAGGAGCAACTCAGAACCAGGCCTCCACGGCACCAGTCTGTCCCCACAGTCGGTCAGCTCTGGGGGGGACAGCGGCGTTGACAGCTACTGTGACCCCATGACCGACCTGCCGTCAATCGCCATTTCTCTCTGCGGAGGGCTTACTGAAAACAGAGAGATCACTGAGGGTAAACCTCTATAATGTTGCTTTGATATAAATGCTGCCCATAATGCAGAAATTAGTAAATTAGACATTGATATGTCTGTGTTTCTGTTCCTACTTACAGAGCAGTTTCATGAGAAGATCATCTCCTACCAGCAGTTCGTAATGAACCCTTCAATTATAGACGATCCAAACTTGGTCGTGAAAATTTGTTCTAAGTAAGACCTCTGAACTTAAGAAATTAAGAAAAGACAAGTTTCTTAAAATAGTAAAATTGCAGGAGTGTTTTTCTTTTTTTTTTCTCCTAGCATCTCTGGAACTGATATAGATATCTTTTCTCCTTACAGATACTATAATTGGAGCACTGCAGCTCCACTCATGCTGGCTATGCAGGCCTTTCAGAAACCGCTACCCAAGGTAGGAATCTGATACACACACACACACACACACACACACACACACACACACACACACACACACACACACACACACACACACACACACACACTCACACGCCTGGGCACCAGGGAGTGATTGGTCAGAGTGCTTGCACCATCCCCCCCTCTTGACAGAAGCTGGAACTGCACCTTCTTTCTGCGTACATTTCCATACAGAACACAACAGCAATACCAGTTCTTCATGCTGGAAAAAGTATGAAAATGGTCCTCTCACACACATAAAAGTGTGTGAAATAGCAACAAAATATTACATTCTAAAATTTGTCTTTTGCTTTGTTCTTTGCAGGAAATTTGCAGTTGCTCCTTATAAACTTTAGAAAAAGGCAAAAGGACACTATAGATTTATGGTTACACTATTATCATCTAAACATCTGCATTTATCAATTACAACAAACCAAATGTATAGTCTATAACCAATAACAATTTCAGTGTGACCAATTGCTGATTCTTTGTCACTTACTGACTTACTGAGTTTAACTTACTGTGAAACTGTCTTTCCTCCTGTTCTTCCTTCTTCTCATTTTCCCACCCCTGTCATTGGTGCATTTATCCATTTGTTCATCAGTACAACTGCTTGAGTTATATCTACTCATCTGTCGAATGTCTTCTCTGTTGTGTGTCTGGGATGCTGGGGTACAGCGCTGTATGTCTGAGGCAACAGTTTTCTGAGCTAACATTGTTAAAAATCCTGTATTTCTTATCTTTTTCCTTCCCTTTTCACTATAATTCCTTTTTTGTGTGTGTTATTGATAACCTCATAATCTTCCTCATCCAGGCTTTCGCTCATTCACACCCCTTCCTTTGCCCCATTTGAGTCACATTGCTGCTACCGTGTTCCTGTTTATTGATTTATGGTATGGTTTGCCTTACTTTTTCCAAGTGTGTTATTATGGTGTTGTTCTTCTTGTGTTTGTGTGTTTGTGTGTTTGTGTGGGTGCGTGCGTGTGTCCACTCAAGGCTGCAATAGAGAATATTATGAAGGAGAAAATGCCCAAGAAAGGAGGGAGGTGGTGGTTACCCTGGAGGGGAAGAAGCAATAGCACTAAAACGGTAATTTGTCTTCTCCTAATCTGTTAGTGAATTTTTTCATACTTTTGTTTGTGTAGTTGTCGTCATAGTGCAATTGCCTAAATAATCTGTTCTATAAATGGGTGAGTGGAGAAAATACTCAAGGTTTGACACGACTTTTCAGGACTCAATGTCTCAGCGTGAGGCATGCGGATCCATTGATCAAGTTGGGACAATAACAATCAGGTAAGAACCCCGTAAACATTGTAAGCAAGTCATATGATTAATCAATTATATATCAATTATATATATTTTGGCTTCTAAATCAAAGTTATCTTGATAGACTTAAAGAAGAATCATCCTCCAGCGATGAGGACCACAGGGCCACGAATCAGGGCGCTGCAGCCATCCAACAAGAACCCGGGCTGGCAACAGGAGGCGTGTCCTATAAAAAGACCCTCAGATTGACATCTGAGCAGCTGGTCAGTATTTTACACTGAAAAACATAGCAGAGACTAAAACCAGGACTGAGGGAATCGTGATCAATAATTAAAACATACTGTCTTGTTACTCTCCCTCTCTCTCACTCTCTCACTCACACACACACACACACACACACACACACACACACACATAGATGTCTCTCCAGCTACAGGATGGTCCTAATGATGTGGTGTTCAGTGTGACCACTCAGTACCAGGGTACCTGCCGCTGCACAGGAACCATCTATTTGTGGAACTGGGATGACAAGTTAATCATTTCTGACATCGATGGAACCATCACGAGGTGCATTAGTTACACACGCACACACACACACACACACACACACACACACACACACACACACACACACGTGAATGCATACATGACTGTTGAGATTCTTCTCTATCAGCCTCTGCAAGATTGGAGCTCAAGTGAATTGGTTGCCATACTTGTGGTGGACTCTTTTCAACTTGAATGACCTTTGAACGGCTAATGAAGTTTGCTATAGGAAAGTAATGATTTGACCTCTTGATGGAAGTGCATGATGGAACTTTTAATTTCCTTGGGTGGAAATGTTCTCCAGGCGTGCATGAAATCGTTCTTATACTGTTTTCAGGGCATTTTTCATTTCAATGAATATCTGCCTCTTTATCCGAGGATCAAGTTGTGTTTCAGGCATTTAGACGAAAATAAAAAAAACATTAGTTTTTTTTGTTTGTTTGTTTGTTTTGTTACTGAATACTAAAGTCTGCCTTTAGAACCATATCATTATTGTAAGTCAGTCTTTATTAATTTTCAGAAAGCAATAGTAGTGGAAGTTGCACAAGTAATAAGAGCCAGCCTCGTCTCAGAGCGCAGAAGGAACATCTTTATTTATTTGGTATCTGTGGACATATCAAAATTATATTAAACTATCAAATAAATGTAGTTTCTAAATTGTCAAAAACCAGTTTTTTTCTGGAGGTCTGAAATAGTCAGTGTTTTACTTTGAGATACTTTCCCACTGGACTGTACCTGATCATGCTATCAATCTTCAATAACAAACATTTATTTGCAGAGTTTCCACATTTCCAAGGTTTCACTTTTTCACCACAGAAATAAATTATAATGAAATGATTTAAGGATGTTTGTGGACTATTTGACCTGGCTGGCTAGCTCGGTTGGTTTGTGTGGGGCTACTAATGCCAAGGTCACAGGGTCGGTGTCCGTATGGACAATCAGTCTATTAAGGGGCAGTACGGCTGGGGCAGATGGTGGGGCAGTCAAAAGAAGATGGATATATTCATTTTTTAGAAAAAGTGCTTTAATTTAATTCGGCAGTGTCCAAATTCTACGTAGTTAACTGTCGCCTGTGTCCTCAGGTCTGATACATTGGGTCATATCCTGCCCACCCTGGGGAAAGACTGGACCCACCAGGGCATAGCCCAACTCTACCACAAAGTCAGCCAGTGAGTAGTTATTCATATGTTCTCACATTTGAAAAAACGGCAAGTCTAAATTGTTTTCTAACACTCTATAGTCAAAATTTATAGTGTTTTAATATTGCTTGACAGAGGTCCAATAGGAAGGAAAATGTTATAAATACAGTTAGAATTTTCAAATTAATTCAACTCAAAATCAGCATCGTCACCTTCTTAAAATAATTGCCGAACTCATTTTTTGCCTAAATCAACTCCTTAGTCAACATGTGGCTCAGTTTTTTGTGTTTCCTGAAGAACGTGAAAAATGACCGAGATGATTATTTCAAGAAGGCGACAACATAAAATTTGGAGATGAAACACAAAATCTTATCAGTGCCAAGGTTACTGTTTCCTGAAATCCAAATGTGTTGTTTACCACAATAATCCAAACTTCTTTTTTCTTTTCTGCCCCCAGAAATGGCTACAAGTTTCTGTACTGTTCAGCCCGAGCTATCGGCATGGCTAACATGACCCGAGGTTACCTCCACTGGGTCAACGAGAGAGGAACCATGCTTCCGATGGGCCCTGTGCTCCTGAGCCCCAGCAGCCTCTTCTCAGCACTGCACAGGTCTCTCAACAAACACACTCTTAGTCACCTTCCATTTGTTGATTAAAAAAAAACACACGGCGAACTCCTGGACAATAATTCCATGCACAGTTGTCACATGCATATTTTTGTTTGGTGTGTTTTTGGCAGGGAGGTGATAGAGAAGAAGCCGGAAAAGTTCAAGGTGGAATGTCTGACCGATATCAAGAACCTATTCTACCCCAACACACAGCCTTTTTATGCAGCGTTTGGAAACAGACCCACGGTACACACACACACACACACACACACACACACACACACACACACACATACGTGTCTCTTATATCATAATCGGTGGCACACAATATGGCATGGTTTAATTCAATTTGATTCCTGAAGATTTTTAGCTTAGTGTTTATTTTCTTTTCCATAATTCTTAATTATTTTGCATTTCCAGGATGTATATTCCTATAAAGAAGTCGGAGTCCCACTCAACCGGATATTTACAGTGAACCCCAAAGGAGAACTGGTTCAGGAGCACGCCAAGACAAACATTTCATCGTAAGTCAGTGGAAATGTAGTAATTAAAATGAATAAAAAATATTCAACTCTCACATCTGATTTGTCTATTCTTTTATTTTCCTTCTCTACTCCCCAGATACGTGCGTCTGGGGGAGGTGGTGGACCACGTGTTCCCGTTGAAGATGAGATCGTCCTCCTCGGACTTCCCCTGCTCTGATACCTACAGCCACTTCACCTACTGGAGGGAGCAGCTTCCCCAGGTAGACCATCCAGCAACTACAACTCCACAGAGTCCCAGAGGCCCCAGCAGCTGACTACCTGCGGCCTGCGGAGCAGCTCCAAGCAGGCAGCGAAATAGAGACTGATGGTGCGCATTTAAAAATGCAAGATTGCATATGTGTATATTTGTGGTTCATCGATGTAGTTTTTATTGTTGTCGTTGTTGTTGAAGAAACTGTAGAGTTACATTTATTAATGTATCAGCTGCAAAACCATATTTAAATGCACAAGATGCATGTAAGCGCACTTTCGAAGGCCTAAGTGCCTGTCTGACAAGATGTATGAATATAATTCATTCAGGCAGCTTAGCACATGCATTGATTTGGAGTGAACATTTCTTTCAATAGCCGGACCCTGAAGCCACCGGTTATCAGTCTAGTGCAATGTTTGTTTCTGAGCACATCAAACAGAACCGTGGCTGAAACCTGCACCTGACATTCAATGTAGAATTTTATTTTCCTACTCTGAACTTTTTTTAGTCGAGACTGTTACATTTTATAGAATCAGTCAGCATGGAATATATATATATAAATATATATATATACTTATAAATATATTCCACAGAAATCAAATCAGTGCTTTAGTGCATTAGTATGTGTTACGGATGACATTTCGTATGGATGAACCTCTGTGTAGAGTGCAGCTATTACCGGCGAACCACAATGAGAGTCGTTATGGATATTTGAAATACATTTTTTTTATTTGTGAGAGAAATGAGTGCAAAGTGAGAAAACAGAGAGCGTAAAAGGTTGGTCTGAAAGAAGCTGTACCCGTGTTTGTGAGATGCTGAATAAATTTTATTTTTCTACCAAAAGTCACTGCATTGTGATAAGAAAGCCCATGCGTTTCAATTCGATCACGTGAATTCAGCCATCAAGTCATGCTGACATGCTGACCCTCATGTTTTATTCAATTTATCAATCACCTCATTGATCAATGACTAAAGTCAAAATGTTGATTACCCTTGTTTTCTATTAGGTGCTTTTCTTACCGTATTTTCATGCAAGAGAGGGACGTTTCCAGTGTCAGTGGATTTAATGTGAAGACACCACTGGGAGCGTCTCATAGCGGTTTGTGTGAGGAAGGAGATACACTGAAAAAATTATTTAAGTGTGTTTATTCTTTCCATGAAAGGGCAAAGAGCCTCAATATTTTATATTTGCCTAAACTGTGTACGTTATGATCGCCAGTTATGCTAATTTAGTTTCTCCCCACTTTCTGTTAGAATTAGTGCATTCTTAATAAACAAACTCGAATTCTAGCTGTGTCTTTCACAGTCTGCTCGTTTTCAGCAGAGGGAGCAAAATGTATTGTGCGTATCCAACTGGCCTTTAGGGGGCGCTAATTCTCCAATTGTTCAAGCAGTATTCAATCAACAAGTGGATTTAAATAATTGAATAATATGACTGAGTAGAAAAGAAAATACTATAAAAAAATGGTAGTTCTAGCGTCGGCTATCTCAAAACCTTACACATGCACATGCTATCAAACAATGTCATGTCACTTCTCTTAATTAATCAAGTTCTTGAACTGATAAAAGTTGGGTTGAATTGATCATATAAAGCACAGTTTATGATTTCTTCCAAACAAAAACTTTGACATACATATGACTTAACACCTATACCTACTACTTTTAATGAATGAGAGTTTGCTTGCAGCTGCATTTCTCCACTTGTTTTAGAAGTCTATTTATTTTGCGTCGTTTACATCATTAACTATAATCAATAACATTCAGATAATAATCCAAGAATTTTGAGAAAATGTCATAAAACTATGCAAATCTTTTCCGGATTAATAATGCAACTATTTATAAGATTTATATCAATAGAAAGAATGTAATTTTGGCAATTGTGAAATGCTTCCAGGGGAAAGAAAGGCTACTCTGACCTGTCACTATTCTGAGAAAAATATTTTCTAAAAATCAACAGCAGTATTCTCAATGTTCTGGGAACATCGGCGTAATCCAGAATAACCAAGCAGAATAACCCCCCCCCCCCCAGTGAACACACCACACTTCCTTGCATAAATCACCATGTTAAATAGGACAGGGGTTATTTAAGAGCAAAGGGCAGAACAGCCACAATAAGCAGGAGGAGTTTTAGAAACCCAGGGACCCCATTGGGCCTCAGGGAGAAGCAGTTCACGCGGAAAAGACCAGTGAAAGTTCTCGGCAACGACTGGCGACGGGGGAGGACGAATACTGTCTGCAGGCCGGGAATAATGACAGACCCGGTAAGGCAGCCCTTGTTATTACACTTGTTACACTTGTTGCTACACTTGTTGACATCCCTGCCTTAAAGGAAACATGAATGATAATTTCCACTGCAAGATACCAAGGTGGGAGGCGATACAAAACCTCAGGAGTTTCGCCCCCGAATGCAGATTTAAGCTGCTAAAAACTTTGACCTACTTATTAGCAATGTTGCTTCACACCAGGCAGCTTAAACTGATCTGAGCGCAGACTGAGTACATTATTACTGTTGTGCTATTTTCTTTCCATACATAAATTCCAGGTTTATGCACATTGGATTGATTAGCATTAAAAAAAAAAAATCCAGTTTTTTGGTAACTTCTCCCAAGTGCACATCAGTGTAATACTTATTCCCATTTTTTTTTCCATCTCTTACTCTGCTCAAAATTAAAACCGTCAAAGGAGGAGAACATTTCGGTAAAGAATCGATCCTTGTCAGAAGACCTTGACATTTTTGCTTATGGGTCCAGATATGCATATATCTGATTGTATCTGCAGCATATGGACTCGAGCAGAACATTCCTGGGAGGTGACCAGGAGTTTGTGGACATACTGGAGGACCGGAGGCTCAAATGTGACCTTGGCCATGCCCTCAGGACCTTCAAGCCTCACCCGTACAACGGAGCAGCATCTTGCTCCATCGCTGACCTCAACAAAGCCGTGCTGGACTCACAGTATCTCCGCTACATCACCAAGGAGGTAGGTTGAAAAAAAGAAATATAAGGAGGACATTTGACCTTTGCGGCTACATAAACAATAACCCCTCCGTTTTATCGTCAGGTTGCCACAGAGACAGGGTCATCCGCGCAAGAAGTGAGAGAGTCGGCGTCTGAGATTTTAGAAGAAATGTCTCAAAACCTTCAGCTGGGTTTCATCAGGCTGATGGGCTTCACCCTCAGCAAGGTGTTCAAGAGGCTCTTCAGCAGCATCTTTGTCAACAAAGAAGGACTCAACACTGTAGGGACCAGAGATAAATGCTGCTCCGTCGCATTTGCAAACCACACCCGACAGAAATGGTGGTAGAATCTGCAGATAACTGGCATTTGAGCACTTTCCTGTTACACAAACGTGGACTAATTGTGTTTATAAGGTTTTGCGCGATGTAAAATAGACAACTTATCTGTTAATTTGTCTGATTCTATCTTGTGGTTACAAGGTTTGGCGCAAAGTAAAATAGACAAATTATCTATCTGTTAATATGTCTGATTGTATCTGAGTCTTAACAAGGAACTGAAAAGGTATTTACTGTCACACACTGCATTAAAAATGTAATATAAATTGGTATATACAAATTATACAAATATATATATGGTTCATGGAATTGATATTTCGGAAAAATTACAAATTATACTTAAAATTATATATAAAAATAATAAATAATATAATAATAAAATATAAATAAATAAATAATACACACATTAAATGAATTAAATATGTATATAAACACAAATTATTTAATTGTATTTCTTTATATATATATTTATGAATATAACTTTGTGTATATAATATTATATATATATATCCATAATTGTAAATTTTAAACTTATTTAAACATGTGTAAATGTGTGTGTGTGTGTGTGTGTGTGTGTGTGTGTGTGTGTGTGTGTGTGTGTGTGTGTGTATGCATATATAAATATGTATAGGCAAGAGAAAGTCTGGCCTTCATATGTGAACATTCATTTTAATTTCTTCTGACTTAGCCCTCAATGAGACTACATGATATAAATTGAATTTTTTTTTCCAAGACACCCGTTAGATTAATGCCACAAAAATGTTAACATGCTTAATTCATTACTTTATGGATCACTTTAAATTTTTTTATTTTTTATTTTTTTGGACATTTCACTGCTCTGAGGTATGGATTATTCACCTTTCCTTGCAGCTCCAACAAGCCGTCCAGGAGAACCCTGTCATCCTGATGCCCAACCACCGGAGTTACGTCGATTTCCTGGTGATCTCCTATATCTTGTTCACATATGACATCCCCGTACCTGTTATTGCTGCAGGAGTTCGCAAGTATCTATTTCATTTCACACAACATAATACTATTTCATTTATTCATATGGCGTACATATATATTTTTTTTCTCTTCTCTGTTTTCTCTGCGTCCCCTGCACTATGAAGATCTTTCTGGGATGAAGGTTGTCGGAGAAATCCTGCGTCGCTCTGGAGCTTTCTTTATCCGTCGCTCCATTGGGTCTGATAAACTCTACTGGGCCGTGCTGTCGGAATATGTCAAAGTTATTGTCAGGGTAAGATGACGGGAGCTAGGATTGGTTGGAGTGTTGAAATATTACTCACAGATGTCACTTGATATTATTATTTCTATGAATTACTTCCAACTCTTTATTTTGTTTGTGCAGAAGGGGTTTGCGCCGTTGGAGTTTTATGTGGAAGGCTTTAGAAGTCGCACACTAAAATCTGTGACTCCGAAGTTGGGTGAGTGTCCACCTCTCAGAAATCTACCAATATGGTGCATTTACAAAAATCTTACTCAATGCCAATGCATCTATTTATTTTGGAGGAGTGGGGTTTTAATTGCTTGACAACTGGGATGCACAAGTATACAAACGTGCCCGCACACACACACGCACACACACACGCACACACACACACACACATATACAGAGTCTTTCGCTCCCTGTGTTCTGCATTTGCATCACCACTGTATTTTTTAATCATGAGGGATGACTAATGCATGACTGTCAAAATTTAAAGAGGTGAGGTTATTATTGTCATTATTATTATTATTTTTATAACAATAAAACACCAGTTATTAGCATGAAACTTATGTTTTGCATGAAACGTTAATATCATTTTTTTAATCCCGAGGGATGACAAATCCATGACTGTCTAAATTTAAAGAGGTGAGGGGTGAAAAAATAATAATTTTTATGATTGATATTCTTATTATTATAATAAGAAGAATAATTATTATTGTTGTTGTTGTTGTTGATATTATTATAACAATAAAACACCAGTTATTATCATGAAACAGTAAAAGTAATATCAAGAACAATAATAATAATAATAATACTATTAATAATGATAGTGTCACCTTTGCAATTATTATTTTATAAAAATATTTTTTAATGACAAAAACTTTGTATTGATGATGATGATGATGATGGTAATAATAATAAAAGTAACAATAATAATGATAAACATTTTGCATTATTTTGTGTATATGTGCACAGGTATGATGCAAATGGTGCTGGAGCCCTACTTTAAGGGTGAGGTGTTTGACATCACACTGGTGCCCATCAGCATCAGCTATGACAGAGTGTTGGAGGAATCTCTGCTCGCCTATGAGTTACTAGGAGTCCCCAAGCCCAAAGAAACTACTGCGGTGCGTCTGCTCTGAATTGCTCAATTCAACATACCGCAAATCTCTCATCAATCTGTTACTTTTACCGGTTGAATATTTCTATCAAAAGCTATGTCTGTATGTCATGTATGTCAAACCCGTTGGCCGAAACAACCAAAACAGATTGTTCTTATTTTTTCAATTCAGCAGAAAAATGGAAGAAAAACTTCACAAATAGCTGTTTGAATTGCAAAAAAAAAAGCGTTAATGTCCTTTTAATTGTAAAGCATCGTCATGCGTCTAGCTAGAAAGAACAGTTTAAAGAAAAATGAAGATTCAAGTTAAAATGAAGGGATACATACAAAATTCTTTTTAAGCTGAATTTTTAACACATGCAAACATATGAATCAGGATGTTTCTGCTGTGATTTTCTGCAGGGTTTGCTGAAGGCCAGCAAAGTTCTGCAGGAGCATTACGGCAGCATGCATGTGAACTTTGGCCAGCCGCTGTCAGTCAGACAAATGTGTCACGGGAAGATAAACCGCAGCCAGTACAATCTCATACCCAGGTAAGACACCACGCAGGTAGGCGACACACACTCCTCTAGAAAACCCATCTCTTTTCTTGACTCGCCCAGGATGACGCCTTGAACTTCAATGTATTTAAAAAAGAAAACTTCCATTACATTCAATCCCAAATCAAATTAATTTCTATCACTTGCCAGATAGATCCCTTCGTATTTCACTGCGTACACACTATGTTTCTCTGCTGTTTGCTTGGATAGAGTCCCCTGCTGCCGTACAAGGGTTTTTGCCTTCAATGCCATGATTGCATAAGCCACAGCAATGTGTGAAAAAATTATAAAAATTTTTTAAAAAAGAACAATAATAAAAAAAGGAAATATAAAATAAAATTAAATAAAAAAAGTAAAATAAAATGACAAAATTAAATTGCACAAAACAGTGCTTTTCTTGGAAAAAAAAAAGAATGCACATGTGAAGATGACCTCTGTATTTGCTCTTAGATACTGGGGAGGAGACAAAAAAGATAATTTTTCTCTCAAGATTTTCAAAGTAATATGAGCAGATATTTATATATTGCATCTGAAACTTGTGGGGGAAAAACAAGATTTGAGCCATATATGAGATTTATATACGTGAATTTATGATATTTTCATTTATTTCTCATTGAACTTGACGTTACTGGCCACAAGATGTCTCCTGATTCACTGCAAAGTCAGTTGCTTCATGTTCCACTTCCAACCTGCAGCCACTAAATATTATGCAGGACCGGCTTCCGAATATCCGTGAGGATGGTACAAGTGCAAGATTTTCAATTTCCGGTTGTTATAAAAACAGCATCACACAGGAAAATGAAATCTAAGGCATTTTAAAAATGGTAAAAAAAAATTCTCACCCTCTCGACAAGCTTCGCTAACCATTTTCCCTTTGCGCCAGCAGAGATCTACCTCAGAGTCCCACTGCAGAGACCCAGGGTTGTGTGAGCTGGCTGGCTCACCTGACGGTGCGAATCCAGGAGGAGGGCTCTCACGTCGGGCCCTGGTCCCTCATGGCCTGCCTGCTGCTCCAGACGCCGACCTCCGTCCTGACGGATGAGGGGCTGCCGTGGCGTCAGCTCACGGAGAAAACACTCTGGCTCAAGAAACTGGCGCTGGACTTCGGCGCTCGCCTGAGCTGGCCTGGTGGGGGAAAAAAAAAAGACTTTTATGCTCTCGCTAATCTAACTTTCTAACATCAATCCAACAAGCATTTATCACCATTTTGACTTTCACATCTTTTCAACAACCAGCAGGTGGCATTTGCACGTCGTTCAGCGACACCAGACAGATTTAATGCGGTTACTGAGCGTCAGAATCTCACCTCAGGATTCTAAAGGCCGGTTGAACCTGGTGTAGATCAGACAGCTTAGATGAATGCGAGCTGGCACAAACATTCAGACTCACTTAGGAGATCTTTGTGGATTAATTCCCTTAAAGTTACTTACCTTAAGAGGACTTGACTGAACTGTCCCGCTTTGCAGGTCTGGTGTGTGAAGATCAAGTGCTCTTAATACCCTCACGGGCCATCCAGGCCATTCTAGATGTGTCAACCTATGAATATCCTTATCTCATACTCCAGGTAAAGTTCCCGCCATGGATGTGATGTCACGTGCCGTCAAACTTCACAGTGCCGCGGTTCGCTGCAAGGCGGGGTGCGTTTACCTGCTCCCGGAGAAAAATCTGGCGAGGAAGCACCCGACCAGCCCGGAGGAGGGCGTGATCCGGACGGCGGCCGTCGTGCTGATGTTGGCCTCCTACCGGAACCAATCGCTGCACGTCTTTCTTCGCCCCGCCATGTTGGCGAAGGCCTTGCAGGTCACGAAGAGCACGCGGAGGGGTGAGAGTCAAACCAAGCCGGGACGATCGTTCGGATAGCGTTCTCAGCTCGCACGTGCTTCAACCCGGTCCCAAATTCTTCTCCGCAGATGAGCTCTTCGCCTTCTTCCTCTTCCTGCGGGATGTTTTCAGTAACGAATTTGTTTTCATCCCCGACAAGGCCTCTCAGGTGAAGGATCAGCCTCCCGCCGATTGCTCCTCACAACTGTTACAGTATTGTGGCATTTTAGTCAGGGAAAACACCTGGTTTACAAACGCCCGTTTACAAAGCAATAGCCTGCAATAAAACTAACTGTTCCCCCCAATTCCAGGTAAAAAAAAAAAAACAGAATTCCAACCACACCCACAAAATTCCCACAGAAAACAAGCATCAACATAAACCCCAACATTCGTGACTCGCTACACTATATTAAGAGCAAAGAACCCGATGTGGTGATTTTCTTCTCCACATGCATGCAGCTCAAAACTCACCTTTCTCTGCATTTTGACTCCGTCTTTGCTCGAGAAACATACGGCGCCCTCTTGTGTCCCGGAGGTCACAGTGTAACTGAATGGATTAATGTCGATCATGCGTTCATTTACACAAACCTACCACCCCGTATTTGACCTACTTTTGACATGAGGCACGTTGCAAAATATATTCACATTTTTGTATATAATCGGCAATATTTAACATTAATCGGTCGTACCGGTTTGGTTCCACGGCATCTCACATGTTCTTCGGTAATGCGCGTCTATCCGTTGCTCAGGATTTCGAGGAGGCCTGCCGACTCCTGGAGAAATGCGGGGCGCTGCGTCGGAGCCAGCAGGAGGTGTTGGTGTTGGAGGAAGGCCTGGAGATCTTGTCCTTTCTGCAGGAGCTTCTGCAGCCCTTTATAGACTCTTATAAGGTTTTTCTCGCCAACGATCAACCGATCAGTCAATAATAACACCGAAAGGGAATTTTAGGTTCTACATTTCTTACTACATCTGTATATTTGAGGCTGAAATGTGATTTTTATAAATTTCTGAAGACATCATATTCCATCCCTGCCACGGAGAAGAACATTACTAAGATCCACACTTCATTCTGATATATCTTTTTTTAACTATCACATTTATTAATTAAAATTAAAAAATGTATATATCAATATATATTTTTTATTTCATGTTATTAAATTAATTTATTTAAACTTAATATATTCCATTTTTATGATCAATTTTTATATTAAAATACATTAATTACTCATTATAATAAATGAAAATTATAGACGCTTTGAGAAAACATATAAAATGCAAATCTCAGTATACATATATTTAATGTGTGTATGTCAACTTATACACATTTCTTTATATGTATTTACAGTATTTTTAATTATATAAACTGTTAAATATTAATAGTAAATTGTAAATATGGCTGTTTGATGCGGCAAACCGCCGTGTGTGTTTTCCAGTTTCACGCTTTACTCAATCTTACAATACAAATTTTCAATTTTTGATATTGAGACTATCTAGGATATGGACATTTGATAAAAATCTAATGTTTGCTCGCTTCATCTGGTGCGCTCCATGTCAAGGTGATGTTCAGGTACCTCTGCGAAGAAGACGTTCACGTGTTTTCCGAGAAGAACCTGCTACCCGCGGTGAAGAGTCTAGCTACGAGGCTTATCCTCTCAGGTAAATTATGTAAATAATGTCAGAAAAAGAGGAAATAATTTCAATTTGAAAATGCAACCATTCACCATTACAGGATCATTTATATTACCATTATTATTTTGTCGCAGGTGAGCTTCTCACCTACGAGGCCCTTTCGTCTGATGTCCAAAAGAACATTTTGTCTGCCCTGAGGCGGCTGGACGCCGTGGCGAAGTCAAGGCCGTGAGTAATGAGATTAGCCCTCGGAAAACCTGTTTGGCTTTAAGCTCATTTTCTGCGGTGGAATCTGTCTTGTTTCCGCGTCTCGATTTGCGATCCCAGGTGCGAGAGGGAGGAGTACAAGGCTGACAAGGCAGCTGTTGGGAAAATCAGGGACATCCTCTGTAGGTGTATTTCATATAAAAAGGCTTTTGATTTTAAAACCGATATCCTCGTGACGGCTGGAGTTTCGCTCCCGCTCGGCTTCGCCGTGCTCTGACAGCTCTTTCATTTCGTCTCTCACCATAGCCGGAAAAATCTCTCCCCAGCGGTTCCAGATGACGCCTGATGCAAGACTTTAGTCGGCGGTGGAACCAGACAGCTCTGTTTACCTCAACTTGAACCCTTTCCCCCTCCTGTACTCCTCATCCTGGCATTTATTCTGTCTGTACTTTCAAGAAGCTACAAAAAAAAAATCAACAAACTATCACCTTTCTTCGAATCTGAAGTTGTGATCAGATGACGTTTTTTTTTTTTTTTTTTTCCTCAAGCTCACTAATGAGAGATTTTATTTTAATCAGCTGCAAATTTTTGATGTATTTTCTAGATTGACTGTTCTGGCCTTGCCAACTGACCATTTTAAGACTAATTTGATTGTGCTGGAGGCAAAAGTGCAATTCAGTCGTAAACCACCGAATAGCTAAAGAATCGCGTAGCGGCGCCAAATACCGTAAACCGTACAGCGATATCTGGTTTAAGACATTTATTTTTTTTTATCTCCTTTACATGGAAATCAATGTAAAACAAGAGTAACAAAATGCACCGTGGATTGTTTTCTCTTCATCCCTGTTTCGACGTCACCTTTCCTCCCGATTTTTTAACCACATTCTCAACAAAAGCGAGTGGAAAAGGAGGGGGGTCGACCCCCCCGGATCACCGCGAACCAATGGACGCTGATACCCTCAGCGGTCAAAAGGCCTCGTAAGTGCCAATTACCCAGCTAGCCGTTTGACGTTAAGATTATCTATACACGGGCGGGACGTCGACCTTAATGCGCAGAGCGCTCACGGGGTCTTGACAGAACACCGAGATGTATTCCAACACTTTAGAATTGAGCTTTTTCTCGCTCTCCTTGGCTCTATGGCGCTCCTTGTCCCACCTCTCCTTCTCGCCGTTCATCTGGGAGAACAGGTTGACCTGGATGGTGCGCAACGTAGCCGCCAGCACGTAGAAGCCTCCCTGCAGCATGTGGCAGAAGGCCGAACCCACGCTCAGGGCCGCGCCCAGGACGTTGGGCGCCGTCTCGCATATCACGCACACGCCCTCCAGGAAGTGCAGCGTCCCCGTCCGGCCCAGAGGCTGGCTGTGCTGGAGGTACCCGTGGGGGGACGGGCTCTGCTGGGCACTGTTAATGAAGTATTTGGCGCAGTCGGTGAAGTGGGTGGCGGCGCGGCGCAGCGGGAGCAGGGCCAGGTACAGGTGACAAGCCGCTTTGGTCAGAGCATGGAAGAGCAGCCGCAGCTCAAGCACCGCGTTGCCTGGAGATAAGAGGGTAACGGTGTTAGCCGGTCTAATTTAATACAACGGCTAATGTCACCAACTATTAAAATCTTCTCGCCGGCTACGTGGGCGGCACCTGCCATGCACACGCAAAGCGCGCATCTTTATGTGCGGGCCGTCTGGGAATCCCGTAAGAAAACACGGCAAAGGTCAGAAATGCATTTCAGTTAAAAAGCCTTCAAACGATCCAAAAATATTTTGTAGAAAGCAGCTATCCATCTAGTCTTTATTCTTTTTTTTTAAGTTTAAAATCAAGACCCTGCATCTATCCACAATATACCTGACCCCAGGTATGGAACACCTGGTCTTTGATCATTTAAATAATCTTCCAAATATTTATTTATCTATAATCTAGCTTAATAGAGAGGCTAAATATTTTTTAAAAACAACAAAAAAAACAACAAATACATGCAAGCCGAGTCTCTCTTACCGTCTATAAAGCAGAAAATCCAGAGCAGGACAATACTCGCCGCCAGCGACGTCCACCAATCCATGTGTCCTTTCCCCGCTGTCCCGAACCGGCCGGCGAAAAGAAATTGCGGAAAGAGAAAGCGAGCTATGATCTGGTTTTAAGCCCCTGCCCCGCCTTTACGCGCGTAACAACCGCAACAAACTTGAAGAGGAGGTGGAGGTGGCGGCGTTGGCGGCGGCGGCGCCAGCAGCAGCAGCAGCAGCCGCAGCAGCAGCAGCAGCAGCATCCTGCATCCCACATAAACACTGAGGGCAGGTCAGGAGTCAGCAGGCGCATTAAGAGCGGAGCCTCAACTCTTGAACCTGCTGGACCTCATTGCATCTCACACCCAACATCCTCTGCAGTCACGATGACAAAGTCACCCAAAATTCTTCCCATTTTTATTATTTTCATTTTTTTTCCCCCCTTCAAGTGTAATTTTCTTGCTTTGGGTCGAGTGTCCTGGATCTGTGTCACACACGTGAGCGTCAGACGAGATTATCCTCATGGCCTAAAAATAGAGCGGTACTATAGATTTTACTACTGTCGTAGAAAACGCGTGAGATATGTGGATGTAAATGTGGGTTTCCGTAAAAACAACTCAAGGATGACCGGGAGAATCTTTTTTTTTTTTCCACGTGAATGTGCTGGAAGTGATGCAAAACTGAGTGTGAAATGAATAATAAAGAAACTCAAGGCTACTCAGCAGAATATTTTTTTTTCTACACAAAATGATTTCTTTTGTCAATAGAAGACAAGTGTTGTTATGAATAAACTGGAAAAAAGGCAACTGCTAAAGAGACCCCGACCTCCTGACCACTCATAAAAAAAATGACTTGTTGATTTTTTTTTTTTTTTTCCACCCGTATCCCATTTTCAATACAATAGGAAACGACACAGGAGATTCACAGGACTGAAGCTTTTAACAATCCGAAGCGTGTCTAAAGAGCATTAAGCTGATGTGTAATAACACATGAGTAGAATGAGCCCTGGCCCCTCTGGGACGTGAGAGGGCCCCGTACGGGACCGTCGCTCTTCCGCCTCCCGCAGGCGGTTCAGGAAACTGCACACATTGGACAGAAAATGGTTTTAGGAAGGAAACACGTTTGCATATTCTGCGCCTTCTTTTCAATTTAGCTGGCGAAAAAGCCAAGAAATTTTGTTAACCCTGCAGTGCAGTATAAGCGGCAGATGATGGATGAATGAATGGATGGATGGATGGTTTTCTTAATGTGGTTGTTGTTTGGTTAATTTCTGATTGTTAAGCATTTTGTGCTCTAGAAATCCTTCAAAAATCAAAAAATTTGTTTCAATTGATCTCTAAAATAAAATTGTAATCTGGCTTAGCCTTAGAGATGTATATTTTTGTTGATTTGACACTGAATTTCCTGTGAACATGAAAATAATTTTGTTCTATTTTTATTTATTCTGAAAAAACTTATTTTTGTACTTATAATCAATAAACAAATGCCCTTTGTGTTAAGGGCATTTCAAATGGTCACCGGGTGCATCATTTCCCTGCAGCTACTGCTGCAGGAGGGTAATTACGGGTGTAATAAATAGTAAAATAAAATAAATAAATAAAAAGTAATTGATTAAATAGTTTATATAAATAAATAAATAAATTTGATTAATAAATCAATTAAATAAATAAATCATTTCTGCTAATTTGCTATCAACGGCCAGAGCGAGCAATCATGAAAGGCTGAATAAATAGGCTTTCACTTTTATTTTGGATGCATTTGGAGGACTGAGGCTGAGGGACAGTCGATCTCTTGGGTGCAATTATTCATTTTTTTGTTTGCACACAAGAAAACGATGGATGGCACGGTTAGGCAGGGCTTAGCGCTTCATAATGTGGAGATGTAGTAATGGGTCACCTTCTATTGAGGACTCAATGATTTTGCAAGAAATATTATCCTAGAATAATATAACAACAAATCTCAAACTTTGTCCAGAACTGTAGAGAAGAGAATCTCTAAGACTTTTGCTTTAACAACACTTGTTAAAACGAGTTCCTCTGAAATACATCATAAATACTAAGGCCTTTTGGGGAGAACAAGAAAAAATATTACACCGGAGACATTTCCGCGCTATTTACATTTTATTTAACATGTTAACCAGATTTTACTGGCGCGTGTTGTGCTTAACATGCGGTGGTTGGAAATGGCTGTTTTTAGCAAGAAACCACAAACTGTATTCCGATTTATTTCAAAATAAAATATAATTAGTTGGCTTTCCATTCACGAATGTTACCTGAATAAGGTACTTTCTGACTAGTTAACATTAAAATATTGTCAACTATATATTTACACCTAAGCCTGTTTAATGGATTTGAAATTGTCAAAAAAAATGAAATTACAACATTGTAAGCCGAAAGAACGCCTTAAAATATTCCTGGCTACACGAAAGGCTCATTTCAGGAATTTTGATGGAAATAGGCACTTGGCATGATTGCATTTACTTACATTCCTTTCATTCATTTCCTTTATTATTACAGCATTAATGTGTGTGTGTGTGTGTGTGTGTGTGTGCGCGCTCTGTTGTGTCTTCTCATTTGATTGGCTCATAGAGCTGAAGGTCTAGTTTCACCCAAACTTCTCCCGTCGGAACCTCGTGCAGCAGCAGGCGGCGGTTTGCGGCCCCTTTGCTCTCCAGCTCCTTCTTTATGGTTGCCACGGGAACTTCGGTGCGACCCAGGAAATCTACGGAGCGAGTCAAAGAGTAAACCCGGTCAAACGTCTGAATTCGAAAACGGAGATTTTCAAATTGTTTTTTATTTTCCCCGTCAGCTACTCGGGAAAAAAAAAAAAAACAACTTGCCGCTGCCGCTTCCTTTCAAATGTTCAAACGGCTTCATTTAATGAATCAGATAAAAGGAAACAGCTTTTTGTTACACAATAATCAGCTGGTGCGCTTGGAATATTTTTTCCTTTCTGTTGTTGACGGCGAGTATGAATAAATAATGATCGTGCTGTCGGCTAAAGCTGTCGCAGAGGCGGAAAAATGAGTCCGAACCGCAGTGGAGGTAAGGAGGCGTCAAATTCGGGGAACGGAGGCAAATTTCATGTGCGTTTTGCTCACGAGCGTGTGTGTGTCGTGTGTGTGTGTGTCGTGTATGAGCGACCCCCCCCCCCCGCTTTTTCACTGACCGTCGGGCGAGAACTGGTCTTTCTCGAAAACGGTGATGCTGAGGACGTCTTGGTAGAGATCTTTGACGAAGAACTGGCAGTTGAAGTTCCACTTGGGGTTCAGCGTGTCGCCAACGGGCCGGGACGTGTAGCACTGGGCCCCCATCGTCAGCTCACAGTAGGGATTACTCTTGCCTGGATTTCGGAGAAGCGGCGAGGCGTTACCCCCGGTAACGGGATGGCGCATTGCAGAGAGAAGGGAGGATGCGAAGCCGCGTTTGTCTCACCGTTGGGTTTACAGGCCTTCAGTTCTTGGGCCTCGGAGACCGTAACCAGCAGCCTGCCGATACCGCTTCCCTTCAGAGATCGAGCTGGAACGATCATTATAGGAGACCCGTTACACACACACCTCACACACACACACACACACTTCCCTTTATTAAGCCCAACCTGAGACCAGGAAAGACGGTTTCAAATCCATACTGTCGTTTTTTTTTAGGGGTTTTGCCCTTTTAGGTATTAGCTGTTTTGGTTGATGACAACATGACAACATCTTGTTTACAGACCGATTGTGAATTTTTACTTTGAGTCTGAATGATGTGTTCAATATTTTCGAAGCTTCTGGCACGTGCACCTTCGGCGCTACGCTCAAAAACATACCACCGCAAAGAAGAAGCGGAAGATGACACGAAGAGCGAAGTTCCGCGCAACGATAACGATGAAATGGGTTTTATTTTCGGCATGAGAAAACATCGCCTTTTTTCCGCAGTCCGTACTTATTTTAGATCGGATGTTTATATTACGCTGCGAGCCCTGGAAACCCCTCCAGATGGAGAACTCTCAGTCGCTACATTTTTGCGCTACATCCATCCATTTTGTTGCAAGAAAACAGCTGACCAATGAAGGGAATAGTTTCTGAAAAAAGGAAGCATCTGGTATTGGGACTGGCGAGTTCCAAAAATCACCAACGTCACATAGTTCCTATGGAACGGTGAAAAGACCCCTCCTCGAAGTCGGAGCTAAGATGGTTCGAGGAGCTGAAATCCACGGTTCCTCTGCTTTGCCTAGTTCCCGAAAAGGTTCTAGCAACTGCTAAAGGTTCCTATGAAAGTACAAATGTACGCAGGAAAGAATGAAACACAACACAAACCAATTAAACGAGATCTTTTATCAGAATTTCGGTGGTGAGGAACAAGAAGAACTCCGTTATCCCTCTCCGTAGCATCGAATCATAATAATATATCGAATATCTAATAGCCTAAAGCGGATCAGCAGTTTCTGGGACATTTACCTTGGTACGCCTTCTCCCGTTTCTTCTTCTCCGTCTCGATGAAATGCTCGGACGCAGCTTTGATTTTCTGGACCCACGTTGTCCTTCCGAAAAAGCAAGACGGGACGGAATTACAGAACGACCCCGCGTTACACGTTAACTGCTCGTGCTACTTATGACATCCACTTTGCATTCAAATTATAATGTTATGCTATATTAAGCATATTTTAGAGTGTTTTTCATTAGAGAAGGCAGACTTCCCCCGGAGAGGCTTCAGACTTTCTGGGGAGGATAAATGAGTAAAGTAAAAAGAATATTACATTAGCTGTCGAAGCTGCATGCTGAACAGCCTCCATTTATGGGATTAATTTAAAGTGATGGCAATTTCAGGGAATTTTACTGCTTTTTCCAATTTTTTTTCCCTCCCGAGTCAGAAACTAGCGAATGACCCATTTCGTGTATATAGGGAAGTCTGAAGTTTGGTCAAACAGCAGTATTTCCCTTCTTCTTCAGTTGAACGTCTATGGATTTGATAACTATTAAGTTCTCACAGGAAGCGGGAGATGCCACCGGCGGTGAATTCAGAAATCAATTAAAGTAGCATTTACAGCCTCTATTATGATTTAGTTTTTTGGTTAAGGTACGGCGCGGTAGTGGAATGGTTATTGCCCAGAAATGTGAATGTGAGTGGATGACTGTATGTCTCTGTATGACACAAAAATACTGGCGTAACTTTATATGAGATGAGCTGGAGAGTGAATGGCATGTGAATCAGAGAGTTTAATAGCTGTACAGGACTGTCTCAGAAAATTAGAATATTGTGATAAAGTTCTTTATCTTCTGTCCTGCAATTACAAAATCAAAAATGTCATACATTCTGGATTCATTACAAATCAAATGAAAAATTGCAAGCCTTTGATTATTTTAAAATTGCTGATTATGGCTTACATCTTAGGAAAACTCAAAAACCCTATCTCAAAATATTAAAATATCATGAAAAAGTAATTTTTGTTTCTTTAATTGCATCACAGAAGACAAAGAAATGTATCACAATATTCTGATTTTCTGAGAAAGTCCTGTATATAAGGTATAAAATGAGTGGGGCAGCTTGACCAAGAAAAAAGACAAAAACGTATCACGACTTCCCTCCGAAAAGTGAGCTGAGATGGAGAAAGGTGAAGGAACTAAAACCCCAGCTGTCGGGATAGCAGTCATTTTTCTCACAGCTAACTTCAACTATGTTGCTGACTCCATTCAAGTCATCAGAATAAGGTATTTACCAAAAAATACTCTGTTGTGTTGTGTCATAAGGGTTCGTGCAGTTATGCAAGATCCCCAAGCATTTATTGTGTTAAGTATACTCAGTAGATATATCAATAAATATATATTCATTTGAAAAGTAGCTCACAAGGCGAAAAAGTGTGGTCACCTCTGCTCTATATGAAGTGTGAATGAATGATTGCGACTATATGGCATGTAATGAGAGTTTAATGTTATTGTCTCGGAAAATTAGAATATTGTGATAAAGTTCTATGATGCAATTAAAAAAAAAAAAAAAAAGACTTTTCATGATATTTTAATATTTCAAGATAAGATTCTTGCGTTTTCTTAAGATGTAAGCCATAATCAGCAATATTAAAATAATAAAAGGCTTGCAATATTTCAGTTGATTTGTAATGAATCCAGAATACATGAGATTTTTGTTTTTGTAATTGCATTACAGAACATAAAGAACTTTATCACGATATTCTAATTTTCTGAGACAGTCTTGGACGAAACTATGTGAAACTATAAAGTGTCTTAGTAAACAAGTGATAAAACTATAAGTGTCTTAGTAACAAGTGAGGTAAGGAGTGCACAATAGTATGATAAAGGAAAACTTGTAGTGTAGCTGTTAAGAAATGAAATATTGCACAGTTCCATATTCGGTGACATTTCGCAATTGGGTGAGAAAAGAAAATACCTTTCATTCAAGGTCTCCGTTCTGAGGGTGTAAACGCGATCGATGTGCGACACGTGGAACAGCGGCTCGTCACTGGAGGGGTCGGCTGGCATTTTCACCAAGACCTCGTTCAGAAACAGCGGCTGTGGGGAAACAGAAGGACGTGATGAGAGGCCGGTGGGAAGCGTGTCCGGGGGGAGGGGAGCCATTAGGGACGCTGTTAGTGGGATGAAAAGGGGAAATTAAAAACCGACGGACAAGTTTTCACATAAACCAAAACATAAATCAACACCATAAAGGCGTTCATTGTAAAAAAAAAAAAAAAGGACGCGTCGAGGCTTACGGTTTTGTACATCTTTAGCTGGATGTTGGTTTTCGGGCTGAAAAGCTTGTCTGGTCCCGAGGAGGAGAAGGACTTGGCGCTGTGAGTAAGGAGGAGAAAATCATTGAAGAGGAAAGCCCACAGCTCCCTGCTGCTTTTGGTCTTGTACAGTCGACCGCTGTGCAGCAGCTTGCGAGGCCCCAGGCAGTTAGTCAGCGAGTTAAAGACCAAGTGCTGAAAGAAAAACGGGAGGAACGGAGAGAAAGGAACCCGTCAAGTGGTTTGGCTGAAAAGTTTTTTTTTCCCCCCAGGTTGTTGTGGAGGCATTTAAATTCTCAGAGTAATATATGCGAACCCGGACATATCAAAATATTCACCTCTATAGCTCCCTCGCACAGGACATGGCTCTGGATCCACTCGAGCCGATCGGAGTTTTCCTTCTCCCGGACCCCTTCGTTGACCTGAGAGCACAACTCCTCGGCACGCTCCAGAGCCTCTCGCAGCGGGACGTGGTCCGCATGGAGCTCTGGGGTGTGCTCCAGGATCTGGCCAACGTAAAAACAAGTCGTATAAATATAAATATATACTGCTCAAAAAAATAAAGGGAACACTTGAACAACACAACGTAACTCCAAGTCAATCACACTTCTGTGAAATCATAGTGTCCACTCAGGAAGCAACACAGATTCATTTTGACTTGTTTTAAGGACATTACATCAAAGTTGGATAAGCCTGGAGTTTGTGTTTACACTTTGAGTGTGATTCCTAATCCAGACCTCCATGGGTTAATACATTTGATTTCCATTGATCATTTTTGTGTGATTTTGTTGTCGGCACATTCAACTGTGTAAAGAGCAAAGTATTTCACAAGAATATTTCATTCATTTAGATCTAGGATGTGTTTTTTAAGTGTTCCCTTTATTTTTTTGAGCAGTGCATATCTATATGTACACAGGGAGCCATGGAATCGCAAAGGCGATCGCTAAAATCTAAGCGGGCGGGCACGGAACAAGTCATTAAAAAATAACAAGTTGTGTTATTAAAGAAATTAGGTTAAGATATGTGGAATTGAAAGGATACCACATCCTTGGGTTTTATACTTTGATGTGTTGTTCAGTCTCAGTAATTATGATCAGTTCATTGCAAGAGCAAGGTCAGTGTGTGTGTGTGTGTGTGTGTGTGTGTGTGTGTGCGCTTGTTCTACATACATTTTTTATGAGCAGGGGGTAACGCGTGATTCTTTGCATGGGCTTGAGGAGGAAGCTGGACAGTGGCATTCCCTTACAGCGGTAGTTAGTGGCAATCTTCTGCTCGAGAAGAAATAACAGGTTGACGGAAAAAGAAATTGCATTTAATCTCACAAACAGCATATATATATATATATACACATATATGCATATATATATATATGTATGTATATATATATATACACACACATATACATATATATATATACATACATACATATATATATACATACATACATATATATGTACACATCAAAAAAAATATATACATATATATATACATATATATATGTACAGAGAAGTCTCATTTGAACTAAAAATTGTGACAACTGGAAGAAAGAACTTTTTTTCCTACAATACAGTATTACTTCCCTGCACTTAAAAATATAAAATAAATAAATGTAACATATACACATGCATATGTAAAGTGCAATATAGTACAAAATGATTCCTTTTGTAAAAACTTTATTTTGTACAATAAGGTATTACTGCCCTGCAATAAAAGATAAAATTATGTATATATATGATACTTTATAAAATTTTTGGATCTTAAAAATCTAACAGCTGCAGAGATAAAACATATTTTTGACAATGAAGTATTACTTCCCTGCACATGAAAATATAAAATAAATAGATACAAATATAGAATGTATATATTACAAGTATTTGTTTTGATCTAAAAATTTAAACTGTGGGGAAAAAATATTTTGTACAAATAAGCATTACTCCCCTGCACTTAATATATATATATATAAAATACAAAAGTTCTAATGAAAATTAGTAATTGGAAATTACCGACTGATCCCTGGGTTATGCTTTACTGACTATTCAGTGGATGTCTTGTGTATTTAAAAAAAAAAAAAACAATGAAGTAAATATGCTGAAGAATAATCATTCACAGCACTCAAGGTTCGGCACTATTATTACAAAAATAACTGGAAAAAAATAAACAAAGCTCATGACAAAACATTGTCCATGTGTATTTGAAAATTTTTGATATCAAAAATAATTCATATCACATTTGATATACATTTTGTCGTCCAGCCGAATCCAGTACCTTAAGGAAGTCCTTGAAGTCGGGCTGGTTGTAGGTTTTGCTCTGCAAAAGGGCGGCGGCGTTCAGCTGGCAAGAGCAGAAGCGAATGTAGGGTTGCATGTGTGCCAGTTCTGACGCCAACAGATCCCCGATCAGCTGCACAGGCATGTTCTCTCCTCCGGTCTTCTTACGAACACGCAGAGCCCTGAGACGGCGAAGAAAGACACGGTCAACACTTTTCTGCAGTCAGGCATGAAACTCAGCGTGTTTCCAAGGACCCAAAGCAGCATATTCTTCCGTAGTCCACCATTACGTATTATTTCTTTCTCTAAATTTGTGTTTCTCTCTTTCTTGTTGTTTTTCTTGCCCTGCCCCCCAGCTAATGTTACGCAGTTATTTCACAAACTGGGATCATTTGAATTTTTGTATTGTATTCTATTTTTTTCAGCTCAATTCTATTCTATAAGAAGCTCTAGAATCTCGGATCCCGTTTTTCTGCTTTTGAGATATTGGTGATCATCTTCTATCGGTTTATATTTTTAGCTAGGATACACGGAAAGAAAAAAGGGAGAATTTTTAAATGAGAAAACACTACAAAATATAAAGGCCCATATGGACGGGGAAAAAAAGTGACTCTTCCTCTGAGATCGTGGGTTGTCAGTTCGGGCGGTTTCGTGTTTACAAAAAACTAATTCAACAAGCAAGAAACAAAAAAACAAAACAAAACGATACAACTCCCGACAGGACCTACTTGAGTAGTTTGGTGTTGCACATGATGAGCTCCCTCCAGTTGACAAAGATGGCCCCCATCTCGGCCTCGGTTAGACGACCAAACGCAAACATGGGCTTGTAGAAGACCTGAGAGACATGGTGACTTTTTATAGCCATGTTAAAATATCAACACAAACATATATATATATATATTTATATATATATATATACAAAAGTGTGTATATATATATACACTATATATATATATATATATATATATACACACACACACACACACACACACATATATATATATATATATATATACATATACAGTATCTGTGTGGTGTATATGTATATAGACACACAAATATATACACATGTGTATATATGTATACATATATACTCATATGTATATATACACTCAAGTGCATATATACACGTATTGTATGTGTGCATATGTAGACATGCATTTATACATGTATAAGAATCTATGTATATGTGTGTAGATGTATGCATATATACTTATGTATACTTACATACATACAAATATGCATATATTTGTATTTATATATACATTTGTACACATGTATATGTATATATTTACATTTGTACACACATATATACATACACACATATATACACATTTGTATACATATATATATATATATATATATATATATATACACACAAACACACACAGACATATGTATACATATATAGGGCGAATATAAGAGTATCATCCAGAGTCAAAGGTAAAATGCAGCCTCAGGGCGGCACTGGCCCGTGCCTCTCCAAGCCTGCCTTGGGGGGGCACGGAGCAGTGTCTCCCTGTGCCGGTCCCAAGCCCGGATAAATGCAGAGGGTTGCGTCAGGAAGGGCATCCGGCGTAAAACTTTTGCCAAAACCAAATATGCGAGACAACCAAAACTATACCATACCGGATCGGTCGCGGACCGGGTTAACAACGACCGCCATTGGTACTGATGACCTACAGGGTACTAATGGAAATTGGGCTACTGTGGGTCGAAGAACAAGAACAAGAAGAAGAGGTGGAGTGCGTGTTCGGAAGCAGAGAGAGAGGAGGAAGGGAAAGAGTCTGGGACTGAGAGTAGGGACTTTGAATGTTGGGACTATGACAGGAAAAGGTAGAGAGCTGGTCGACATGATGCAGAGAAGGAAGGTGGATATACTGTGTGTCCAGGAGACCAGGTGGAAAGGTAGTAAGGCTAGAAGCTTAGGAGCAGGCTTTAAGTTGTACTATTATGGTACTGACAAGAAGAGAAATGGAGTAGGAGTTATCTTGAAGGAGGAGTTTGTTAGGAACGTCCTAGAGGTGAAAAGAATGTCAGATAGACTTATGAGTCTGAAACTGGAAATCGAAGGTGTGATGCTCAATGTTGTTAGTGGCTATGCCCCGCAGGTGGGATGTGAATCTGAAGAGAAGGAGAAGTTCTGGAATGAGTTAGATGAAGTGATGCAGAATATTCCCAGAAATGAGAGAGTGGTCATTGGTGCAGACTTCAATGGACATGTCGGTGAAGGCAATAGAGGGGATGAAGAAGTGATGGGCAGATTTGGTATCCAGGATAGGAATGCAGAGGGACAGATGGTGGTAGATTTTGCAAAAAGGATGGAAATGGCTGTAGTGAACACCTTTTTCCAGAAAAAACAGGAACATAGGGTAACTTATAAGAGCGGAGATAGGAGCACGCAGGTAGACTACATCTTGTATAGACGAGGTAACCTGAAAGAGATTAGTGACTGCAAAGTAGTTGTAGGTGAGAGTGTAGCCAGACAGCATAGGATGGTGGTTTGTAGGATGACTCTGGTGACAAGGAAGATGAAGAGGACAAAGGCAGAGCAGAGGACAAAATGGTGGAAGCTGAAAAGGGAGGAGTGTTGCATGGTTTTCAGGGAGGAGTTGAGAAAGGGTCTGGGTGGTCAGGGTGAGCTTCCAGATGATTGGACAACTACAGCTAGTGTTATCAGGGAGACAGGTAAAAGAGTACTTGGTGTGTCATCTGGAAGGAAAGTAGATAAGGAGACTTGGTGGTGGAATGAGGAAGTGCAGGAGTGTATACAGAGAAAGCGGTTAGCGAAGAAGAAGTGGGATACTGAGAGGACTGAAGAGAACAGACAGGAGTTCAGGGAGGTGCGGCGAAAGGTAAAGATAGAGGTAGCAAAGGCAAAACAAAGGGCTTATGATGACTTGTATGCTCGGTTGGATAGTAAGGAGGGTGAGAATGATCTATACAGGTTGGCGAAACAGAGAGATAAAGATGCAAAGGATGTACAACAGGTCCGGGTGATAAAGGACAGAGAGGGAAATGTATTGACAGATGCTAGAAGAGTGATGGGAAGATGGAAAGAGTACTTTGAAGAACTGATGAATGTGGAAAATGAAAGAGAGGCAAGGGTAGAAGAGGTGACTATTGTAGACCACAAAGTAGCAAAAATTAGTAAAAGTGAAGTGAGGAAGGCATTGAAGAGGATGAAGAGTGGAAAAGCAGTTGGTCCTGATGATATACCTGTGGAGGTGTGGAAGTGTCTAGGAGAGGCAGCGGTAGATTTTCTGACTAGATTATTCAACAGGATCTTAGAGAGTGAGAAGATGCCTGAAGAATGGAGACAAAGTGTGATGGTGCCTATTTTTAAGAATAAAGGGGATGTGCAGAATTGTGGCAACTACAGAGGGATAAAGTTGATGAGCCATACAATGAAGTTATGGGAAAGAGTAGTGGAAACTAGACTGAGAGCAGAAGTCAGCATTTGTGAACAGCAGTATGGCTTCATGCCTAGGAAGAGTACTACAGATGCAGTATTTGCGTTGAGAATGCTAATAGAAAAGTACAGAGAAGGCCAGAGGGAGTTGCACTGCGTTTTTGTAGACCTAGAAAAAGCATATGACAGGGTGCCAAGAGAGGAGCTCTGGTATTGTATGAGGAAGTCTGGAGTGGCAGAGAAGTATGTTGGACTGGTGCAGGACATGTATGCTAGCTGTGAGACACTGGTACGGTGTGCTGTAGGGGTAACAGAGAAGTTCAAGGTGGAGGTGGGACTCCATCAGGGATCAGCACTGAGCCCCTTCTTGTTTGCAATGGTGATGGATAGGCTGACAGATGAAGTTAGACAGGAATCCCCATGGACCATGATGTTTGCGGATGACATTGTGATCTGTAGTGAGAGCAGACAACAGGTAGAGGAAAATCTAGAGAGGTGGAGGTATGCTCTGGAAAGGAGAGGAATGAAAGTTAGTCGCAGCAAGACAGAATATATGTGTGTGAATGAGAGGAACTCGGGTGGAGCGGTGAGGCTACAGGGAATGGAGATCAAGAAGCTGGAGGATTTCAGGTACTTAGGGTCAACAGTCCAGAGCAACGGAGAGTGCGGAAAAGAGGTGAAGAGACGGGTCCAAGCAGGTTGGAATGGGTGGAGAAAAGTGTCAGGGGTACTATGTGATAGAAGACTATCGGCCAGAATAAAAGGAAAGGTGTACAAGACAGTGGTGAGACCAGCGATGATGTATGGACTAGAAACTGTTACAATGACCAAAAGACAGCAGGCAGAACTAGAGGTTGCAGAGATGAAGATGTTGAGGTTCTCTTTGGGAGTGACCAGGATGGATAGGATCAGGAATGAATCTATCAGAGGGACGGCACATGTTCGATGTTTTGGAGAGAAGGTCAGAGAAGCCAGACTGAGATGGTTCGGTCATGTACAGAGAAGAGATAGTGAATATATTGGTAGACGGATGCTGGAATTGGAGCTGCCAGGCAAGAGGTCTCGAGGAAGACCAAAGAGAAGATTTATGGACGTAGTGAGAGAGGATATGAAAGTAGCTGGTGTGAGAGAGGAAGATACAGAGAATAGGGTTAGATGGAGAAAGTTGACTCGCTGTGGCGACCCCTAACGGGAAAAGCCGAAAGAAGAAGAAGAAGAAGAAGAAGAAGAAGATCCAGAGTCAAAGGTAAGGCCTGCAAGATGGCAGTGAGACCAGTGATGCTGCCTGGTTAACAGGAAAAAGGCAGGAAGCAGAGCTGCAAGTAGCAGAGATGAAGATATTGAGGTTCTATCTTGGAGCAAGGATGATGGAGAGGATCAGGAATGAGCACATGTTAGATGTTTTGGAGCTGAACTGAGATGGTTTTACAAAGAAGGGATGGTGAATATTTGGGCGGAAGGATGTTGAGATTGGAACTGCTAGGCAGGAGGCTTCGATGAAAGATGCGGGACTCGACGGAGGCGGGGTAGAGGCTGAGTCGGACCCTGAGGGGAAAAGCCGAGAAGAAAAGAGGAAGATACCTCTAATACCAACTCCAGGTCCTCCACATAGGTCTCCTCTGTTTGGATGAGCTCGTGGATGTAACCCTGCCTTTTTCTCTCCTGCGGGGTCATTGTGTCCAGCGTCATCAGGTCAGCACACCCTACAACGCGCACGCATGGGCACATGCAGGCGAACGCACATGCAGGCATGCGCGGGCACACAAACGCACAAAAAACTTGTCACAACGACGTCAATGTTAAAATCTCCCTTTATTATCGAATTTGTGATTTGTATTTACATTTAACGCACGGACAAGAGTGAGGCACAAAATCGTAAACGCAGCCCGAGAACGCAGGGAAACGTTCTGGGCGGCGTTAACCGCGAGGAACGCCGCCGCCAAAAATGCCCGATCGCAGAAAGGCGACGGGCCTTCCTCCACGTGGCGGCGGCGCTCGCTCCGAATGATTGCATAGGTATGGATGGATCGAGTTGGCCGGTGTTCGAGAAAGGAAGCCGCGGAAGACTCGGGTGATCAAATCTGGGAAAAATTCGAAACCCGGATGATGTGCAGAGCGCCGTTGATTTCTTTGACCCCCCGCTCTTTACACGCGTGCCATCGTCTGCGTGTTTTTGCTGGTGATCTCACAGGAAAAGGATGAGTCGAACAGAGGCGTTGGTAAACGCAAAAGCACATAATGAGCGTACGGGCGAAATCACAATCGATCAAGTTTTTAACCCAGGTAATGCATTATTAATCAGAAATCGGGGTTAGTGGGGGATCGAACGATAATCTTTATTGGTCCAGTTTAGAAGGTTTTAATTCTGTTAGTGCAAGAATGACTGACCCTTTTTAATCCAGATTTATGCGCATTGTTTAGAAAACTAAATCATTTGTCCAATTCTCGCAGAAGTGTTGAGAGGCAAGTGAAGCTATTCCTTTTTTTTATTGCAGTTAGTATGTTGACGTAACACTCGTATTTTTCTTGTCCTGTTCAAAATGAGCAATTGCTTTTTTTTCCCAATCCAGAAATGGATCCCTTTTTTTCCCAGTTGTGTACCTAAGAGCCAAAGTGATACAATTCTAAGTTGATTTGCTATGTAAAATTATAATCTTGTATTTAAGTCACAAGAATGACCCATGTTGTTATGTTTAAAAAAAAATGTTTTAGTCTCTCAGTTGAAAACATTTTTTACATCATATTGTGCGAAAGTTGTTTAACAGAAGCGTCATGTTGGTCTTTTTCTCTGCAAATCTGCAATTAAATCTGCATAGTAATAGTTAGCTTTAGCATTAGCACAAATGGGTAATACCTCCGTATTTCTCAACCCCTGTCTTCTCACTTAGAACACAAAATGAAAAAAAAAACAAAAACGTGTAAGCAGCAGCCTTTAGGAAAAGTCAGTAAAAACAACAGCAGCTGCATAAAAAAATGTCAAAAACAAATAATAAACAGATAATGGATAAATAATAATGTTAAAAAAAAATCTATAAAAAAAATAATAATCTAGCCTGAAGTATCGGTTGGAATGGTGGCTAGCGCTCATAGCGACAAGGTCCCTGGTTCGATTCTGACAGGACGGCCTATGTGTGGAGTTTGCATGTATTTGTGCATTTCCTCCGGGTTCTCCAGTGTCCTCCTGCACTCCAAAAAACATGCAAGAGGCTTGTTGGAGACCCTAAATTGCCCGGACGTGTGAATGTTGCATGTTTCTTTATGTGGCTTTGTGATGGAGTGGTGACCTGTCCGGGGTGAATCCCGCCTCTCACCCACCCCCACCCTGAGTGCAGAATAAGCATTATAGATAATAAATGAATGACTGAATGAATGAATGAATGAATGAATAGAAATGTAACGAGTGTTACAACAACAGTCGCTCAAACCGAAGAGCATAAAATTTCCTCACTTGCCTTTCAGGGTTTCTGTAGAATTTATATCAATTTTTTTTTTTTATTTATTCATATAATTAAACTCTCTTGAGTCCTTATTTCTTCAACATATTTCACAACAGTTCATGCTTTTGTAGCAGAAGAAAAAAAAATCCTTCCAAATTTGTGTCTAGCTGCCTCTTTTCTCACTTTTTTTTCTTTGTTATTTTGTTAAAAGAATCATCGAGGGAAACGCGGTCCAGGAGAAAGCCAGCGGGTTAGGGTTAAAATCAAGTGCACTTGAAAAAAAAAAAAAAAAAAAAAAAGAACAGAAAGGGGATTTAATATAAGGGAACAGAGAGTTTAGAAGAAAGGTTTAGAAGAAAAAAAAAAAAAAAAAAAAAAGGGAGCACAAAGCATCGCAGTCCTAAAACGATTGAGTCGGGAAAGGGCAGAGCTGGGCTGTTCTCGCTGACGGCTGGGCCTCCAGTCACAAAAGAGCAATTGGCTCAGACAGAGGTGGTGGGGAAAAAGGAGGAAGAGGAAGAGGAGGAGGAGGAAAGAGCAAAGCCAGCGTTACTGTCCTACAGAGGAAACAACAACAAAAAAAAAAAAATGACGTGGAGGAGCAGAAGGGGGAAGGTGAGTGAGATGGAGAGACGGAGAGACAGCAGACATTAATATAGTTTTAATATTAATGCTGGACTCATACATGGGGGCGCATTAATAATGCATTTCTGGCAATGTAAACGTTTCTAATCACGTCAGCTGGAATGCCGGGCTAATTTTTTTTAGGATGGTGCCAGGACGAAGACAGAAAAACTGAATTATCTTGTTTGCTGGCCAAACAGATCCCACCATGTTATTGTGGGAGACTCATTGTTTTGGCAGATTGAATACTAATCCATGAACCCACTCTTCAGGAAAAAAAAACAAAAACGAAAAAAATTCACATGGGCCTTGGCTATATATCAATATACTTCAAATGGTTACATCAGATTGTCTAATAATCTGGTCATTAGTCAGCCATTTAAAATCAGAAAAATGTGATCATCACGTATCATTTTCTAGAAACGACGGCTCATTATCACCAATGACGCTCTTTGCGATTGACAAATTATTCTGTTCAAATCTTACCCTCCATCTCTTCTTGCTCTGAATCTGAAGAGACAGCATTTGTTTTTGTTTTTTTGCTTTGTTATTGAAATGTATTAACCTCGTTTTATCTACTCACATTCCTGGCTTGGGTCAGAGTCTGTGGTCATCTTGACGTAGTTGGTGGGCAGAAGGCCTGTGACCCCGCCGACCTCCCCTTTCCACCAGTCGGGGTTGGTTTTGTCCAACACATTGATCAACTGGCCTTTGGAGAAACTCAGCTCGTCACGATTGGCAGCCGTGTAGTCGTACATAGCGATAACTTGGCACACTGAGGACGCAGCGAAAATGAAATAAAAATATATTTAATGCAGAACTACATTATATAGTATAGGTTAAATCCACTTGCTCATAAACACTTGGATGTGTGTCAGACAAGGTTATATATATATATGTATATATATATATATATATATATATATGTGTGTGTAAATTTTTTGACACACATAAGTTGTTTTATATATATATAATATATATATGTATAAATGCATATATATAATCTATACATATGTAAGTGTGGATATATACATAAAAATATATATAAATTATAGGTATATATATATATTCATATATATATAAATTAAATGTATATATAATATAAAATATAATATATATAAAATATAGGTATATATACATATATAAATGATATATAATAAATTATATATATAGGTATATATACATATATAAATGATATATATAACAAATTTTATATATATATATGTACATTTTTTGTAGTAAAGTTTTTCTTATTTTCTTATTCCTTAATAAAGCTTTTTTTCTAATTTGCTCTATCCCTCCTGAAAAAGTAAGATTATAAATGAGGTTTGTGCTTTTATAAAGTATAACTACACGGGACGACATGGATGGGTATCAGTGAAATAAAAGCCGTTAGTTTAGATTCTTGGAATAATTAGAGCAAAACATCCAGGAAAAATCAATTGCTGTCTATAACAAATTAGTTCTTAAATAGCAATAACACATCCTTTTGTACAACAAATGAAAAGGCACATCTTATTAGTTTTTCTATTGTCCCGTTATGTGGATTGTAATACCAGCTGACACGTTTGTTTGATGAATGAATCTTTCTTTTATTACATCTAATACTAGTTATGTAACAGCACCCCAATGTTAGTTGATCCCATTACAATAGTTTTTTCTTTTTATTACTTCACGCTGAAACTAATCAGTGTTGACTGCTAGCGGAAGTATGATTGGAAACGATCGAAGTGTCTTCAGAATGAGCTTTAATTTTTACTGAGCGGCGACAAACAAGCTGTGACGGTTCCCTCCGAACCGTGAGCGGAAAGCAAAGAGTGTATCAGCCGTCACCTGGCAGGGGGGAGGGGGACGACTTGCTTCCGGAGGGACCCAGGAGCTTGACGTGAGAGGAATGAAACCAGCCTCTTTGCCGCTTCTTGCCTCGAGCCTGGATGGGGGAGGGGAGGTGCAGAAGTCTCACGTTGAGTCGAAATATTCGGGTGAACCTCCAGAATCCCAGCAGGAAAGATAATAACTCAAGACCGGGATGGGCAAACTTTTTGTCTCAGGGGCCGCATTGACTTTTAAAATTTTGACAGACACGCTGGGTCAGCATAAGATATGATATATATATATATAAAAAAAAAAAAACGCATTTGTTAACAGTACGTATCAGACTCGTCTGACATTTGCTTTGAAAATAAAACCGGCTTGGTTTTGAAGGCTCTGACGTTTGCTTGCATTTCACGCACAAACCAGTTTTTCCCTTGTAGCTCCATTCATGTGTGTCATTATGTCCACAGTAAAGGCTAAATCACAAAGCTCAATATGTGCCATTCAGCTCAGGAAAATTCTCAAGTGTTCTCAAGTCGCCCCAAAAATGAAATAATCTCCTGTTTGAGCTCCCACATTCAATCATTCACATCAAGTATGTACCAATCTTTGGCGGGCCGGATTAAAAACCCCAACGGGCCAGATGTGGCCCGCGGGCCGTAGTTTGCCTACCCCTGCTTCAGACTGTTATTGGTCTTAACTGAGAACCCACTGCAGTAGTCTCATGGGTCACTTTTCGTGGTCCCACTGTATAAATAAACCACGGTTATTTGCGGTATAAATGTATCTTTTTATATTTATTATTCCTATTATTTGGTATGGAAAAATTTGGATTTTCTAAGGTATCCAGAACATGGCGTTCTGTATCCTGGACTCTAATGCGCTGAGCCACTGTAGCATCATTCTCTGCGTCTCCCGCGCATTAGGCATCTTGTCTTGTCCGTTTCACGTTGTCGTGTGATCGCTACTCGTAATGTTACTGTGGTGTTGTGTTTGTGTGAATCAAATGTGCAGGTTTTTAATTTATTTCAACCCCTTCTGAGACGCCCAAACGTTGTGAGGTATCTGGCACTGAACCTAAGCGGGAGAGGAATATGCTAACCATCGTAGAAAACGACGCTCAACAGCAAGGGAGAGGCTTTGAGGCATCAGTGAATCAAATATAACAGTATTAGAAAGGTTGTAGGGTGGGTAATGAACTTAAAATAAAAATATGGTTGCTACTTCGTGGATTTCCATTTATTATGTTGGGATCTCACATAACACCCTACGAAAAACGAGGGAGAACTACTAACACAGGGGTCTCAGACTCGCGGCCCTTGGGACAATATTTTGTGGCCCCCTGCCTGAAATCAAATCTTTGTGTTAGTGTAGCCCGTGCGTTTTTTTCTTACATGCATCTGGGGGTTTTATACAAAAAAAAAAAAAAAGGCAAGGAAAAATTGAAAGGTAACTTTGCAATGTTTTTTTGCTTTAAAATTTGAAAACAAAATGATTTTTTTGATGAAAAAACGTCATTGTTAAAACATACCTAGTGACATTGTTAAAACGAGATTTTCTTATTTCTATAAAAAACACAAAAACAATAGCAAAAAAAAAAAAAAAAAGTGGAAAATTGAAAAGATTGATTTAATAACCAGACTAGACACCATTAGCCTTGTAAACTTTATACCTTCTCTTATACATGCTACCAATCAATTTTCTAACAAATTCTTGTGGCAAATTTTCCCACAGTGACAAGATAATCTCTTTTAATTCAACAACATTTTCAGGGTGTAATTTCATCAATTCTTTTTTAATATTCATTTTTAATATTAATTCGTCATGTATTTTTTTAGAAGAACAGTTCATTACATTTAAAGATTTTTACAATTTACCTGTTATAATTCACCTCCTTTACACTAAAACAAAGCAAAAATTTGGACTTAGTGTTACTTCTAGGTAATGATTTTACCGTATGTAGCCGTATGTGGCCCCCGAACCAAAATGAGTTTGACACCCCTGTACAGATCTATTTATACACGTGTAATCGACATAAACTTCTGTGTTGATCTGCTGTGTAGTGATTTGTACTTAAAAAAAAAAAGGACACTTTTGCAAATATTATTTTTCTAGCAGGTTAAAGAGGCCCCTGGGGGACTGACCTGCAGTTCCCCGAGCCACCAGCCGGAGGAGTTCTTGGCCAGGATCACGATCAGTTGCCCCGGAGACAGGTGCAGCTGATGCATCGCCGGGGCGACGGAGGAGGCGACCGCCTGGGCGATCTCTGTTGACCGGACAGAAAAGAGCGATCGTGAACGTCTGTCAATAACGCCACTCGGACAGTCACGACGGAGGTCACTGAATTCATCCTCACCTGGCTTCTTGGTTGGACCCCCAGGCCTTGAAGACTAAATTATCCAAAAATTAAAGATTATCATGACAGCACAATATACATGCAACTGCTTATTAGTTGATAAACATTGATATGGTGATTATGTCTCTAACTACAGATGTTGGTATTAATCTCCAACAAAATACCAAATAATAGCAAATACCTGCATTCTAAATATTCATTTATCCGGTAAAATTGAATTTCCCCATGGTGGGATCAATAAAGTACAGCTTATCTTAAAAAAAAAAAAAACAATAAATAATTGGAATTCGATTGGCTTCTTCTAATCACATCATGATGGCTCACCTCTAGCTCAACAGGTCTGACGTAGTTGGATGGGAACACCCCTGTTTGGTCGCCGATGCACCCCCGCCACCACTCTCCTTCTCTCTCCGTCACCATGACGACGTCACCCTCGTCGAATGTCAGGTCCCCGACTTCCGGGCTTTCGTACGTGTACAAGGCCACATACTCTGATGACGGTAAATAAAGGGTCAAATAAAGTGGGACAGTTTTATTTCAATGTTTTGTTGCATTTTTAAAGCCTACAGATGAAAATTAAGACGCCGCTTACCCTCCAAAGGAGACGAATCAGCCGTATCAGTCGTGTCACTAAGAAGGATAAGATAAGATTAGATAAGAACAACTTTATTAATCCCGAAGGAAATTGTTGTGCCAGAGTTACAGAAAAAATAACAGTAATAAATAATAAAAAGAAAAAGGCAGAATTAGAAATAAAAATAAACTTTAAACTATAAACTATAAAGTGTCTCAGTGAAACTATAAAGTGTCTTAGTAAACAAGTGATAAAACTATAAGTGTCTTAGTAACAAGTGAGGTAAGGAGTGCACAATAGTATGATAACATAAACCACAACCACATGAACCAGACGGTAAACGCACTTCCTTCATGACACAACATGTGACCGTCAATGGGCCACTTGCTTTTAGAACGGGCCCCCTTTTTATCGGGAAAGACAAAAAGATGTCAAAGACTGGGTCGAAAAAAAATATAGTCCACTAGACTTGGTGTGAAACTGACCTTGAACTTGCATAAGGGAATAACATAAAATCAAACAGCTGGATTGCATACATATATGCGTGTGTGTGTGTGTGTGTGTGTATTTTCATACTCTGCAATGCCTCCCGACTCCACAGCGACAAAGCCTTTGGGAAACCATCCCTGCGTCCCGTTGAGCTGCCCCAGCCACCAGTCGTCCCTCTGCTGCAGCACACTGATGACATCGCCCTGCGAGAAGCTCAGCAGCGTGGTGATGGCGTCACCTGGACTGGAGGAGAAGTTAAGGCGGGTTTCTGAGGTGGCTGACCAGGAGGAGAGGGCACGAGCCGGCACGGGGACGGTAAACTGAGGAGGGATATTTGGGAGGCAACACAAGAAACCATAACTGAACATTTCATCAAAAAGAATTGAATATACACATCCATATATACGTGTGAATTATTATTTTTTTTTACCCTGTTCATCTCTCACTTGCTTTAAAAAAAAGTCAACACTGGGAATTAACCTACAAATACCAGAGCTACTAACAGTGATGCTATCCGTGAGAGGATGTATGACCCACGGGGGGGCGAGAAAGGGAGGTCGGGCTATAAATACACAACCATGATACCGCCGTATGCATCTGCAAACCTCAGCCAGACCTACTTCTGACCAGATCAGGGTAATATTTAAGTGTTATGTGAGAAAAGGGTCCCCGCTCCCATTATTACTGGAAAAAAATCAGCATAAAATACAGCACAAAACGGCCGTGTTATATAAAGTAAACGCTCCAAACATATCTTTCAAAACAACTTTCTGTTTAAAAAAAAAACCCGGGAAAAAAAAGAAGGGCAACAGAAGAAGCTTGTGGTGCGTCTGAATTAAACTATTTCATCCAGAGATTCATTCCTTAATTTATGCAGCAGTAAAACAACACTACGATTAGTAGCAGGACGAGGGCACTGAAATGTTGATGGGTTAATTTAGAGATAGTTTTTTTTTTTTTTTTTTTTTGTCTTTGTTATAAAGGGTGCCGTTTGTTCATGTGGTGTATATTCATGCAGCCTGGCATTCAAAGTGCTTTACTGTTTACTGGTGAGAGAAAAATAAAAAGAGATGACAGTGTAAACAACATAAAAAAAAAAAACAGTCAACGGAAGTGGAGGTAGTCCGTCAGCGAGCGGTGGGGGAAAGAAAAAAAAAGGAAAAAGGAAAAAAGAAAATCAGCTGAATTGACACTGCAGTAACAAAGTTGACAGAACAGTGGTAAAACACACTTCCTCCGTAGTTTAGTTTTGGAGTAAGCGAGTTGTTTTCGTCACCAGAGCCTTGTGCGAAATTTCACATGGAGCCGCCATATAACGGCAATTAAACATATGCTTACAAAAGAAATTAAATGGTTTGTTTTTACCGCTGTTTTTGTCATGTCACCTGATTAACATGCTTAATAAATTATAAATAGATACAAAAATCTGAAATATTACCTTTACAAAAAGTAAACAAATAATGTGAATAAGTGAATAAATACATACAACCAAAAAATTAAAACCCCTCCCTTCACAGAGAGTGATAAAAAACTGGAGGAGGAGGGTTATAAGTATTATTATTTGTGGCAATATTAATGGAGTATTCATTTACATTGGATTAAATCTGAGATTCTCCATTTTAAGAGTAAACGGTAATAATTAGCTTTAATAGAATTATATTGACTGCGACTTTTTTATGATGATTTTGCACTTAGCACTTGCCTATACGGTTGGCTCTGGACCTCACAAAGTGCTCACTGTGATAAGCACAAGGGAAGTGAGACGGCAATAAACCTTATGCAACCCGGAATAAAATCGAGACTAAAAATCACCAAACGGAAATCTCAAGTCCAAAAGAAAAGGGATCAGGCGTCGGTTTAGTGATTAACCGACGACCATAAGCATCTTTTATAAAACTGATAGCTGGTATGATGATCCGAGAGCCGGGGGTTATTTCCTGTGCGTTGTCAGCAAATGTCCACGAGTTTATACCGACACGCATATATCAAACAATTTGAGTTAAAAATCAACTCGGGAGCTGTCCCTCCCTACCTGCGGTGCGTCGGAGTGGACCGGCGCCGAGGTGTGACCTGTTACTTCCCCGTCTGGGATGCTTGGTGGGATAAAAGGAAAAATAATGTTAGGTGATGACACAAGCATTGAGCCAAGAGCATGAATGGGTGAATCCTCCTGAACTGTCAATCACAGAAACGCTATATTACGCTATATTAATACAGTCTTTTCCAGGAGTGGACAAACTTTTTGACTCGTGGGCACAAAAGAGTTCTAAGATTTGATAGAGGAACAGATAGATAATAAATTAATATAAATGACGTAGATAGAAAAACCATTACATGGCACAACTTGGGCTTTTTAGCAAAGTAAGACCCATTGTACTAATTGGTTTCCAAATACATTGATTTTTTTTGCACAGTTGAGAAGCTCATGTTTGGTTTCAGTGGGAACAGTGTTGTTGATGTCCTGGAAATTAGCTATGAGCTACAATCTGGTACAAACATATCTGCCTCTGTGCTTAATGTAATTATACACTGTCCTAATAAACTTTTTAAACTAAAAAACTAAACTAAAACTTTTTTTTTTTTTTTTGCCAGTGCATCAAAGTTTGGGGTTAGTTTTGTTGCGGCAATTCCCAGGATGGATCCGATCAGTTAATTTGGATCTGTGACGGGGTTTTGTTGATACTAAATGTCTGCTAACATATATAGGTCATGCCAAACGACGTCAGCATCCGATGGGCCGTCCTCCGGAGATTTGGAAAAACAGGTTATCGCAAATTCGAACGGCAGCATAAAACTCCCCTCGCTACTTGCCTCGGTAGTACGTCGGTCAAATTCTGTAATTCCTTAAATGTCTTTAAATCAGCCGTCAACCTCTGAGCCTTGGCTACCCTTCCTTGTGTTGACCGCTCACTAACGTAGTTAGCAACGCTTTGTGGAAAAGCGACAGCTGATATCGTATTCTTTGAAAACCGCTATAGTTTCTTAGCATATCAGGCATACAGCTGTTGATTGGGCTTCAGTGAAAATATATTTTGTTGTCCACGCTTGGGGCAATGTGGGAATTTCAGGGAAAAGGTAAAATAAATTAAGTTTCATTATAATAAAGTTTCGAGTTTGGCAGGTTGGATGAAAAAGCCCGATGGTTTGTATTTAGCCTGCAGGCCAGAGTTTGCCCATGCGAGGTCTATTCAATGTTTACATTTACAATCTGTACTTTCTATTTGCTCAACCTAGCCATAATGTTGTATCGCGCGAAAGATAACGTTCTAAGAAATAGACGGCACAGCAGAGCGGTGTCAAGGAGAATAAGTAAATAAAAAATGAATCTTTGGTAACCACATGGGCCTTAAAAAAAAAAAAAAAAAACAAAGACAAAACTATCCCATCTCATTTGAAATTCGATAAACCATGTCTTCAGGAGAGCGAGGGATTCCTGTTTTCTGCGGCACCATCGCCGCCGCATTGCACGTTTCACTGTCGCAACGCGTTTGGAGAGAGACGTTCCTAATCATTGCTTTGGAGGATTTAACAGAATCGTTTTGCTTCGAATTCCAGCCATTGGCCTCCTCCTGCATATTAAACGTATCTTACAAAAAGGTGTTCAGAAAAGCGCGCATATACAAATAAATGTATTTTTTTACGTATCAGTTTTTCAAAGTGCAAACTCTGCTTTCCATCCAATATATATGTCTTGTTTATTAAAACCCCTTCCTCTAAATCCACTGTGGATTTTTAGTCCCCAAGGCATCAAGCTTTGGTGACTCTCTCTTCCAAAATGGAGCTTGCAAGCACTTTTCCTGCAGTGTTTGTTTGACTCAAAGGATCATTAAACTTCCATTACACCTGCACTCACGGGGCGGCGTAAATGGAAAGTGCAAATTTACATCGTGAAATTGAAATATTGCACAGACGAACATCTTTGACACAACGATTTCAGGTTACCTGGTGTTCAGCGGTTGCGGAAGATTGAAAGTTTGTTCCGGCGGGGGAGCCGGAGTCTCCGTCGAGGCAGTTGCGGGACATTTTTCTGCGTAACTCTGCGGGAACCAGCCCCTGTTTCCACGGTAAGTACCACACAACCAGCCTGGCTCGCCGATAGTCTGCTCATCCACCTAAGTCATAGAAAAAAAAAAGTTTAATCGCACTCAACATAAGGTGATGATAAACATATCTGCTAGGGTCAGGCTTTGGAAACAGTGCCGCTAACACTATAATCAACATGATGTTCAAACATCCATCACTCTATCACGCCTTGTTGGTCAATTAATGGCACAAAGGGGTGCTTGAATTTCAAAATCTTCTTGTTGTGAAAACTGGACTTGAATTTTTTCACTTCTTCTCATTTCTGCACTTACAAATGAAGAAATTCAAGTCCACTTGCCATGAAGAGAAGATTTTGACAAGAATTAAATGGTATTATTTGAGAAAGTGGCAGAGAAGTATGTTAGACCGGTGCAGGACATGTATGCTATCTGTGAGACAATAGTGAATGGTGCTCTAGATGTGACAGAGAAATTCAAGGTGGAGGTGGGACCACATCAGGGATCAGCTCTGAGCCCCTTCTTGGTTGTAGTGGTGATGGCCAGGCTGACAGATGAGGATAGACAGGATTCTCCTTGGAACCAACATGTTTGCAGATGACATTGTGATATGTAGTGAGAGCAGGGAACAGGCAAAGAAAAATTTCCAGAGGTGGAGGTATGCCCTGGAAAGAAGAGGAATGAAGGTTAGTTGCAGCAAGACAGAATATATGTGTGTGAATGGGAGGGACCCAAGTGGAACGGCAAGGCTTAAGGAGTGGAGATAAAGAAGGTGGAGGATTTTAAGCATATAGGATCAACAGTCTGGAGCAACAGAGACTGTGGAAAAGGGGTAGTGGAAAAAGCAAGTTGGAACAGGTAATAGACATGAAGCAGAGCTGGAGGTTGCACAAATGAAGATGTTGAGGTTCTCTTTGGGAGTGACGAGGATGGAGGGTCAGGAATGAGTCCATCAGAGGGACAGAACATGTTGGATGTTTTGCAGAGAAGATCCGAAAAGCCAGACCGAGACGGTTCGGTCGTGGATGGAGGAGGGATAGTGAACATATTGGTAGAAGGATGCTGAGGTTGGAACTGCTAGGCAGGAGGTCCAGAGAAAGACCGAAGAGAAGATTTATGGACGGCGTGAAAGAGAACATGAAGTTAGTTGGCGTGAGAGAAGAGAATCCAGTGGTTGAAAGGAGGAGGTGGATTCACTGTGTCGACCCCTGAACGGAGAGGCCGAAAAGGAAAAGAAAGCGACTAAACGGGTAAATATGACAGGATACATGTGAGAATAACTAACAGGAGAATAATCTCATTTTCACCTGTTTTAGTTTATCTCCTGTTTTTTATTTTGATCTCATTTTATTGTTGTGCTGTGCTCTGCTTTGTTTGTAAACTTGTCGACCCTGAAAATGAGGGAGACCTCAGTGGTCTTACGAGTATAAATAAAGGTTATTATTATTATTATTATTATTATTAATAATAATAACTAAAAGGTTTAGCCGTAAAAACTCCAAATTATAGATACAAAAGTGATTTTTTTTTTTTTTTTGTGTCGTTCATCCCTTTTTCACACCATGAATGGTGTGTATTCATTTTGGACTGAACTGCTTCTGTAACCCATGTTTGTGCAGAGGTTGCGTTCCGTACCTCTATGAGACACTCGGCATCGATGCTAAGCTCATCTTTGTTGCGCGCAATAAAAGTATAGAGGGCTTTGTAAGCGGTCGGTTTTGACGACCCTTGACCCGCCGGCGCCGGCTCGTGTCCGATCCTCTCTTGTTTTTCCTCCTGCTTCCTCTTCTCTTCCTCTTTCTGTTGCCACTCCTCTTCTTCCTCCCTCTTCTTCTTCTTCTCCCGTTCCTCTTCCAGCCGCTTCCTCTCCTCTTCCTGCAGCGCTCGGAGGCGAGCCTGCGCTTCCTCCTCCTCCTTCTTCTCCTTCTCTTTCTCCTCCTCCTCCTCCTTTCTCTCCCGGGCCTTCTGTTCCTCCAGCAGCTTCCTCTGCAGCGCCTCCTCCCTCTCACGCTCCTGCCTCTCCTGCTCCAGCCTCAGCAGCCTGCGGGGGAAAAAAAAAAAAAAAACGACGTTTTGACGCTCCGACAGGCGCACAAGGGATCGCTTTCCCCTCGGACTTACCTGGCCGCCTCCTCTTCCTCCCTCTTCCGCCTTTCTCGCTCCTCCTCCCTCCGAATCTGCAACTCCTTCACCTTCTCCTCCTTCACCCTGTGCAGGTTGTCCAAGACGGACTGCTGCTTCACCTGCTTCTCCCTCAGCTCCTAACGCAACCATCGCAAATATGAAATAAAACGGCAAGAAATGCTCTCCTTCTGAGCTTATAGAATAAAACTTTTGAGAAAACTTTTTTTGCCACAGGAGGTCTTTCCTACCTGAGGCTATCAGACTTTTTAATTCCTCTTCCTTCAGCTGCAGGGAATATTCAAATCTTTGTACTTTTTAACACCTTAAAACAGGACTTTGACCCTTTATAGTTTTATTTGTATTTTTTATTCTCCCTCCTTTTTTTTTTTTTTTTTTTTTAACTGTTTATACAATTTCCTGCTATTATTTATCATTGTTATGTTTTACTTGAAACTCTGGCACAACAATTTCCTTCGGGATAAATAAAGTTGTTCTTATTCTTTTGCAGATGAATGTGTATCTTTCTTGTGTAAAGGTTGAATATTCTCTGTGTGTTTTACCCTTTTTTTTTTTTTTCACTGTTAATACAATTTCCTACTATTATTTATTATTGTTATGTTTTACTTGAAACTCTGGCACAACAATTTCCTTCAGGATAAATAAAGTTGTTCTTATTCTTGTTCTTTTCAGATGAATGTGTATCTTTCTTGCGTGAAGGTTGAATATTCTGTGTGTGTTTTACCCTCAGGAGGCGTTTCCACAAACAAAAAAAATAAAAATAAAATAAAAAAGGGGGAGGTGGGGTTGGGGGCTCAGCTGGCACAGCAGCGTTTGTTGGGACCAATAACGGAGATCGATATCTTAAGGATGCGCTGACGGATCAGAGGATGAAGGAACGGACGAAAGGAAAAAACTGCGACTTGAGGGGAGGAAGAAAAAAAAAAAAAAAGGAAAACAGAAGAAATGGATGGAAGGGAGGAAAGATAACCTTGATGAGGAGGAAGAGCTGGCTGAGGCAGGCCAGCAGAGACAGAAGGCCCCGCAGGACACAGTCATCCAGATCCCCGAGCTATGAGAGAGCGATGATGGAGCGAAGGAATAAAAAAAAAAAAAAAAAAAAAGAGGCAGGGAGGGGGTTTATCATGTTAGGAGTTTGAAAAGAGCGACGGGAGAACAGGAAGAAAAAATAAGAAAAAAAAAACAAACATCCAGGCCGCAGCATGAAGAGAAAAGAGAGGAGAAGAAAGACAGGATTAAAAAAAAAAAAAGAAAAAGCAGTTAAAGCCGAGGACACGGCGGAAGAAAGAGAGAAAGCGACGGGTTTCTGACTCCGGAATTTTATAAAAGGTCTTTCTTTCCGGGCATTCACGGCTCTTGGATTTTTTTTTATTTTTTTTAAATGCCCTGTTTGATCAAGTTAAAAAAAAAAATAAAAAAATTCACCTTTACCCTCTGCAATAAAGCACAATCTTTAACATAAATGAATGAATAAAGAAATAAAAAGCGAACTGATCTTTGGTTTTTAATGTTTAATGGTGATTTTTTTTTTTTTTTTTTTGGAAAACCCAGAGTGAATATTATTTATTAGATCAGATTAAATTAGAAGACTTAGAGGAAGCTTATACTTCCATTTTGTGTCATCAGGGCTTTATTTTCCTTTCCTAACATGGAATTATAACTGCATCTTATTGAGCAAAAAAAAGAAAAGGGACAGCTTTGTTTGAATAAACCGCCGTTATTTAGGATTCTTATTTGTTTCCTCGTGCCGTCAAATTACGCAAGGGGGGGCACGTTAGGTCACGCCTTGACACGAGGCTCATCTTTTCACACCGGGCGTGAACCACCTTTAATTTGCCTTTCGCTATTTAAAAGCAAATGAATGCTGAATACGGTGAGAATGTGTAACGACAGTGTAATAACTGCGTAACCGTATCACAATGAAAAATAAAAAGCAAACAAAGACATCGAGACAGGTTTTTCAATCGTAAACTATCTCAAGGCGCCACTGACCTTCAGCTCCTTGTTGTACTGTTCCATCTGTGCCAGTTTGTCGGTGGTTTCCCGCTCCAGAGCGTCGAGCTGGTCCTTCAGTCTTCGGCAGTTCAGGCCTTTCTCTGTCACGCCCGCCGACAGAGACGTCAAGGTCACTGCTGCGAGACCAAAAAATAAATTTTAAATAAATGAAATTGCGGAGAGGAATAAAAACCCGCAGGTGGTTGTCGGGGTAAATGATTTGCAAGTCAGCTGCCCGTGTATTTTACATTTATTACTCACAAGAGATTTTGTTGAGGTTGAGGTTTCGCAGCTTCTCGGTAAGTATTTGTTGCTCCGGGACGAGCAGGGAGAGCTTCCTCTGCCAGTCCTGTGTGGAACACAGAGACACACACACACACACACACACACACACACACACACACACACACAAAAAAAAGGAAATTTTTAAATAATTTTAAGAGGTACTGAACCACTCTCGTTCCCAATAAAAAGTGATGCTAAATGGCCAAAAATTGTTTAAAAAAATTGTAAAAATAGCAAAAACCGCAAACACAGCCTGGGGACTCCAGATAATATTTCTGCTGTCCTGAATTTTTACAATCGTACAGAAGACAATTGTCGAGCGCAGGGATCGGCAACCCTTAACACCCAAAGAGCCATTTGGTGGCATCCAGTTTCCTCGGAAAAGAAAACACTGGGAGCCGCAATTACTTTTTTGACGTCTAAAATAAAGGTACCACTGTATATATTGCTTTTTATTACCTTTACACTTTGTATAAACAAGTGTGTCGTGTGTTGCTTCTGAAATTCACAAAGTATTACGGAGAAAATTTAATTTTATTTATGTAATGAACTCATTTTGAGCTTTGGGCTTTCAGAGCGTGTAGCGGCGCCTTGACCTGAATTTTAAAAATAAATCAGGAAAAAAAAATCACTGCGTCAGTAAACGATAAAAAATAAATATTTGCAAAATATCTTCATAAATATTTATTTTACCTGGTTTATGGGACTTCTGCTCCTGAACTTCTGCGCGCAGCATCTGCAAATCGGGACTTTACCGGCTGGCCGGTATACCGGCTTCCGCGAGCGTGACGTTATTTTGAGCGTCGAAAAATAATAAATATTATTTTATTTAATCTTTCAAGATCACAATAATCTTCCAACTCAGAACTAAAAGTTAAAAAAAGGAATTAATAATAATAATAAATAATACATAAGATTTTTATAGGGTTTTTTATGGTACTCAAAGACGCTTTACAAGTGAATTAACACAAATGAAAGACACCTCAATTAAATATTTATAATTTATTTTCCCAAGCCACTGGGAGCCGCGGTGTAAAGATGAGCCGCGGGTTTGCCGACCCCTGGTCAAGAGGGAGAAACAACCGCAACGGATAACCTTGATTCATAAGCCACGTTCCTTGGAAAAACTCGAAAAAACACGCGCTGACCTCAAACTGAAGCTGGAGAGTGTTGATCTCCACGATCCGCGCGTCCCTCTTCTGATTCACCAGATCCACCTCGGCCTTCTGGATCCGCCTCTTGCTCTGGGCGTCACGGAGACGGTTGGAGATCTGCTTGTGCCTGTTGCCCTGTGACGACCGGACGCTCGATATCAGCGCGCGTCCGTTGGTGGTTTCGACGCGTTTCGAGGGATTGCGACGTTTCGGCGAACGCACCACGGCCTCCAGCTCCAACTCCAGACTCTTCTTCTTCGCCCTGAGCTGGGAGATCTCCTCCTGCTCGCCTTGCCTCCTCCGGCTGAGCTCCTCTCTTTTCCCGCGCTCCCATTGCTCCTTCCGCTGTCGCTCCAGCTCCTGCTTCGCGGCCTGGAAGCAAAAAAAAAAAGATAGTCGGCGATCTGAAAGTTTGACCCTCTCCCCGCCCACCACGCTCACCTCTTTCCTCTCCAGATCCCTCTGCATCTCCTCCTCCCGCTGCCTCTCCATTTCCCTCTGCCTCTCCAAGCGTCTCTCCTCCTCCAGCCTCCTCCGGTTCTCCTGCTCCCGGGCTTCCCTCTCCCGTCGTTCATGGGCTTCCCTCTCCTCTCTGGCTCTCCTCTCCCGTTCCTTCCTCTGCTCCTCCTCCAGGGCCAGACGCCGTTTCTCCAGTTCGGCGCTGCCCCTCGCGAAGTTCTCTTTCAGTTTATCCTCGAAGGACACTAAAAAAAGGGAGAAGTCGAGAAAAAAAGACGTCGGAGCGCGTCAAAGAAAGCGACGGTTCTTCCTGCCGACGGTTCGTACCGCTGCTCTTGGTCTTCGGCGCGGGTTCGACCTCCACCGTATCGATTAAAGACGGAGGCGCGTAGGGGCCGTTTCCATTCACAAGCTCACTGGATTTGACTCCTCCTCTGAAATTAAAAAAGAAAAAAAAACTCTTGACTTTCAGCAATCCAGCACAGAGCGTCCCATCATTTTTATTTTTTACCTGAGAGATGGAGGCACCAGCTCCTGGGGCAGTGTCAGCGGCAGGGGGCGGCCGGTTTTGGCCATGTCCACCAGGTGCATGGCCAGGATGAACTCGTCCGCTCTCAGCTGGCCATCCGTATCCACGTCTGCCAACGTCCTTAATACACACGGCATAGTAAGCACTGCACTTCTGGATTGAACTATCATTAAAGCAATCTGATTTAATGGCAAAATTCGGAGAATCGGAATCACTTTATTTGCCCCCCCCCCCGAGGTGCAACTAGAGCAATATTATCGCATTATCACTCAAATGCTCTGTTACCGTCATTATTTCCTGAGTATTACATAGTAATAACCACAACTTGGCAGTTGCTATTATATAGACCCCGTAGTAATTATCATTTCTTCATGCCATAACTCTCTACTTCAAGTAACCAGGAGTCAAGTGCGAATTACTGGGGGAAACTATGACTGATTTTATTACTATAGTATAGAGCAGGGTGTCCTGACAATCAAAAATTTGGCGTTTCAATCCAAGCATCCTCCTCTCTGTATGACGAAGTGTCCGTGAGCGACACCCAAACACACTTCATTTCTGCTTTGCATGGCAGCTCTGCCGCCATCAGTGTGTGTGTGTGTGTGTGAGACTGTGTGTGATTGTGTATGAATGGGTAAAAGTGTGTGTGAATGGGCAAAACCGCAAGGTGATCAAAATGCTATATAAGCAGGGACCATTTACCATCATGGAGGGACTATAAAAGGTGTTAGTACTTACACACACACACACACACGCACACAAGGGTAATTACCAGCTGAATCAAACATGCGAGTGATGTCACACCTCTGAGACTCACCAGATGGTGGCTAGCTGCGTCTGCGTCAGGTTGGATGCGACAAGAGCGTTTCTAACCTGAGGTCCTGGAAAAACCAAAACCGGCGAGATCATAAATCTTCTGGAACGAAGAAGGAGCCTCAAGGAAGTTTACCACCAACCTGACAAGTAGCCGCTCATGAGTTTGTCCAACGTGTTGAACTGCTGCCGGTACTTGAGCCGGGACGCTTGCGGAACGGCCCAATCACTCGACCCCGTCTTGGGCGAGTTGCTGGCCAGTGAGGTGGTGGAGGAAGAATTTGAACTGAAGGCCGAGCGAGAAAGGTATGTCAAGAGGTGTGTCGAAATGGAAAAGAAAAGAAATTACAGCTATATCAATATCTCCTTTATTTCATCCTGATATTTCTAACATGACCTTTTTTTTTTTTTTTTTTTTTTTTTTTTGGCTATGAGGTTTAATTAATCATCTTCAAATTAAAAGGAGTACAGTAAGTCTTAGTATCTTGTTTTATTTGCAACCCTGTTACTTACAAGGCTTCTGAAAGTCAAAGAAAAATAACGATTCATTTTAATAAACTGATAAACTAGTTGATCATATCCGATGAATTCATTCAATCAAAATAATTAATTTTATCTATTTGGTTTATTTAATCGAATTAATCTATTTAACGTAATTGATTTATTTAATCTGAGTAATTCATGTATTTAATTTGATTAATTATGTATTTAATCTGATTAATTTTGTATTTAATCTGATTAATCATGTATTAATCTAATTAATTTATTTAATCTAATTAATCCAATTTTAAGTTTGTGTTCTTTGGGCATTATTGCTCTGTGGGAAGAATTGATGTTTAAATCAAAGAAGAGGTTTCAGGGAAGCAAAACCAGGTCTGCGGTGTTGCTCTGCCGGAGGGTCGGTTTTCTCCTCCCTCTTTCTGTGATCATGATTTTATACGGATGTGTGACAATATAAATAAATAAGCCGCTATTATATAACGGCATCGCCCAGGGCTTCAATTCCCGTGTAATAAAAGTTTTATGCGTTGGGAGACAAGAATATTGTGTCAAAAAATAAAAGAAGAGACATGTTACATCTGGGACTGGAAGGGAGAAAGTGCTCTGGATGAACCTGTTTCTCACTTCCTGTCACTCCCACATTGTTATTGTTTAAATCCCCTTCCACACCTCTGGTCACGGCGGTGTGTGTTGCGCTATCGGCCATTCAGGGAAATGAAATAAAACACTACCCCAATTCTGTTCCCAAAAGACACAAAATACCACGAGGAGGATCAAGGACATCAGATAGCAGGACTGTGTTTTTTGCAAGGGAACACGGCCCCATAGACTTCATGCTCTATATTCCACCTTACCATTTATTTTAGGAAGGGTCAAAACTCTTTGTGAAAAGATGCAAATTAAAAGTTGGATAGCAGGGAGTGACAGATTGTGCAACCATTTTAATCAGGAAAAAAAAACCTGCGAGTGTCTGATGCTGTTAAAATAAGTCATTTTGAGCGCTAAACGTGACAAAGCACCTAAAATATCTGTACATGAACCTCAAGGTCATTGAGCAATCATTACCTCTCCATGCAAGAATGCTAAGTGATCCCTGCACTAAATACGCTGGCTTCCTACTGCTGCCAACCGGAACATCTGATATCAAAATGCCCTTCCTGCCTTCGCAGTTATCTCGCGTTTTTTATCTTTGCCCACATTCTGATCCTCAACTCTTTCCTGCGTAGACTCCACTTCTTTATAAACAGCGGACAAACAAATTTCCAGTGCGTGCCTGAGAGCAGCGCTAATCCTACCAGCCTTCTCAGAGTATAAATGTATAACTCTGGGAAAATAACGCATCGGACTTCTTTATCTGCCCTAAAAATGCAGAACGAAAACATTATCGTTGTTGCGAAGATGAAACAATAGAAATAACTTTTTCCATCGCGGCTTGTGATATGCTGAGCCAGACAGATAACCTGAGGGTTTTCACAATATTAAAAAAAAAATCTATAATTAAAAATAATACTACATAATGAAATTCATACATGCATAACTAAAAATAATGTGAAATAATTTGAAATAATGTGAAATTTGATGTGAAATCAAAAATAATGTGAAAAATAATGTGAAATTAATTTATAATGTAAAATAATAAATACAAAAATAAATAGATAATAAATAAATAAATAAATAAATAAATAGATAGATAATAAATAAATAAACAGATAGATAGATAGATAGATAGATAGATGGATAGATGGATAGATAGATAGATAGATAGATAGATAGATAGATAGATAGATAGATAGATAGATAGATAGATAGATAGATAGATAGATAGATAGATAGATAGATAGATAGATAGATAGATAGAAGGATAAAATGATAAAATGATAAAATGATTGGATGCCTGGTTATTAAGGTGGTCACCTGCTGGATCCGAGGTCTAGAAGAGAGTTGGCTTTCGACATGCCGGCGGTCGGAGAAAACGCCATCGGTGAGGAAAAACCAGAGAGTGGCAGCCCTGAAAGAAAAACAAAAGTTAAGGTTATTTAGTTTATACTTAAGTGAAGTTAAGAAAATCAAAGTTATATGAAGTGACTCATGCAAATAACTATAATGTATGCATGTGCTTTCTTTACGCCTTATATATAGAAGACATTAAGGATGCAGTTACCCTTGAGTGTCTTGTACATTGATTCTTAACTGGTATTTTACAGTCACAGCACACAGCGCTTCGGCAGCAAGGTTATTGACATGAAGCTAAAAACATTGTGATTTCAGTTGTTTGCAACCCTTTGCTAAACAGGATTAATCTAAAGAGCCGCTGCACAGATTCATTTCCGCGGGCAGAGACGGAGATCTGGGGGGTTGGGCAAATGGAGAAAGCGCACATTTTGCTCTTTAGATTATATGAGGCATGTGGGAGATGACCAGAGTGAGATTAAAAAACAAAACAGAAAAAAAATATATATATATACGGTGCTGAAATTTACTATGTGTTTGTATGGGGGGGGCGGGGTTACACTTTATACTTATGCTAATGTTAATACTGTAACTGCAGGAAAGCCCAGAGTGAGTCATCTCTTTAGTGATGAAATGCAGCTCCCACAGCATACCTTCAAAACACACACACACACACACACACTGTAAATGACGATACCTGGTGGTTCAGGGCAAGTGTAAATCGAAGATGAATGGGACAGCATGGAGACAACGCAAGACGAATTGGATAAATAAAGTGCTTTCCTGCTACGTGTCAGACACTAAAACGATCAGTCTCATTTACATAGCATCACTAAAACTAGAAATTGCAGCATTTGCTGCAGGGGTGAGCAAACTACGGCCCGCGGGCCACATCCGGCCCGTTGGTCTTTTGAATCCGGCCCGCCAAAGATTGGTAAAGAATTCATACTTGATGTGAATGATTGGATCAATGAATCCGGGAAATATTTCATTTTTGAAGCTACTTGAGAATTTTCCTGAGCAGAACGACACAGATTGGCTTTGTGATTTAGCCTTTACTATGGACATAGTGACACACATGAATGAGCTGGACGTGAAGCTACAAGCGAAAAACCGGTTTGTGCATGAAATGTAAGCAAACGACAGACAATGTTCAGACCAAATGTCAGACGAGTCTAATATGTACTGTTAACAAATGAGTTCTTTTTTTTTTTTTATATTTATCGTATCTTGTGCTGACCTGGCCCGTCTGTCAAATTTTAAAAGTCAATGGGGCCCCTGGGCCAAAATCCCCCCCCCCCCAATTTGCTGGATTATAATTGAAAATAAGCAATGTGGGTGACGATCCATTAAAATTCTGCGGGTTACTTTCGTTTTATTTGTGAAGTACACACTGTTTGAAGGAACCATCTGCAGCTCCTCCATTTCAAAAGCAAATGTTTAAGACAAATAAAATATTGACTTCCCTAAATCACTTAAAACCTTTATTTGGGAGCACCAACTACACTGAAAAATAAATTAAATAAAACAAGATCTGCATTGTTCTATTTAAATGAGCCTGAGAAATTGAGATTGCATTTCAGCGTTTTGGGAATTTGTACAAGTCATTAATTCATGGGGAAAAAAAAACTCCAATGAATTTTAAACTATTAGTGCAGAGCTTTGATTGTGAGGGTGAATGCATAAGCATGGCGTGTTCAAGTATCTTTAGTTTAAAAACAATAAATAAATCAATGGCTTCTTGGACAGTTGTGACATCGACATCATACTGGAGTAACTAAGTGACGCACGTTTCATCTCACCGCCAGTTCACCCGCCTTCAAATCCAGTTCATCGTACTTGGCGGCGGACGTGTTAGCGAGCGGGCTAAAACCCAACGGGAGCCCAACATCTGTCACCGGCATGTCGGGTTTATTCCCTGCAAAGGATCGCACCAGCTGGCCTCTGCGACAGAAGCTCGATATTTTTGAAATCCTGCTTCATCTGGGTATAAAACCGAGCGGGGTCTGAAGTGGACTGATCTCCGTTTCTAAAATTATAAACTGTCTATGATAAAGGCCGTGAGGCAGAACGGTTCATTTGCTTGGTCGACGTGGCCCATATACTACGGTTAAATTAAAATAATTTCACCACGACCTGCATGTCCTGTCCTTCTTACCCTTGGAATTGTACACCGCAATTTGCACGGTTCATTTAGTAGCGCCGACAAACAGCGGGAAACCGCCTCTGCTTTGCGCCGCGCCAGGTAGACGTGCATATTAACATCTAATTATCTTAATTCAGAATACACGTTTATATTAAAATCCAGGACAGTGTTCACCCAATAAAGAATTAAATGAATTGAATGGCTTGGGAAAAAAAAAAAAAAAAATCAAAAGCGTCACGATGATAAATTAACAATTAATATTTCATTATCTTGATACAAAATAATTAGATGGGTATCTCCGAATTTGTTCCACTCGGTGAAAAATCACATGAAATGAAAATGAATGTAATCGAACGTCCCGGGCATTTAGGAGTTCAAGAATCTACGTTGATCTTCTCCAGGGTCATGTCGGGATGATCCAAGTAGCAGATCTCCGCAGTCCCTCTGCAGAACTAACCTGCAACATTAGGAACGAGAGTTGGGGTGAGGAGGCCGACACCGCCGTTGGGGAGTCCGGGGTTTCCGAAAGGGCCGACGAGCGGCAGTGTCATTGGTGTCGGCACCAGAGGTAGCATGTGGGAGTTAGCCGGGATGGGTGTTAGGATGGGCATGGCTGACACAGTTGACATGGATGATAAACCAACTGACAGGTTCGGCATGGAACCCATTCCTATAAAGGAAGAAACAGATTCTAAAATGAAACGCTGAATTTAAATTGATGAAACAGCAAAACTGCACGTCCCGTAAGGAAATCCGCTGCGCTATCGGAGTCTTTTGGAAGAACTCGTGATTTCACAGTCGATGACGGTTAATCGCTAAAATGAAAAAAAAAAAAAAAAAAAAAAAAAAGGTTGCGCGGTAGAGAAATAAGCGTTCTGATTGTGATAAATGATGGCCGTCCCGCCGGCGATCGATTTACCGAAACGTGCTGACGAAGGAATGCTTGTAACGGAGCTGCAGACCGGTGATTGCTTCATGACGACGGGAAGGGAGGACGGCAGATTCCGCCCCTGAAGTTTGAGTTTTATGAGCTTCATAGCGATGGAGAACTCCAGCCTATCCATCTTTCCATCGCTGTCCATATCGGCCAGATTCCTGCAGCAGGAAGGAGACCGAAGAATAACATTTATTTTTTTCTTTTGCTTGTTTTTGCAAAATTTTTTTTTTTTTTTTTTTACAATACAGTGAGACAAAAGAAGATGGTTGTATATGACTGAATTAGTTACTTGTACAAACAAACGCACATCAACTGTTCTGATAACAATGCACAAAATTAGCGAGCGGGCAGCGAGGGAAGTAAGGCATCAACAGGAAGTTGGAAGCGGGACCAAACTAACCCGGACAAAACATAACAAAAGCTGGACCCGCAGACCTCCCCTCTCCATATTTGGGCGATAATTCAGACGTCCGACTCAAATTGATTCGTTTCTACATACCAGATCTCAGCCAGGACAGGAGGCGGCAGGCCAGACTGGAGGAAGAACTTCCTGGCTTGTTCTCCTGCAGAACAGAAACGACTGGATTTCAGAGGATAAAAAAAACAAACCTGCGTTCGAGTACAGTCCACTCTGTTGCCATGACAGCCTACCCGACACGTAGCCAAGGACGGGGGCAAGGGTGTCAAACTGCTTGTCATGTTTCCCCCTCTCCTCTGGAGTGATGGTCCACATGCTGACTCCACCTGCAGAAAGCCCAGTCCAACAGAATTTCAAGACCGTTGAGACAAAATATTTGAAATTGCAAACAAATGTTCTTAAAAAAGGGGGGCGATCACATCCAGACACGCATTGAAGAATAAAAGAGACCTAACAACGTCCTGATACCGGGACGACATCTCAGCTCCAAAGTACAGATTGATTTTATCTGCAATGATTGATGATCCTCTTCAGCGATTGTTTGACGAAAGTTGTTTCGGGAGATTGTTTTAAATTTGTGCGAAATGGCACTTTTTAAGTTGTTTTTACGCCGAGGGTTTCTTTATTTTTCAGCAAAGCGAGAAGAAACAACACGAAAAACAAAAAAACGTGGTGAGCTGTTATTTATGCCCATATTTATTTATCACATTTTGCAAATGATGGAATCCCAAATTCAACAACACAAATGGAAAGGGTTGTAACAGAAAGCCAACCTTAAAAATGAATCTATTATAACATCGGGATAAACTGGGATAACACATATTCTTAGGAATGATTGAAAATGCCATGAATACTTACTTTTTTTGTTTGGTAAAACAAACTGTACTCTGCATTCCCAGAAATAATTTGCAAATAATTGCTGCAAATTGAATACTTTTACCGCATTCAATGTGCCTTAATCAACGAGATGTGCTAATGTTAAATTCAGTTCCTGACATACAATAAAAAAAAAAAAAAAAGTCAAATTCCATCGTAAATGAGATTCTCCTTCAGATGAAAACTCCTCAACCAACTCTCAGCAATGATTAATGTATAAAATGCCCCGTCAGCTTCTTTCCCCGAGTTCCCCCTCTGCATATCTCAAAGTAAGTTGGTGGCAACCCATGAATTAAACATGAAATTCAAATACCCTGCAAAAGAGCCGTGAAACTCTATCTGTGCTCGCTTTCAATTTTGCGCATTTAAATCAAGGGGTTGGGAAAAAATATACAAACGGAGCTAATAAATCAGAATTCTCAAAATAATTCAGACTTAATTGCTTTCAACTGTTTTTTTTTTTTTCCAGAGGAAGGGGAGCAAATGACTTAGACACACAGCTGGATTTTCCCACATCCAAATGGTATATAGAACGACGATTATAGAATATAATAGAAAATAATGAGTGTGCTGTGTGACGCACATTCAGCTTTGCCCCTCACAGGATGTTTTAATACAGACCACATCACATGAAAAATAGTTAAAAATCCGAGGCGTATCGGTTTATTATTCAAATGTAGAAAAACGAATAAATAAAAAGCATATTTATGTCGGGCAGTGTAATCTGACCGGTAGCTTTGTTATTTATTTTGATACACGTTTCAGCTGTCCTTTGTATCTGCTCATTTATAAAAGCTCTCATCGAAGAACATCCGTCTTCCCGCTCTCGCCAAACCGGCTCATCTACCTCTGTTTGTAATAGACAGACGGCCCTCCCCAATGCCACTGATGGTTACCGTAGCGATCACTCTGTGTTTGTTCAGATTTTCTCGAGATGGATCTCAGAAAAGCTAGGAGACAACATAGAGTTTGTTCAGAGCATTCTGTTTGCCCAGTATTCTTCTCTAAGATCACTGAATTAATCTTGTGCCAATCACTGACTTGCATTCAGCTAAATACATCACAATAAAAATTGATTTAACATTCAAGATTTTTATTGTTATGTACGTCGTAAGAATATGCTGATTCAGACAATGCAATGAAATGCACATAAGCGATAGAGATAATAACTGATAATAATAATAGACAATACGACAACACACAACAGTATGGGAGACAGCTTATGGAGACGTGCTAAAAAATAAAATTAATTAAACTTAATATGTTAAAAAAAGGGCTTAGGCCTTTTTTTTTCTCACAATAAGATGAGGAAACTGAGAAATTATAGTGCACATTTGGTAACAAACCTGATGTTAGTACAAATACGGTAAAAGGACCGACAAATTGGAAAGCTATATTGGTTTATTTTATTTTTTTATATGAGCCCTCCATAAAATGAGCACAAATTGCTTCCTTCTGACGATTCAGTCAGAATTCAGTAGCTTTTCCCCGAATGTGACTTTGCATATAAAGGATTTACAGAGTTGGAATTAAGTCACATTGCACGAGACAAAAGCTACGATTGCAATATTTTCATTGGGCCGAATATCGCTTTGGCCTATTTCGGGTGCGCATCTTGATGGATTTGGCATCTAGGCAGTAATTAATCTACTTGCTCCAGGAAATACCATCCTGCCCTGATGTAACTTCCTCCCGAGCAGTAACCAAAACACAGGGTTTTTTTTGTTTTTGTACGACTGCACAGCGAGCACATGCATACACAACTACATGAAACAAAGATCAGCTGCAGAGCTTCTATTACAGCGCAATGTTCCATTGCGTGGCGTATTAAAAAGTAGGAATTAAAGAAATAATAGAATTTATGTAGCGAGTGTGTCGGCGCAAAATATAAATGAGAGGAAACCACTGCTAAACTTAGCAAGCAGTTGGGCCACTAAACTTGAGCTGCTATCAATATCTAAACAAACTTTGCTCTCAGTCACCATGGTAACACCTGTGTAGATACATGATGTTTCCCAGACGAAGGGGCAAGTTCGCAGCTGGCATTCCCCGACCTACTTTGTCGGCAAAATGTAATCACTTTTTTTTTTCTTTTTAAAAGGAGATGGTAATTAATCTTGTACCGGAACGCGACTTTTTTTTCTTCGACGTCGTCTCGTCGGCCGTGATAGACCTCATTTGGAAGCGACTGTAAATGACAAAGGGAAGGAGATATTCAGCACAGCGCCACAGGGACGCGCAGCTTGCATGGCCACATGCACGGGCCTGTCAGCTGATCCGTTGGGCCCGAGAGCACCGCGAGGAAGTGGGCCACTGCAAAAGCCTCTTACGCAGAGATGCTACAATCCAAAGGGGTCTGATGCCGACTGACATTTGAGTCGGATGCGTACTGCCTTTGAAACTGAGACCAGATAAGGAGGTGGCAAATGTCAGGAGCGACAACACAACATTCGAGCCTCGACTCCACGGCGCTATTTGAAGGATTCCAAAGTGGGCGGGGGACTGACAGGGGCAGGAGCTGCTTAGTGACTTTATCTGCCCAGAGCAATACTTTTAGGTGGAGTCCGTCCAGAATCCCATGAAGCGGACATTTGCGCGCTGGAATTATGTCAGCGGTTCTAGCCACAGGAATGTCCTAATCCCGCTCGCTGCACGACCTATTCCTTCAGCGCTGGTGCAGGAAATCTGTTGGACAACAGAAGCAGGACACTCGCCGCTCTGATGCCTGAAGTTGGAGCTCGTCTGAAAAGCTATCAAGCTTACGGTGGTTGCAGTCTCGGGCGAAAGATATTCCAAGCTGGAAGACAAACTGTCAACTAGGGGACGGGACGATATGTCACATTAGATGTTGAAATAAATGCTCTCGTTATCTAAAACTCTATCAACCGATTAGCCGCAAATAGAAATAATCTTCAATCTTGCTATAAATAAAGTCTATTTATCACCTCGACGGTGACGGAAAGATGAAATGAAGGCTGTTGGAAATCAGATTGTGTGCGAGAGTCAGTGACCTTTCACAGACCCCTCATTGGACGGAGATTACCCGAAGAGCAAATACGAGTGCGTTAACATAGCGGACTGCGGTCTGTAGAGCGGGAGGCTTCGTTTCGATAAAGGTTGACCGTCCATGCAACTTGCCTTTACTGCCCCTCCTGGCTCTATTGGTCCATTGGGAAATGTAACTGCTAAAAGTGATTGGTTTTGCCTAGAAGAGAGAAGTAATGCCAACCATCCATCCATTCTCTAATCCATGGGTGCCAAACTCTGGCCCGCGGGCCAAATTTGGCCCGCACTGTAATTATACTTGGCCCGCAAAGCCATATCAAATGACTATTAGAGCTGGCCTGCTGATAGTCTACAGTGCATGTACCGCTAATTCTACAAATCCCAGAATTTTCTGCTGGTGTTTTGGCACAAGAATCACAACAGGACCCATAAACGCCCTCTCCTCTGTTGACAGTAGTCATAGCGACCTTATGCTAATACTGGCATCCTGATACTTAGGCAGAAAACAGGATTTTGCATGTGTGTAATATTAAGTTATTGAGTTAGCAGCATGATGGCGCAGCGGTTAGTGCTTGTGCTTCACGGCTAGAAGGTGCCGGGTTTGATTCCCGGGCCTGACGGGGCCTTTCTGTTTCGGGTTTACATGTTCTTGATGAATGAGAGTGTGTTTGTGAGCGCAACTGTGGGACAACGGAAACAAATTAGCCCATGGATACAATCCGGAGTGGTGTATTTACATGCATGTCTCATGTGTGTTCATCAACATGCACTGTCCCAATCAAATAAATATATTGTATAGTATTAAGCTATGCTTGTTCCATTTTTTTTTTTTTAAGCAAAACTTGTTTGTGTTCATTGTTATATCTGGAGGAAGATTTTTTTTCAATAAATATAAATGTTGGCCCGTGACTTTGTCCCAGTTTTGTATTTTGGCCCACTATGTATTTGAGTTTGACACCCCTGATCTAATACTTGTCCTGCACAAAGGGTTGCGGGGACGCTGAGGCCTATCCCAGCTGTCTGGGGGACAAGAGGGAAAGTACACCTTGGACCGGTTGCCAGTCAATCACAGGGCCACATATAGAGACAATAACTCTCTCATTTAAACATCTGGGAATTTTTCCAATTTTTCCAATTAACCTCCTGCGTGCTTTTGGACTGTGCGAGGAAACTAGGGAACCCAGAGGAAACCCATGCAGACACACAGGAGAAGGTGCAAACTCTGCACAGAAACCCCCACCCCCTCTCTCCACCAGGGACCGAGGTAGGAAACGAAATACTGATAATGTATTAACAGATCATTTACATACCAAACAATGCAGAAATGCGATTTAGGCATGAATCAACTCATCGATTGATTCAAGTTGATTTATCAAAAATAATCAGAAAAGCCACTTCTTTACACGTACCATGTTTGATCGCTTTCCAAACTTTGTAAATAGGGTTCGGCCGATGTGTATCATAATGACAAAATTTCAGCCGTACTTAGGGTTGGCGGGATTAGAGAGGTGGGGTCCGGATGGTGGCGATGACTCAACTGAGATAATACCTGGGGCCTTTGCACGTGTCTGACTGCAGGCACGGATGGCTCGGCTGTGGAGAGGGTAAGCTCCCAAAAAGAGCCTTCGAAGCAAATCGCTGAAAGACTGCAAAGAAAGGTAGTTGCGCTCGACCGAGGGATGAAAAACACTCAAGAATTATCAAGAGGGCTCCTATGGAGTGAGGGCTGGTTCTGCTGAGTGTGGGCGACGACCTGGCAGTGAGTTTACCTCACACTTGGATAGGCACGGCTGTTTTTCATTAATTTTAGAACTTAGAACTATTTCTTATACATTTGGGGTAGTTTCGAAGTTATTAAAAACATTATGTCCCTGGTTCGGCTTAGCTTCATATAAAGTGATGTCCATAAGTGTTTTTCCATCGTCATGTATGTCGATTGGCGGTTTGCAGAGCTTAACCAACCATTGTTACAAGCTATTCGGCCAATTAATCATTTATGCGGAATTTCCCAAATAACAGTCATGAAAACCAGTCTGTGCCTGCTTGGCAGAGCCAACGTTTTGGTTTGTTGACTATTGATACTTCAATGTCTATTCCAAGGGTGGTTTATTTACGAAGGTGATCTGGGTGACCAAACAACCGAAGTGCAGCAAAGGAGGGAATTTTATAATCACATTCTTCCACTGTTATAGCAGTGCTGACCATTGTAGGTGCCTCTGAATGTAACATCCAATCAGCATTCAGTGCCGCTCCTTTGGAACCGCCCCTTTTTGGGGGCATTTTCAGGTAGGCTGAAATCGCCCTGAGTTCTCTCATAGACTCTCATGCGAAATCTGTTTATTTTTCAATAAACAGGCACCACAATGCATTCCCTGGGGGTTCTGGGAGGGTTTGCACATATGTGCTTTTGTCATTACGTAACCTGCTCAGGCTTTTGCAAACCAGTTTCGTCATACGGGCAATAGTCAAACAGGCTTCTCTTTTCAGATTCAGAGATATCTGAAGGTAAGTAAACTGACAATTCCTCTATGGTCAATGTCGATAGCTTCACTCCTCAATAATCTTAGATGTACCTTCTTGGTAGCTTATATAGCTACAGGGGACATCTTTACATTTATCCCTCCACCCATCTATTTCAAGTTGTATTATAATGTAATTTTGACAAGACAAGTCACCTGGTTATTTACCTGTTCAATGTGTCACTTTAGTCATTATCGCAACAGTTGCTCCCCCTAATAATTTTGTCTAATCTAGCTGCTTTGGTATAAACTTGCCTCACAAGTAAGTCTCAAGTTCAGTGATGATGATTATTCGGTCTTACCTGCCGTCAATACGATTCTTGATTAGATGATATATGACAAACATGGTATAAATATATATTTCAATTTTGAATATTTGCATTATCTGGGAGTGCTGAATAATCTAGCCAATGTAAACAGAGGTACCAATGGGATTATCAAACCATTGATGGCCAAACAAAATGCTTTGCTGGGATTTTTTGTCTAAATATTCTTGTCGTGGCAACCAGACTTGAAATTTTTCACTTGACGAGGTTTCACCCGTCATCCGAGAGGATTCTTCAGTTCTAATGACCTGTGGGGAGTTTCTGAACATAACTGCCAGGGTTTTGGGAATATAACTGCTGGGATCTAAACCAAACATTAATCTAGAAAAATATGATATAAACAGTTTTGCCACTCCCGTTGGTCCCTGTCTTTATGTTGACTTGCAGTAGCATAATGTTAAGTGATGCAAAGTGGAGAAATTTCAGTCCATTCTACCAGAAGGCAAGATGTCTACAAGCCGTAATATAAATACAGACTTTTTACCTGTCTCACAGTTATGTCTTGTCTTACTTGTGATAATAAACAGAAATATCCCTGAAACCCTCAAGTGTCTGTCTTATCTATGCTTGCACACGGTGTTATGGCAACAACCTGGCTGTAAATACAGGGAGTAGAATATAAAGCAGGTCTCCGGCCATCAACCTTGAATATAAACCACAAGGGTCATTTATTTATTAATCAGACGGTGTAACGTTCCCCCGAGAGGAGGATGCAGTTATTACGATGAAAATGCATCTCCTGCTTGGATCCAAGGATGCTATGAACTTAGCAGCTGTGACACAAAATGACCCCTGTGTTTTTTTTTGGTTTTTTTTGCTTGTTAGCCGGTGCAGCGTCGTCTAGGTGCCGCATAGATTCATAGGAGACCGACCTCCGGATGCACGTCAGGCCGTCCCCAGAGAGGAGCCGTGTCACTGCTTCCATTACAATTTATATATAGAATGCTTCACCTGGGGAAGAAGAGTGGATGATAGCGACAGTAGAGCTACAGCTACATGTAGTGGCAGCTCTTCGATGTGTTCGCGTGCACGTGGTCATTGATTTTTTTATAGTTATTATTATTTTTTTGTTGTTATGTACACCGCACTACACTAACAGTTCGTGGATTGCTCTCTCCGTGTGTGTGTTCCCACTGGGTGCTAAGCAGACAATGTAGTTGTTTGAACTTTGTCAAACTGACAAATCAATGTGGGCATGCTATATCTGAGACGGACAGACACACACACACACACACACACAAGCACACACTACTTCGAAAGAACTGCACAGCGGCAGCAAGTGAGGAGTGTTGACTCCTCTGTAGTCAAAGACAAGAGACAAGGGGAATAATACACCCACTACTTACACACACATACACAAACACACACACACACATACACACACACACACACACACACACACATAAGTATTAGTGAGTAATTCTGTCCACACCAAGGACAAAAGAGATGCATTGCCTTCAGAACTGGAGAGCAGAAACACAGAGTTGCAAATACAGACACGCAAGTCACTAAAACAGCACAGGCTTTGCAGAAACATGATTAAAGCTGATTGGATAATATGTCCTCGAGCCCTCCTTGTTGATTTATAGGTATTTATCCGCAATGGTCTTTGAAAATACACACTCTAGCATTCAGACGCTGCAGGAGGGGGGACCAGAGAGGGAGAAGAGGAAGCCGAGTTCAAAGAACGACACATCAGCTGGGTGATGCTCCCTCTCCTTTAAATGCATAAGCCTCCTGCAACTTAAATTTCAGCCATGAATCAACGGATGATGAAGATCGCGAGCGCGCCCACACACACACACACACACACACACACACACACACACATGCACACAGAGTAAGGAGACAAAGTGCTCCTACCATTCATGGCTGCAGGTGGAGAGCACAGGCAAAGAGGGGAGTCCTCCGCTCAGCTGGCAAGCCCTCAGACATCTGCAGAGAGTGGGAAAGATGCAAGTGTGATTGTGTGCGTTTGTGCGCTCCCATGTGTGTGCACTAGGGACGCGAGAGTACGCGCTTGAATGGGGGGGGGGAGAGCAATATACAAATGCATTAAAGAGCAGAGGACAATGTCACTGTTATCGCTGCGAGGACGAGCGGAGAGGGAATAAAGAGAGGGAAAGGGAGAAGAGAGAAGGGTGCAGACAATGCCGGAGGGGAGGAAAGAGAAGGGACGGTTAAGAGGGTGCAGCAGACAGAAAAATGACGGTGGTCGGGCGAAAGAGTGGCGTTTGTGGTTGTCTGTGCTCGCATCATAGATGGCGGGCAGCGGTGTGGTCATTTCCCTTCCAACTAGTTGTAAAAAAAAAATGAATATAAAACAGAAAAATACACAAACAGATGAAAACTACATATAGCAATCAACAGAAAGTTGCAAGATCTCTTCTTAGTGAATCCATGATTAGAAATATAATATGCAAAGTTAACTTTGCTTTTAATCATATGCACTCTACAGTCTGGCAGTAGCAGATTTTTTGGGGTGGGGGTGGGGGGGGTGGGGGTCTTGAATATGCAAGAAACTGAGATTTAGATAAATTGTGATTAATATTGCATCCAAGTGCTAGTTTAATGCCAGGCTCTTATTAACATGCCATTTATTTGTACAAGTGTTTACATTTTTCACTTCTTTCACATTTTCTATATTTTCCGATTCTTTGTATGCTATTGGTTATTGTAACTTATGATATTTATAATTTAACTTCCGCTACTCAACTGTCCACTTTCTGCTGTGCGAATTGAAATTTTCCCATTGTTGGCCGATTTAAGATGTATTCTATTCTATTCTACTGGGAGGCCCTTAACAGGCTATAAATAATTTCAAAGAGGGATTGATTTTTATTCTTATTTTCTATTTTTCTTTATTTTATTGTTTTTTTTTTTTTGAAAAAGTTGAAGTAATATGAAGTGGTTATATTTACCAATGCACTGCTTGTATCAGTTCTTATTTCACTTAAAACAAGGTTTTTTAAGGTGGGATAGATAAAAATGATAATAGAAAAAAATGCAAAAAAAAAAAAAGTTAAGGAGAAACAAGATTGCGTTTCCTAAAGGACATTTTTTTCCTAAATTTCCATTTAATTTGATGCTTTCCTCAAATTTTCACAACTTCCCTTTCCATCCATCTCTTTGGGATACGTCAACCCGATGGTGTTCGCATGATTTTGTAGTTCAGGATCAACAGGCTAAAAGCTGAAACAGCTGGGCACTGATCATAAGCGGATGATGTAGGTAGAAGAGAGAGAGGGGAAAAAAAAGAAAAAAACAAATAATAAAAGGAACTCAATGTTTGATTCTCCTTTGTGCTACCTGTTACCTGGAGCCTGCATGAGAGCGACAGCAGGTGCCGCTTCAAAGAAATGAAAAATCAACAATAGGGGAAAAAAAGAAAATCCTAGTGTGGAATAACTGAATGTGCAGGAAACCCTGTGAAAAAAAACAAAAAAACAAAACAAAAAACAATTGTTTCCTTGAGAGTTTGTGAGATCATTGAAATATGTCACGGGTACATTTGTGATGTAGTGACTGATCATCTGCACTGCACGGACTGCTTGAAGGACGAACCCAGGCCGACCCCACCACCCCCATGACATAATAAAACAGACCCTTATGTAAGAACAGCTTATCTCTGACAGAATCTGCCTCTCGGCCAATCACAGCAGGGATAGGTTCCCGACCCCCCCGCGACCCTGCCTGCAAGATAAGCGTATAGATAATGAATGAACGGATGACACATCCATTTACCTGCTCATGAAATCACAAATGACTTAAGTCTCGACTTACCCGTTCCGAGTAATATTTTTTTCAGACAAGGCTGGAGAAACTCAACAAGTACGTTACATTGAAAAAATTTTTTACATCACAGGGCATGTCTTGTCAAGAAGATCCACATTTGTCTTGTTCTAAACATAAATATCCATTTTATTAAGAGCGTTGTCTTTTTATTTTGGAATAGAAATATACATATACATGTAAATTATATTCTATGCATATATATATACATAATATACACACACACACACAAATGTATATGCTGCTGCAAAGTATTAGCTATACTTTGTATATACTATATACTATACTATACAGCAGCAATCCCCAATTTTTTTGCACCAGGAACCAGTTTTATGCATTATAATGTTTCCTTAGACTGGTTAGAGGCGCGGGGGTTCACATAAACATTTTGTCAGTTCACAGTATTTAATCTGAATGCAAAGATTACATTAAATTGGACAATTACAATAAGGCGGAGGCGGAGGTGAAGGCGGAAACAGTGTTTACTTTTTAAATAAGATCCTGATGGTCCAATGAAAAAACTATCATTTGTAACGGGAAAGAATTTCTTTGGGACCGGCACCAAACGATCCACGGACAGTATACATATAGATGTTTATATGTATACTGTATAGAACCCTGATTTACTTTATGCTGAGTTGCTAATATTCAAGCACCACTGTTTAAGCTTCATCATCATCATAATAATCATCCCCCACCCCACCCCTTTTTTATTTGCTGACACAATTTCATCAATAATGCATTGATGCAGAGTATTTCACACTCAGTTCAATCGTGTTACACAAAACATGTTTGGATGTTTGGGATGTTTGCAGGCTGCATTCACAGGGAAACAACTGGCCTGGTTGGATGGATGAGCCGTTGAGGGACAATATTCCCCCCCTGGAAGTAACCATAATTTCTTATTTTTCAGCTTATTTTCACAATTTACCTTTTTTTCTGCTTAATCCCCTCAATGACAATATGCCATTTCATAATTGACGTGTTTCATAATTGACTTCACGTTCCCATCCATTATAAGCAAATGTAGCCTTTCATGAATAAATCAGTATTTTAAATGTGAAACATACAATCATTAATGGAAATATAAAATTTCTTTAAATTTTATTTGTTGTTTCACAGGAAAACCCTGTCCAACCAACACAAGAACATTTACATTCAATTGATTTATTTCAGATATTTCTAAAAAAAAAACCAACAAAAAAACATGCACCTCATTGTTGCTAGTCCCTATTATCATTTTTGTGCTATTTACCGTGGTATTTTGGTATTTAAATAATCAAATATCATCCAATTTATTCAAATCTCGAGTTCTTCAGGCACCGATTTAGGTCCTAAAAGCCCTGGAGCTGGTCACGCTCTGCACGCTTCCCATTTACAGTCTTCCGATTGAGTTAGGCTCTCCAACCGGGTCTTTTATTTTGAGCTTGTTTCATCAGTCTGTAGTGTCTCCTCGCCCACAGTTAACAAGCAGACCTTCTCTCTCAGCTGAGATTCCCGAGCAATCGCTTCTCCGCTTTTACCAAAATTGTCCTCTCGCACACTCCTGGTTTTCTACACTTCCTCTCACCGCTGTCTTTTCAATTCCACTTCCCCGCGTTCTCATTCATGCCTCATCCGAACGCACATCTTCTCTCATTCGACGCGCATCTAATTCCTTCTTTTTTTCCGCTGTCAGTGATCGGAGCCGCTGTTTCTGTGTAAATTCCTGGGGGTTGAGGGTGGGTGGGGTTTGAACGCGTGGAGGGTGTTTGTAGTATAAATCATTCCTTGCACAGACCGACAATGCCAATTACTTAAGAGCAATGAACCGGGCACTGTGGAAAATGCTGCTCACACACGTGCACTGGAGTGCACGTGTGTGAGCCACCATGTACCGGCTACAACCTAACACTCAGGACATTAAACCATTTTAAAAACCAACTCATGGATAAAACGGATCTCTTTCAAAAAACCAAGGGGGGAGAAAAAAAAAAAACATAGCGCTTTCACATGAATCTCAACTTTGAGAAACCTCATGAAATTCCTAAATAAATAAAAGATTGGAAAATAAAATAATAAATAATAATAAAATCATAAACAGATAAATCAAGATATGTCTAAATAAAATTGGATAGAAAAGTCTTAAAACACGTGATGAATAACATAAAAATATTTGAATATTATGGTCTGAAAACCAGCAAAATTACTCAAAAAAATCGAGCAATAGACTGCTTAAAATAAGCAAGAATTCAATGGAGATTTCTGCACTTTCATAGCAAAGTAACTATTTGTGTTTCTATTCTCTTTTATGTAAATAGGACAGTGTTTACCCTGCTCCCATCCACCTGCATATACAAACACAACTCTACCCTCAGGTGTGCGTTGACTCAAATGCAACATTAATATCGTCCTTTTGTTGTTTTTTAAAGAGACTCCTCCCCAACAAAGGACACATCCTGGATTGGAACGACACCGAACCAACAGAAGAACCTCCATGGGAGGGGATGAAATTATATCAGAAATTAAATGATAATCAACAAAAATCGATCTGAAAATCGTCAAGAAATCATCAACAATAATCAAAATCCTGACCCTCAGCAATCATTTGTAGCTTTTTAAAGGAGTTCCTGCAGCGTTTAGGGGAGATTTCTCCATCTTTCAATTCAACTAATTCACAATTTATTTATTTTTTACCAATATTCTAAAAGAGAATTCTCTGAAAACGGGGAAATATAATCTAATTCAAGTGTACTAACATGTTAGGATGATCAAAAAATGAAACCCAACACTACTACCAGAGGGTGAATCGCATTTAATTCTAACTTTAGGTAATTCATTGCTGATCATTTAGTCAATTATCAGGCTGATAATGAATGTAATTATTTAGTAATGCTGTTTTCTTTTTTTTTTTTTTAAATCAAACATTTACCAATTTCTCATCACTTATGCTGTTGTTAACACAAACCCATCACCGCTGACGCCTAAAAAAAAAAAAAAAAAAAACTTTCATCCACCACTTTCAAAGTTTCTAGATCTAGAATAGAGAAGTAACTTGCTTCACGGACCGGCGGTTTGTTGATCCAAACGCACCGAGGGAGTGGAAAAAAAAAAAGAATCAAAGAACCTTTGACTTTTCCGGCATGCTGATTGACACCTGCGTGCACGGCGTCCGACCGGTCGGATGTGCATATCAATGCGTCAGCCTGAGTGCACGACTGTGTCCAACACACAGCCCCTCATACAGAGAGAGACCCTGTTCCTGCAAACACAACACAGGAAGCTTTGCTGAGCCATAGGAAGAAAGGGGCCAGTGTGTGTGTGTGTGTGTGTGTGTGTGTGTGTGTGTGTACACGCGTGCGTGTGTTTTCTCCCTATTCACATGGAAACACACGGATACAATGGCACACCCACCTTCTTGCTTATTGCAAAAGAGCGACCATATCCTTATCCTTTTAAAACATTGGCAGGTCATCACATGCAATAATTCACATATTTTATTTCATTTTTCCCCACACAGAGCAGTAAAACACACACACACACACACACACACGCGCGTGCACACACACACTCAGCGCACCCAACAACCTCAACCTCATACTTTTGGCACACGAGATGTCATTTCCAACTCTGAGAAAGTAACTGTGAGTGCATTTAAAATAGTATCATCTTCTTCGAGATGTAACAGGAAAATGGACTCGTGCACGTCCATCGCTTTCATGTCATACTGTATGGTCATACGATGAAGCGTGCACATGTGTGTGCATGCATGTGTGTGTTATGCAAAGGTTTGTTTTTTGGCAGGTGCAAACCGGGACAGGCTCTGATGTAAGAAACAGCAGCTTCGAGATGGACTTTGCAACTTCAGCAGATGCGGCCTCCCGTGTCTGTTTTCAAAGAACCGCAGAACGAGCACGGGCACGTGCACGCACACACACGCACACATCGCAATCTCTATAATTAGTGCATACTGCAGTGAATGAAGACAAACATGCTTCAACTGCTAATGTCATCGCACCACACAGGGCAGGTGTAATGTGCTGGGGTTTATCTCTGCAGATAAGGTGGGTAACACATTTAAACAAAGGCTGTTTTAACACATCATTCCAGTCACCTTTAAAAAAAAAAAAAAACATATTTGTGTTGAGATAATATAAACATGTGTGTTGAGTGTCAATAAAGACAGTAAGGAGCCCAACATGGACTTCCAGAAATGCATATATTTATATATACACAAGTTAACCTGACGTATTGCAGTGAGATCTACATGTTGCAATGCAGTGAATGCAAGTGTTGAATTTTTTTTTTTTGTTGTGAATTAAAGTGAATAATTCACTAATACTTGTGACCGCCCCCCCTTGCCCTGTCACTGTTCCCCTGCATGCAGCTGACCGGACTGTCGTTGAATGACAGCGTTCAGGTAAAAATCCCAAGTGTTGGGATACAGGAGACAAAGGCTCGCAGAAAAGGGGGCTGGAGGGGGTGGTGAGGTGGGGGATCAGAGAATCAGACAAGCTTTAGGATTCATTCGTGGTGCACCGACTTTAAATTGAAAACCGAATCCCATGTTCGTTCGTGCAGTCAAAATCTCCACCAAACACATTATTAGTACGCCTCATTGACACACCGGTTTTTATTTAAAATCTAACCTTCAGACCTCACGTTAAATACAAGAGGAACAAAAGCCAATTTTTTTTTTTGTTTTTCTTCCCCCTAACTGTTTTTTTTTTTTTCGTCATTTGAAGTGATTTCGGGATATTTACCTGTTGCGGGGAAATAGCGGCAGCGGTGCTCCGACATCCAGGATGGCAATTGGGCTTGTGGGCAGGGAGGAGCCGATCGGGGAGATAGGGCGTCTCCGGCATCAAGCTACATTTGAAATATACGTACCGTACTTCCGGTTAGACTTTTCAGAATAAATCTCTCAAGATTTTTATATATATATATATATATATATATGTATATATAAAAATCTATATTATTAAATCAATATATATGTATGTATATATATATATATATATATATACACACACATACACACACATATACATATATATATATATTTACATTTTTTTTTTTGATAAAGAAAATACAAAAAACTACCTAAATGTAAGGTTGGTGGTTCACTTCCCTGCTCCTACCCTTTGCATGCCGTAGTGTTCTTGGGCAAGATGCTGGACCCCCAAAGTGCTCAGGTTGGTGCCTTGCATGGCAAGTGTGCTGACAACGGTGTGTGGGTGTGTGAGTGTGTATCAATGCAATTTTAGTGTCAACCACGAGGCGTGAAACTGTCATCTTAGTGAAGCGCATTTACATCTAATATAATTATACTTTGCAACATGGATTGTCACCTCTTCAGCAGAGAAGAGGCTAGAACAGACCTGGGCATTTTACGGCCTGCACGCTACATTCGTCCCGTTTTGCTTTTTTATCCATCTGCCAAACTATTTTCTTTGAATATTTTTATGAGTATTTTCAATCAATATTGAATTTAGAAGCTACTTATTTTTTTCTTTTGTAGAATTTTGTATGGATGATTACATGGAAAATAATGTGGGTACATTTAGATGGCAATGTATGATTTTAAACTAGAAATAACATGCCAAAAAAATGTAAATATTTAAATTTTCATTTTGTTCAATTACATGATACGTAGTTGGCCCACATGCAAAAATTAGATGAGAAATATGTCCCACCAGTCGAAATAATTGCCCACCCCCTAGGCTAGAATGTGTGTGCACAACATTGGACCACAAACGTTTGTGTCATGAACCACTTTTTTTTTTCTTTAGTGAAAGCAGGTTGAGCAGGTGCAGTCCCAGGATAAACGCCATCATGTTGGGATTTTCCCCACAGGCCAGTTGGTCCCCCCTCCTCCTTCGGATGATGTGCGACTTTGGTAAATATCTATGCTTTGTTTGCATTGTTTATGTGACAAACAGGCTGAAACTTGAGACAGGGTTGAAAGGGAGCAGTAGCCTCCTCCTGGGGTAAACCTGAGCAATGATGCAACATTTCTAAAGCCTTGGTAAGGGAGAGGGTTTGGAGAAGCCCTGCAAAAGGCCCTAAAGTCACTGGAAACTCATCCATTTACAGCTGCAGAGGAGAATCATTTATGTCCTTAGTTGGGGCATTGTGGAGCAGCAGAAAGGACACTTTTGGTGAAATCCTGAACCTGGAATACACGTAAGAGGCAGCGGAGGGAGCTTATTCTGTCATGTCTCGTTTCCTCAAGGACAAGGGTGTCCCCAGTGGATCTTGGACTCCACTGTGGTCGCTTCTCTTATCAACCATTTCTGTTCATAATACAGTAGGGTGACACTATATCCAGGTGTTTTGGTGTAAAGAAGGAGCCGGAACTGAAAAATCTCAATTTACAAGTCTGGGAAAGAATGTCTGTTAAGGGATCAGGTCAGTGATACACCCACCTGAAAGGAGTTTCACCCCCCTCACAGTGGCAGAGGGCGGGCCGTGGAGATAGTGTAACGTCTGTCAAGCACAAAAAGTACATTTCTATCCATAGTTCAGTTTATTGTCACAAATATCCAAAAAAAATTGGCATCAGTAATAGATAGGATGCCTCGTATTAAACCAGGGAGGAATTAATTAACCCTTATTGCAAAGCCTGGAAATCAGACCCCAGTAATACATCCAGCATGAAGCAAACTGAAGTCATTCCCAGTGAACCTATTTGCATTCTGTTACCGGGAATGCAAATATTTGGCATTAATCGGATTTATAAAATGAGGTTTGAAGAGATTCTGTCCGGTTTTCAAAGGATCCAAAGCACCACCACATGTCCACTTTTAGAATTACAATATCTACCGGCTTGATCTTCCTTTTGTCGGTCCAAAGAATCCAATCTAAAACGCTATCTTTTTAACCTGAATAAGAAATAAGACTTTATGATTGTGAAAAACTGAAGGAAAGATAAACATAAACTTTGTAAGAGGAAGGTGGAAGAAGCCAGTGATCTCTCAAAAGGCTGCATCTTTACAAGATGCGATTGGGAACACTAAATTTTAAACTTGGAAACATTCATGTCAAACAAGACTTTTACATTTCATAAAAATTTAACAAAATGAAAATAAACACAAACAGACAGGATAAAAAATGGAAACACGCAAATCGCATTGGTTTTATCAACAGAGTGGACATGTGTGTGTATGCATGCATGTACAGTTTATGTTGCTACATGTTGCAGTTGTTGATGGATATTGTAATTTCCTCTGTGTGGCAACTTGTTACAAAAGAATCTCCGGTTTAAGGTTGAAATTCTGTTGTAAATAGATAAATAAATAGCATTTGAACTACAACCCCCCCCCCCCCCATGCTGCTCACCTCATTTACAAATTTCCCTGGTCTAAACCACATCGAGAAGATTGTATTTTCTACAAATTGACCTTCCTCTTATTTTCTTCAAACTTCCGCCGGCTAAAATGTTGCACCTTTGGATTTTGTGTTATGCAAATATTCTGGTTCACTGTCAAAAAATTGCTTTGTGTCCTCTTGCATTGCGGTCAACACTGGGTGCAGCATTTAAGGAATTATTCCCATAATCAACCTAATTTATTTCTTAAGCGAACTCGCTTAAAAGTCTTGAATATGTTTCCTAAGCTGAATGCGACTCCTTCCTCTTTTGCGTTCTTCAATTTGTCGTGGATCTTCCCCAAATCTTTGAAATCCTTTTTTGTTCATATTTTTTTGTTTGTTAATCAGAACAACTACATATGAAAAATGCGGTGGGCTGGGCTGAAGACACTTCTTGCAAAGCATTGAAAGCCTCAGGATTTGCGGGTCATTTAATATCTCCTTTGGTATTGGGTAACATCGCAGCAGGTAATGAGAACTAGAGAGGGCATGACCCACTATTACCACTTGAGGGAAAATGTATAGAAAAGAAAAGACAACCATCATCAACATTATATCTTTAGATTGTAATTTTTTGATGGAATTGAAGTTCATGTTCCCTCGAGGCTTCGTTTGACAGCCAGAAAAGCAGTTTTAGAGCGCGATTTCACATCGAAGTTGACCTCTGACCTCCTGAGTATCACCCAGTCATGTTGTGATGTAGCTTGCACAACTCCTGCAAGAGTTTCGTTATTTTCCGATTCATCACAGGAAATCCTTTAGTCTCTAAGGACTCATTTAGATTTTATTTCAGATCAGACAACAAAAAGGGAGTGGATTTCAGATCATCATTCTCTAAGATTAACTTAAAAAATTTTGCTTATATCACGACAGAAGTTACAAATTTTGCCCAGTGCGACACACCCCAGATTGATTGACCAATTGAGTGTCTGAAACTGAACAATTCAAGAAAAGGGATTGGGAAAACTGCGACCAAGACAGAGGATGGTGAAAAATAAGAATAAATGTTCAGTTGTATGGAAAAAATGGAAAATTACCATTTACAGTATTTCATTTTCTTGATTTCAGTCTCACCTGATTCTGAGATTTTATTGCATTCTCAAAACTGACTGCGGGGAAACGCTGTGCCACAACAGCACAGCGACAGGAAAGCAGTGCTTCAAAATAAAAGCAATTCATTAGACTTTCTAACTACCATACCCATTAGTTTATTAGATGCAGACTTCCATTACAACATTTTTATTTCTTCTATGGGTTGTTATGGTAATGACTCACGTAAATGAAACAGAGCAAATATTCATTGCCAATAAGAGACTTTTATTACCTTGGCAAATTATGCTGCGTGATAGTTCTGGTTCACTTGTCTGCATCCATGGCGGAGGAGGTCAAACAAGAAGTGAACATAAAATTATGGGAAATATGTAAAAAAAAAATGACTGAGATATAATCGGGGGGGCGGGGACCCATATACTTTTTTTCACGGAAGTGATTTTTAGCTGCAGATTCTGTTTTAGAGAACAACTTCAGACTCAGCACAACAGAACAGTTTTATTTCAAAAGGAAAATATCAAGCCAACAAAATCTGCTGCCTGCCAACCATTCACCCAAACTACCTCCCGCCTGATATTTTAGCTTTATTATCAAAAAACAAAACTCTAATTTGACAGTAAATTCTGAAAATACCTTCATGCTTAGAGCTGGGAAAAGTAATCCCAGCAGCATGGTAAGACTTCACATTACTTGATTTTCCCAAACTATGATGTAAGGGTAAGATTTGCACAGTTCACCATATTGGTGAGAATAGTTTTAAAGATCCAGGTATGTGTGTGTAGGGGTGTCTTGTAGACATCTTGAGGAATATTTACTTTAAACAACGTTCTGGTGACTTCTTAATCGCATGGATAAAACATTTGCATCTCACTAGGTCTTGAATGCACCACCCCTAGGGCCAGTCAGGACCTGGTCGTGGTTGTCCTGAGTGTTCTGATCAGAAGTGGATGAGCAATGGTAACAAAAAAAAAACAATAAATTGATCAATCATTAAGTTCATTCAGTTACACACCAGATAATTTTCATGATCACAAATATGAGGGGCGACTAGACAGTAACTTATGCAAACATAAACATGTGTTCACGTGGATATGACAGCATTTTATTACTGTTAGTACACAATATAGGAAAAAATATTATTATTGTTATTATTATTAATAATAATCAATTATTTTAGGAGTGCATCAAACAGAGTCCAAAAAAATTTCTCCCTCTAACATTGGCGGGCCCTGGGACACGGCGTTGCATTATTTTTTTCCAGTTGTCCGGGTCTCTGAATAATCATAACTAATAAAATATCCCAGATCACGATGTCTGTTATTAACGATAAATGTAGCTCATCCAGCATGTCGTGCTTGCCATCATCCATTAATTACAAATAATTAGCTAGCACTAAACCCCAAACCAAATCCATTGTCAACAATCAAAATAAATAGATGGAAAAAAAAAAAAGGTTCTAGGATTATTTTCACACACTGTGAGCAATGTACTTAAAGCCATTTACTTTTGTTCAGATCACCCAGGACATGTCAATACCAGGTCTGAGCGGGCTCACGTGGGTGACCTACAGCATGAGCTTGTGTGCGTTTAGAAGGCTCTGAAGAGCTGGTTGGGCAGGTATCCCAGGTGGAGGAAGGAAGATTGGGCTTCTGTCTCAAGGGAGGCCAATTCACTGACGGTTGGAGCCAGAATGTCCACGTGACCCTTGTAGTTACCGCCTAAGTGAAAGTAATAAAGCACAGTCAGTCAGCTGCTAATGGAGATGATATTTATTATGGGCTCTATTGGTTTGAGGGGGGTTAAGGGAAACCGCTACAGCCCACACTCACAGGGGGAGGAGGTGATTCAAGGAAGAGTCATTATATACTTTGGAGCATTAAACAAATGTTAAAAAAAATTCAGAAACTGTAAATGGGTGTGATTCATGCTGTGAATAATAATCTAATCCTTTAGTTTTGTGACCCATGATACTCTGGAAAGGCAAGTTCAGGGTGTTTCCTTCCTTTTCTTTTAGGTTAAAAGTAAAAGCACACCATGGTGGCCAAACGAGAGAATGGAATGATATGGAATGATTGACTTAAAATACAAATATTATTCAGAAACTCAATATCTATCATTAAATAATTCAGTTATTATTTTAAAGATATTTGTAAAATATTATTAAGTAATAATAATTTAAAATAATTAAATTTAATAATTAACTCCACACGTACCTCCTAGGGCTCTGCGCTGACCGTATGTGACCTTCCCGTCAAAATCATCCACTGGCACCTTGATGTCTGGCTCGCATTGGGTGATCGTGCATTTGAGGTGCTCCTCAATATCTGACAGGAGCTGCAATAACAGCGGGTTGGGGTGTGTGTTTGAGAAAAGACAATTAGAGTTTGTGTGACGGGGAGTAGGGGAATTCTGTAATTGAATAACTTAGAGAACAGCGGCTTGATCATCTTTTCAAACGCTGAATTGAAATGGCCTGCTTTTCCCCAACGGTAGGTACAACGACATGGGAGATTTTCACAAAAAATTAAAACCTCATAAAAACTGAACATGCTGGTCTGGCATGCCAATTAACATTTTGGGCCTCAAAACAGCAATAAAACAGTTTTGGTTGAAAGACTTGCAGGAATAAAGGGACTACAGTGACTTAAAAGTTTAATTTGTTAAACTAGAGACTTAATTTGCTCATATCAAATTCAATTTCCCCCACTAAAATGAATTGAAATGCTATTGATGCTTTCTGGTTTCTGTCCCAATACAGAGCGCCCAGAGAGAGAAGCTGTGGGCGGTACGTTGTACGATGTCAACTCTTCAACATATCACGACTGAGACAAAGTCTCTAAGACTAGGCTGAGATTTAAAACTCTAAATCTATTCTTCAGTTGTGAGCGGGTCTGAGATGCTGACGAATGGGTAGCTTTACTCGCTGAAATACTTCATGCTACAATGGGTTGCTTTTTGTTAGTCACTTTGGATAAAAGCGTCTGCCAAATGACTGTAATGTAATGGGTTGCTAACTGTAACTAGCACACTATGCTACTTTCTCACCAAACTTATTAAACCACAGAGTGAATGCCAGTCCTTTTAAAATGATGAAATCATCCTAAGCCGGATTTGAATGACTCTTTGATGCCTCATTTGTTGACATACCCACCCGCCGCTGCACCAAATCCCTGTACAAGTAATGTGCATTCGCACAAACTATGCTCTCAGTCACAACAACTTCATCTCTTCACAGACAAGTCGACAACACGCAAGCCTCGTTCATGTTTCTTTTCCCCATCATTTTTGCTGACCATCCTGCCTGTTTTCAAACACCACTTCGCAGACAGCGGTGGCTGCGTCTGTGTCAAATGCTATTGAAGAAATACCGACAGTTTGGTGGGACTAAGTGCTTGCGTTGGATTTCTCAGCTCACCTCCTTCTCATTGTACCAGATTGTGCAGCCTCCATCCTGCTTGAGTCGTGTGTTGTAGCAACCCCTTCCTCTATTCGGGCACACATGATACCACACCTGGATACGCGGGATAAAATGTTTTCAACGCTGGCCTAATGTCAAATATCGGTTGAATCATATCATCTGGCGTTACCTTCTCTTTCTCCATCGCAACAAGGGAGATGGCCAAACCCATTCTGCAAGGAAAGGATGGATGTAAGTACAGCTTTGCTTAAAAGCAGTGACTTGAGTTTAAACAGAACATTGATTTTAGCTGATGAGAAATTAGGGTGATGAGGTGGTGCAAGGAAATTCATCTTGCAAATCCTACGGAAGATTGGATAAAATTAAAAAGTAAAGGTGGTACACATGCAGGCGTTCAAATATGTGGCGCTGACCTCTCTGCTCTGCCCACTCTTCCAATGCGATGGACGTAGTTTTGTTTCTCATCCGGCAGGGTGACATTAATCACTGGATAAAAATAAGAAATTGTGAAGGAAAAAAAAATCATAATAATAAACATACTTTGAAATGCTTTCAAAATGTCGGCGATCTTTCTGTTACCATAAGGAACTCCATGGATATCAATCCCTCTGGCAGCCACATCAGTGCAGATCAGGAGTCGCACTTCTTTTCTCTGCGAGCACAACAGCGAAAAGAAATACGCTTTCAGAAAACTGGGAGTGTCTGGATCAAGAGGCGAACGGAGGATCGTTGTTTTACCTTAAAACGCTCCAAGTTATTCTTCCGCTCGTTGGGTTTCCGATCTCCATGGAGACAAACGCAAGACAATTGATGGTTCTTACTGTCGGGACCTTAAGAAAAGAAAATTTTCTTAAGAGTTTTTTCAACAGACACATAGGATGTTTTTTCAATTTTATCCTTGAAAAACGGCTAAATTTCACTATAGAAATTTCAAACAATACAATTCCCCCCCCCAACCTCCTCCTTGCTGAATGAAGTACTGCTCCATGTTGTCGCAGTCGATCTTGGTGCGACAGAAGATGATGGCCTGGTCCATCTTGTGCTCTTTGATGGCCCTCACAGTGTACTCGCCCTTCAGCACCTTGATGGCTTCAGACCACATTTCTGAAAGTCACATGTGCACAATTGACCTTTTTCATTACAACTGATAGGAGGAAAGTTGGAGAAGAAAAAAAACAAACAAACGAACAGAGACTAATTCAGATATTAAGGATAAAATTAAACAATTGAAATTGTGATGCGTCTTGAGCCCACCAGCTGTATTGGTTCCCGGTCTGGTGTTATCTTTGGCATGGACTTCATCGGTCTGCCACAGGAGAACAAATAAAATATTTAGTCTTGGACACTATGGACAACCTGCATGACTACTCTGCATGTTTAGGAACCCTTCCACTGCAGCACAACTAAAATTTACTGTCATTCAAGCTTCCCAATGGTGGCATGAAATGTATTTTTAGCTCACCCTGATGTGGTTTTTGCCCAGCCGCTCCCAGAGGTGGTCTGTCTTGGGGTTGACCGGCACCACCACGTGGTGGACAGTCTCGGGAACGGAGTCCTCCCCCTTCAGATCCACCCAGGTGGGGAAGTGCATGATGCGCTCTGACAGCTTCTTCACATCAAACGAATGCAGCGTGGCTGAGCACACAATCACCTGGAAAGATTGGATTTAGAAGAGAATAGCTAAGAGGTAAAACGTCTTCAAGGGAAGAAAATCAAGTCCAGTTGCTACGAGAATACGATTTTAACAAGAATTGCCCATAAACTGGAAGACTGAGAACTCCACAGACAGAATAGAATATTTTTAATCAGTTCACCAGTGGAAAGTGGATACTGCAGCAGAGTATAGTAATAATAATAATAATATTAATAATAATAATAATATGCAGAACTAACATACATAACTTAAATACATTGATACAATAAAAATAAAAATGACAATAAACAATATAAAAATCAGAATAAATGTGCAAAAATGGCAACTAGCAGTGAACAACAATTCCTATAGCAACAATACCTATGGGTGTCTGGGTGAATTGATTTATGGTTGAGTGAATCAGTGAGTGGGTGAATGAGAGAATGAAGGAATGAAAAAGAGCTGGGTGTTCAATAGCCGAACAGCAGCTGTCAGGAAGGACCCGCGAAATGTCTACTTCCATCCTGCTGTCATCGGGCGAGAGGCAAAATGTCTCCTATCTAATTCAATTATTTAATTAAAATACAACTCACATTTGGAAAAATACTAGACTTGAGCGGTGTCTGACCATGGTTAAGTTTAGTTTTCAAATTTCAATTAATTCAAAGGGCACAGCAGCGGCTGGTTCCCTCTTTACACTTCTATTATAAAACAAACAAACAAAAAAAAAAGTCAAAACAAAATATACATTTGTATGGAGCCATCATGTATCATTTAGCGAAAAACATATATGAACAAATATATACATTACCTGCAGCCTTTTGCCATCAGAAGTGACTTGAGGAATTTGGTTATAGATCCTTGTGATGAAATCGGTATAGCCTGCTGTCAACAGGCCATCCTGAAAACACAGAGCCGACCCCAAGACGTTAATGGCTTTTTGGGATATAAGGGTCCATGTATGGGTTAGTAATTGAAACTACAATATTTGTAAATTACAAGCTGTTCACAAAAAATGACCATTGCATTAAAGGGCTACAGCATTATTTAAAAAAAAAAAAAAAAAAGAAAAGAAAAATTAACATCGTACACATTCATCCAGGACCAGAAAGCGCACTTGAGACAGACTGAGTTTGCCAGTGGATATGAGGTCGTCCAGTCTGCCGGGTGTCCCCACCACTATGTCCACCTGATGAGGCACAAAACGAAGAAAAAGTGGCCTTGACCTGACTGCCAACTTTTCTGCTATAACTGTTACCGTGTTTAATCAAGGAAAATAACCGGCCGCTTACCCCCATCTCTAGAACAGCCAGCTGCTCCTTGGCAGCCACGCCACCGATCACCAGCAGCTCTCTGCAGGGGGAGATTTAGAAATTGCACACTGATGTCTTTTATACTTCCGCCATCTGCTGGTCGTAAATTTGAATTGCACTTCTCCAGAGGACTCATAAAACAACAGCAGTTCAAGCAATTTCTGCCTTTTTTTAATGCACATCCTAGGAATATATGACGTCAAGTGTTTTGACAGCAGATCTACTTAATCATTTCTTACCTGAGTTTAGGACTAGTCACATATTTCTTAAATTGCTTGACGTTGTTTAGGGTTTGCTCGGCCAGTTCTTTCGATGGCTCTATGATCAGGGCTTTGGGTGCGTTGGACGACGCTTTCACCTGACTCACCTTGGCGCTGCCTGCAGAGACCGAGGATGGGAATTATGTGCGATTATTTTTGAGCGGCTGAAATGCATTTAGCCCGAATCAACATACCTGTCTGAGAAGATTTGACCGAGTGACCCTCTTGTGCTCGATCCAAGGCCACAAAGCCAGCCTTGGGTGGATTTTTAAAGGCTTCTCCGCCAAAGTTAAATTTCAGCTCGGCATTCTGGCGGAGCAAGTCAGAAAAGAACATCACTTATGCTCTCAAATCCACTGACTGCTGTTTTTATATTTTACCCGCAGGCTTCGCAACTGTACCTTGAGAACACATGAGGCAAAGAAGGACTGATTCTTAAGATGTTGCTGAATCTCAAAAGCCACGCCCAGATCATTCCCTTGTGTGGGGGAAAAAAAAAGAAAACATATTTGAAATCACTGATGATTATGATGAACCTCTTTGCAGTCAGGATAACATCACCCACAACTATTAGAACAGTACCATTTTTGGAGAAGAAAATTTGGCTCTTCTCAAGGTCCAGGTAGCATCCAATTGTGTCATGCATGGTAAACTCCTGCAAAAACCAAACAAAAAATGTAGAAATACTGAAAACCTATTTGAATATTTAAAACAACATGTTTGTCAAACTTACCTCACCGTAGCTGTCAAACTGCTTATTGTGTGATTTCTTCCCGGTTCCACCAAAACCAAAACCATACTTATCAGTCCCTGGAGGGAGAAAACATTCATTAAACTAAGACACTATTTCCTGTTTCATGTAGTGTAGGTGGGAAATACTGATGAGAAAGACAAACCCAGGTCAAGAGCTGCCTGGCTTGTAGACCAACCGACGCGACACAGTCCCTGGTCGTGGCACGTCACCTCATAATAGTATTTTCCTGGACAAGGATAGGCATGAAGAGGGCCAGGGTTATATATGAAGAGCAACAAAAACTTCCTTACATCATAGAATGTAAAGTATTTCAAATTTCTGAGGGCATTCTTGTTGTCTGCGTCAACCGTAAAAATTCACCATCAATATGAAAATATTGGTTTTCCAAAGAACACACCTTTGGTGACGCCCTTTGTAGAACGACAACCATGCCATTCTTTAAACTCTCGGCTCTGACAGCACAGTCCGTCCGATCCAATCGCTGCGCGGGAAACAACAAGTGCCAAACATTAAACAGGTACATACTTTATTTCGCTACATTTTTTGTTTACATCAAGAATTATTTTCTCCTCTTACCAAAGGCTGGGCTGCGGTCATAAGGGTTCATCTGCCAAGTGTTGAAGACTTAAAAAAAATAAAAATAAAAAAAGAATGCAGTGTCAGGACTGGTGGTGATATATCGTTATTCATCGTATTAGGAATGCTGAACTTTAATATATGCTGAAGTTTGACTCTAGGAGCCTATGCTCTCACTCGCTCCTCCAGTTTTGATGGTTGGTCTCCCTTTCCTGCCCTCATTCTGGTCATTCAGTGTTTCGTGCACAATCTGGATCACAGGGATGCTGAAGGCCTGTGGACGACACGGTAGATTATACAATGGACTCACATGTCACCCCCAAGGATGATGTTTCTCATTATTACAGCGAACGCGTGGGTGTCAAAATACTGGAACCCTACATGGTTACAATACTACTTACTCCTGTTTTACCACTGCCAGTTTCTGCAGCCTTTGAAAAGAAGAGGCATACAAGATGTCTAGTTAGTTGCAAGGTGTAGTGGTGTGGATATATGTATTTATATATATATATATATATATGGAAGAGAGAATGCTCACCATAAGCACATCTCCTCCACCTAGAATCAGGGGGATAGATTCCGCTTGGATGTCAGTGGGAAGCCTTAAACCCAGACAGTGCAATTAATCAAACTGCATTTCCTGCAAGTTACTACAATATTAAAAGAAACTGCAACCTAAGAGCTTTGGATATATCGATTATCATATGTAATGACGTGACGCTAAGCCTGCATGGTTGTTCGCAGAGCAACTTACAGCCAGTCCATCTCCTCCACAGCCTGCGCAATTTCAGGCATAACGCCCATTTCTGTGGAAAAAAACATTTAGTTCGTAATTCAGTACGTTTTTCTAACCTTTAAAAGTCGCTTGGTATTGAAATTTAAATCGAAATGTCACACAAAATACGTGAAAACCTCACCAGAAAACGCTGCCATTCTTGCTGCGACGAGTGCAATCTAGCCGGTAGTGACGTCACCAGCATCGGTGCAACAGCATTAGCGGTCCGTAAAGGCTAGCCTGTGACATTCTCCACATCATTTAGCTAGCTTTAAATGTCGAAGTTTATAAATTAACAGTATACTTTATGATGTATTTATTTATAAATAGCCACACCGTTTTTTTTTGTTTCAAAATCTTATTATTCGAACCAAAGTGCCCATTTAATGGCAACTTTAGCGGTCGGTTCAAAGTGCGATTCGTTAAAGTAGTAGGTCCTTCGCGACTCGCCGTCCAAATTTGACAGCTGGGTCAAATCAACATGGCTGATGATACAATGACTGAGGCTGAAGAAGAAAACATTTTATACGATTTACTTGTTATAACCGAATGGGCGCCGGAGACTGATACTCAGGTTCGTCAGACTTCTTTTGCAGCTCACGATCGGCCCGGTTTTGTGGCAGGGTCGTGATTATTGATTCCTATAAATGTGTGAAGATCAACCATACTCAACTGCATGGTGTCGGACAAGCAAAGCCACGTAGCACAATAATGATGTTACTTGGTTTGTTAAGTTTGATTTTTGGATTTATTTTTTATGTTAAATGCACCGACCGACATTTATTTAACTGTTTCTGTGCCCCATAGGGCCCCCTTGCGTCACTGCTTTAATGCTTACGGTTAGAAGTGCAAAATTGCTCAAACAGTACCTATAGCTTGCACCTTATCAGTGCAGATTAAATTCGTAATTTAATGTCTGCAATGATCTTGCAGCCGTGGTCCATAAAAATAATTCACTTAATACTTTAGCAACATCATGCACTGATCAAACAAAACATTGAACAAATAAAATGCATTATTATTATTATTATTATTGTTCTTAAAAGAAAATGCAAAAAAAATAAATAATGCAAAAATAGCAATGCAGGTACAAACATATGATATGCTTTAAAGAATGATGCCCAATGCTACTTTCATATTCATATGTATTTAATTTTAGTTATATTTTAAAGGTTGTATTGTCACAAATACAGGCCTTTTTAAGGCCTAAATATAAAATGAATAACTTATTAGTATTTATTATTAGTGCGGATGTCAGTCCAAAGTTAAGCAATATGAATGTGGATGGTGCTACTTATTGTTTTCATTATTTTGAAATCTTTTTTTTTTTTTTATAACCAATTTAATAATGACTTTTTTAAGGTAACAAGTGACCCTGAAGGTTGCCATGTAGGTCAGTTCTTCCCATCATCAGGATTTGTCCAGTTTTGTTGCGACTATAACGTTCACTCAGGAGGCTGCAGTTTATTTACTACTTTACTAGTTTATTGCGGTGCCTTCTTCTCACATTGCAAAAGTTTATATAGCTGTACCCAATAAAATATCAACAAATGATAAGACATTCCCTGATAACTTTTTAAAACTCAGTGCTGACATTTTTATGTTTACAGTTACGAGGCAGCAAAGAATACAGCACCTCAGTTATTGCCAAGGCTGTCACAAGTAAGTTCCACTTTATTTATTTCTTATTCTAAATTTTCAATTTACCTAAAGGTCCCACTAAAACTAAGTCGACCGCACACGTCTTGCCACAGAATTGTTCACCTATATTTTTGGTTAATTTGCTTATCTTCATTGTAACACTTCCAGTTCATCAAGATTTAAAACCTACATGAATTTTTGTCAGACATCTTTTTTGCACAATGAAAATGAAATTAAAAATGGTCAAAATGGGGTCCTGGAATGTCTGGATGTCTTGTCTATCTCGTAGGGGAAAAAAAAAAAAGATGTGATAAAATGTACAGATTTGTCACCATAATCTGAATTTGGTCAAAGAGATCTTCAGGCAATAAGGTGGGAGAACTCCAAATAAACACCTGTTTATTTGGAGTTCTCCATATTCAGCAGGCTTGCTGCTGCTTCTCAATGCTTGTGAGGGGAGGTTTAGTTTTATATTTAATTGTCCCCAACCTACATCAAAATTCATCAGTAAGGCTCATGAACAATAGATGCTTCAATTTGAGCCAAGAAGTTGAAGCAAGTCTTTCTGCTTTTCCAGTGTTACACAGTTATCTATACTTCAAGTACAGAGTGCTTGTTGTTTCACTATTTCTGTGCATTGTTGTCTTATCTTGCTGCGTACTAACAGTGAGACCTCTCTTGCAGGTCCGTTCCGTTTAATCCTACACTATTTGTGGTACAGGTAGGTTGATCCAATTTGTATAAAATGCAGAAAAGTGAATCTTAAATGTAGCTTTACCTCGATTGAGGGCACTATTGTGTTTGATCGTCTTGTGAAAGAACCAGTCAGACTTATCAGGTTGGTATTATCCCCCTGTCTGTACTCGCAAGAAAGCATGTCCCTATTTGATATATTCATTGTGCATCAGTGACCCGGTTTCAAAACGTGTCTCTCTAAAGGCTTTTGTTTTACACGATGCTGCCTTCATTAGACTTTCTAATGTGCGAGTCTGCCTAGCCTCTCAGCAGGCACTTAATTTAACAATCAATAACTGAAACAATGATAGTAAAATGTATTCATAAAGTACTTCTCTAAACCCAAAGTGCGAGTGAGCGCCTGCTCGCACATATTTTGTGTAAAAGGAAAAAAAAGAAACAGCGAATTGTGTTTTGGGAACTTGCAAAAAAAAAAAAGAGTAAACAGAATGTTTTTAAGACTAAGCCTCCATCAGATATGGCATATCTGCCCGAACAAAACCAGCTTGACCGCCGTTAAAAGTAAATGATGCAAACACATAATTTACCCTCAATTAATTTAACCCTTATTATTCTTTTTTGTCAGAATTTTGATAAAAGAAACTAAAGCGAGGTTAGAGTCGAAATTTCTATAATCTATAAACATTTCAATTATTAAGTAAAGTCTCAAATAAAATAAAAGTATGAAGGGTGTCATTGAGAGACGTCGAATTATTCAGATAATGGGCCAGTGGCTCGGAAAGATATAATGAAGTTTTTGATAACAGTGAATCAATAAGGACTCAACCAGCTAATCAAAACAATTAAAACAGGAGACGACTGGTTGCACAACATCAGGCTACGGCAAGCATTCTGATATCAGTGTGGATGCAGTTTAAATATCTCTGCCATCTGTCTTCCCTTTAAAACAGCTCAAAATCTGAGGATTATCACACATTGATGGGAAGAATAGTTTGCATCCATTATCTTATTGTGAGGAAAACAAACAGTGCAATAGGCTGCATTGCTTTGCCTGACATGGAAAATTCTTGAAACAATATTATGACTGACTGCTATTTC